>NC_063336.1:27677644-27742241 GCF_021869965.1 Rhincodon typus
ATGCTGCTTGGCCTGCTGTGTTCATCCAGCCCTGCACCTTGTTGTCTAGGAAAATAGATGCTGTTGCTTACTAAGAACAGTGAACAGTGAATTTATACTGACAGTGAATCCCAAAAGATCTGGTGGCAACATTCAATGCTAAAGAGTTGTTCAGAGAACAACAGAAAGTATTTCATATCTGATAAGAGACTGCTGGAACAGATCTGCAGATCAAAGGTAGAGCCTGCATCACAAGGCAGTTGTGTGTGGAAAAGGTCTCAAATTGCAAGTTCTATGGTGAGCACACAAACAGAGATTGTGTGAGTCAAGACTATAAATCTCCAGCACAAAGAAGAATCTTGAAATGGAGCAGTAATTCAGGCCGAATGAGGAAGATTTAAAAAAAAATAAGTTGGAGTTCAAATCAGACATTGCCACCATATCATGCAAATACCATGAGTCTTGGCTAGAAAATAAACAGAAGTAATAGGGCTAAAAGAGGATCTGACAAAATCTGGGATCAGACAGCCAGGGAAATTGTGAACCCAGTCATCTAAAGAAAATAATTTTGGGGCAATTGAAAGAAATTATTTAATGCAGAAATTGTCAAGATAGCTGCTAAAGGCAGACAAATCTCCATTTCGGCCATGAAAGATGGGAATACACCATTATAGAGGGCTTGGTGTTGTGGTCCAATGATAACAACCTCACTCTCAATGTCAGCAGAACAAAAGAACTGATTATTGACTTCAGGAAGAAAGGAAAAGGATACACCCCTAGCTGCATCAGCAGAGCTGAGGTGGCGAGGGTCAAGAGTGTCAAATTCCTAGGGATGGGCGATAACCATCAATCTGTCCTGGGCCTCCCACGTAGATGTGATGGTCAAGAAGGCACAACAATGCCTCTTCTTCCTCGGGCAGCTTAGGAAATTTGGCATGTCCATAACTTCTACAGATGCACAATAGAAACCATTCTATCTGGGTGCATAATAGCCTGGTACGGCAACTTCTCCACCCAGGACCATAAGAAGCTTTAGAAAGTTGGGTGCATAACCCAGGTCATCATGGAAGCCAATCCATGGACAGCATTTACAATTCTTGTTGCCATGGAAAGGGTACCAACATCATCAACGACCCCTCCCACCCTGGTGATGCTCTCTTCCACCCTCTTCTATCAGGCAGAAGAAAGAGAAACTTGAACACATGTACCAACAGGTTCAAGAACAGCTTCTTCCTTGCCATTATTAGACTGTTGAATGGACCTCTTTAACTTCATATCATGTTGATCTTGCTAATCTTGATCTTGCTTTGCGCACCTCCTATGTAGTCATTACCATGTATGTGTCCTCTGTATAAAGCACCTATGACCTGTATGTCGTTGTTTGCTATGATGCACCTGTACTGCTCACAAAACAAGGCTTTTCACTGTACTGAGGTAGATGTGATGACAAAAATCAAATCAATCAAACCAAATCAAATGAATCAATTCAAATCAAATCAAATCAAAACAAAAATTATATCCGAAAGTGGAATATCTTCCAGAACAGCAGAAAAGTTCAGGACAACTACAATGCAAATTAAAAATTTTTAAAGAAGATATAATATTGAATTCAATTGGGAAACCGTGGCATCAGAAATGGTATTTTCATTTAATGTCAGAGATGGGCAAAATAGAGCAGAAAATAATTCTTGTAGGAGAAAACAATTCTTGAAGTCTCAAAAAACTGGATACTTCATCAGGACAACTGTAGAGCACAATTGGGAATTTGGCAGATGAGGTTATTGCTTGCCAGTGGGTAAACAAGCAACAGGCATTTTTGAAGAGGTAGTTAAAAACTTTGACAGTTAATTCAAGCTTAGAACCAATAAAGTGCTAGAAAGAACAAGATTTAACGAAAATGCACAGCATCCAGGACAGCCCACAGATGATTTCCTTAAAGACCTTTGCAAACTGGTGGCCCAATGAGACTTTAGTGACTTCAAGTCAGAATTCAAAGCATATCAAATTGTTGCAAGTATTACTAATTTTGATTTATTCAGACGTATTATAGCCCAAAGAAGACCAAATTCTAGAGAAAGCCATACAAGTGATAAATGAGGTTCTGAAGCAAGTAGATCACTTTCAAAAGGGAGAAGATTAAATTTGCAAAGGAGATCATCAGAGCGCATTCAATTTTTAACTTAGAGAACCATTTAAAAAAAGTGCTTGTGATAAGACAATGCAACAGGTGGACGACTCTCCAGCATAGGGGACAACAAATAAGTGAAAACCAATATGTGCTGTATAACAAGAAATTCTCAATCCTAGTACTATGTTAACCTCAATCTCATTCAATAGCTGGAAGGATTAAACAAAAAAAGATGATGGAATAACTAACGAAACTCTGCAACTCGCCAACAAACAGACAGCAGAAAAAAAGTTGGTCTTCGTAAGTTCCTGACAGAGCCTAAGCAAAAGGTGGAAGTCCCTAAGGTTAATTACATGAGAAAAATGAATTTGTTTCATAGCATCAATGAGATGGACAGCTATGATTACATTGGTTTGAAGGATAAAATTTCCATTGTCTCTTAATACTGGATTGAATTCAGATTGCAAGTTTGAACAAATTACAAGAGAATGATAATCAATGACATGCATCTGAACATCATCTCTCCCCACTTGAGACAATTGAAGCATCCATGACTAAATCGAATCAGACTGCAATACAGCACAGCGAAAAAAAAAGTTGTGGTAAATTCAAATCATTCATTAGATGACCAGGGAGTGATAAGTTTGAATGGAGTATCTGACCTCCCTATCTTCAAAATAGACAGGAAGTCGACATGAGGAATGCTGGAATAGCCATGATCCTATCGAATGGTAGAGTAGGCTCAAGGGGGCAAAAAGCCTCCTCCTTTTTTTTTCTCTATTCATTCTGTGGGATGTGGGCATTGCTGGCTGGCCAGTATTTCTTGCCCATCCCCAGTTGCCCTTGAGAAGTGGCGGTGAGCTGCCTTCTTGAACCGCTGCAGTCTTCCTGCTGTGGGTTGACCCACAATGCTATTAGGGAGGGGATTCCAGGATTTTGACCCAGCGACAGTGAAGGAATGGCAATATATTTCCAATGCAGGATGGTGAGTGACTTGGAGAGGAACTTAGAGGTGATGGTGTTCCCATATGTCTGCTACCCTTGTCCTTTTCAATGAAGTGGTCGTGGGTTTGGAAGGTGCTGTCTGAGGATCTTTGGTGAATTTCTGCAGTGCATCTTATAAACAGTACACACCGCTGCTACTGAGCGTCGGTGGTGGAGGGAGTGGATGCTTGTGGATGTAGTGCCAATCAAGCGGGCTGGTTTGTCCTGGATGGTGTCAAGCTTCTTGAGTGTTGTTGGGGCTGCACTCATCCAGGCAAGTGGGGAGTATTCCATCACACTCCTGACTTGTGCCTTGTAGATGGTGACAGGTTTTGAGGAGTCAGGAGGTGTGTTACTCACCACAGTATTCCCAGCTTCTGGCCTGCTCTTGTAGCCACTGTGTTAATGTGGTGAGTCCAGTTGAGTTTCTGGTCAATGGTAACCCCCAGAATGTTGATAGCAGGGGATTCAGTGATGGTAACACCATTGAATGTCAAGGGGCAGTGGTTAGATTGTCTCTTATTGGTGATGGTCATAGCTTGGCATTTGTGTGGCACGAATGTCACTTGCCACTTGTCAGCCCAAGCCTGGATATTGTCCAGATCTTGTTGCATGTGAACATGGACTGTTTCAGTATCTGAGGAGTCATGAATGGTGCTGAACATTGTGCAATCATCGGCAAACATCCCCACTTCTGACCTTATGATGGAGGGAAGGTCATTGATAAAGCAGCTGAAGATGGTTGGGCCTGGGACACTACCCTGAGGGGCTCATAGAATTTCATTTCATATAATCCCTATAGTGCGGAAACAGGCCCTTTCGACCAACAAGTCTACACTGTCCCTTGGACCATCCCATCCAGACCCATTCCCCTATAATCCACCTAATCTACACATCCCTGAACACAATGGGCAATTTAGCATGGCCAATCCACCTAGCCTCCACATCTTTGGACTGTAGGAGGAAACCGGAACATCTGGAGGAAACCCACACAGACACAGGGAGAATGCGCAAACTCCACACAGTCAGTTGCCTGAGGGTGGAATTGAACCCGGGACCCTAGCGCTGTGAGGCAGCAGTGCTAACCACTGAGCTACCATGTTGCCCAAAAGCCTACTGCACCTGGTATTCCCAGGCAGTCTCTCAACCAAGTACCAAGCAGGCCTGTGTCTGCTTAGTTCCAAGACCAGACGAGATCAGGCATTTTCAGACTAGTATGGCTGTAGGACATCCTACACAGATGCCCTGGAGCTGAGATGATTGTCGTCCCACAACCATGACCACCTTCCTATGTGTCAGGTATGACTCCAACCACCGGAGCATTTGCCCCCTGATATCCACTGATTCCAGTTTTGCCAGGGCTTCTTGATGCCACACTTGGTCAAATGCTGCTTTGATATCAAGGGCTGTCACTCTCACCTCACCTCTGGAATTCAGCTCTTTTGTCCATGTTTGAACCAAGGCTGTAATGAGATCAGGAGCTGAGTGGCCATGGAGGAACCCAAACTGGGCGTCACTGAGCAGGTTATTTCTGAGCAGGTGCTGATTGATAGCACTGATGATGACACATTCCATCACTTTCCTGAAGATCGAGAGGAGACTGATGGGGCGGTAATTGGCCAGATTGGATTTGTCCTACATTTTATGTACAGGACATTCTTGGGCAATTTTCCACATTGGCGGGTAGATACCAGTGCTGTAACTGTACTGGAACAGCTTGGCTAGGGGAGCGGCAAGTCCTTGAGCACAAGTATTCAGTACTATTGCCAGAATGTTGTCAGGGCCTGTATCCTTTGCAGTATCCAGTGTCTCCAACCGTTTCTTGATATCACGTGGAGTGAATCAAATTGGCCGAAGACTGGTATCTGTAATGCTGGGGACCACTGGAGGAGGCCGAGATGGTTCATCCACTTGGCACTTCTGGCTGAAGATGGCTGTGAATGCTTCAGCCTTATCTTTTGCACTGATGTGCTGGGATCTTCCATCATTGAGGATGGGGATATTTGTGGAGCCTCGTTCTCCAGTGAGTTGTTTAATTGTCCACCACCATTCACAACTGGATGTGGCAGTACTGCAGAGCTTAGATCTGATCCGTTGGTTGTGGGATCACTTAGCTCTGTCTATCACTTGCTGCTTTCATTTTTTGGCATGCAAGTAGCCCTGTTTGGTGGCTTCACCAGGCTGATACCTCATCTTCAGGTATGCCTGGTGCTGCTCCTGGCATGCCCTCCTGAACTCTTCATTGAACCAGGATTGATCCCCTGGCTTGATGGTAATGGGTGAGTAGGGGATATGCCGGACCAGGAGGTTACAGATTGTTTTGGAGTATAATTCTGCTGCTGTTGATGGCCCACAGCACCTCATGGATGCCCAGTCTTGAGTTGCTAGATCTGTGCAAAGTCTGTCCCGTTTAGCACGGTGATAGTGCCACACAACACGATGGAGGTTGTTCTCAATGTGAAGGCGAGACCGTCTCCACAAGCACTGTGCGATGGTCACTCTTACTGACACTGTTATGGACAGATGCAATTGCAGCTGGCAAATTAGTAAGGATGAGGTCAAGTACGTTTTTCCCTCTCGTTGGTTCCCTCACCACCTGCCGCAGACCCAGTCTAGCAGCTATGTCCTTTAAAACCCGACCTGCTCGATCAGTACTGCTGCCGAGCCACTCTTGGTGGTGGACATTGAAATCCCCCACCTAGAGTACATTTTGTGCCCTTGCCATCCTAAGTGCTTCCTCTAAGTGTTGTTCAAGATGGAGGAGTACTGATTCACCAGCTGAGGGAGGACGGTATGTGGTAATCAGCAGGAGATTTCCTTGCCCATGTTTAACCTGAAGCCATGAGACTTCATGGGGTCGGGAGTCAATGTTGTGGACTCCCAGAGCAACTCCCTTCCAGCTGTATACCACAGTGTCGCCCCCTCTGCTGGGCCTGTCCTCCGGTGAAACAGGACATAGCCAGGGATGGTGATGGTGGTGTCTGGGACATTGTCTGTAAGGTATGATTCTGTACGTATGACTATGTCAGGATGTTGCCGACTCAGCTGTGAGACAGCTTTCCTAATTTTGGCACTAACCCCCAGATGTTAGTGAGGAGGACTTTGTAGGGTCAACAGGGCTGTTTCTGCTGTTGTCTTTTCCGGTGCCTAGGTCGATGCCAAGTTATCTGTCCAGTTTCATTTCTTTGAGGTTTTGTAGCAATACAAGTCTTTGTACCTGTTCCTATTTCCTAATGTCTTAATGGTCTTAAGTATTATTAATAATCCTCAACAATCCTAATGGTATCACATTAAGCAAGGAACAATCTTTGGGTAATATATTTGAAGATGCCTACAAATTAATTTTGCCAATAATTCAAAAGTTAACAGTAAATGATAAAGTCCAACCTCATCAAGTTTAAATGGTCATAAAAACAGAAAGTGATGGGGATACTCAATGGATCTGCCTACACCTTTGGGGAAAGAAACATTGTTAATGGTTCAAGTGTATTATAAGCCTTCTTCAGAACTGTAAGTATTGGAAAGTTAGAAGGATGGAAATAAAGAAAGGATGGGGAGGTCATGCTCGGAATTTGTAGAATTATTTTGTCCTGGAGGCCTCAAAGCGCTGAAATAATTTATAGAAATAACAAGCAACCATTGGTTGGTGACATTCCTAAGAAGATTCTTCGTCTTCTTCTTTCTTATGGACCAGTTAAAGCAAATGTGTTAGGCTGAGTAATAGCCCTCTGAGTGTGAAGAACATGGCGCCATTTCCACTTGTGGAGTGCAGCACAGATCATTGACTTTCATGCAGCATTGTTTGCTATACTCTTTGTAAGCAACAATTACACTAATCTGTACTGCTCTTCCTGCCCAGGCTGGATGGCTCTGATGGCACGGCCTCCTGTAGCAGTAACCCAGGAAGAGAATAAACCTTCTTTCAGTCACCCTACTCAACACTTTCTGGAGAAATTTTCAGTGAACTGAGGAGCCAGCATTGTCTTCTTTGGGTCCATGTCTTCAGTTTGGGGTGATCATTATACACTGATGGTTATGTGTCTGACTTTCAGAGAGTGTAGTGATGTCCAGCCAGCCTTTACACATATTTTCAGTGCCTTCGACACTGAAATGTGGCACCAGCTGGGTGAACTTGCAGCTCACTCCCATGCATTTTGCCCAACATCTCATGCAACAACTTGCTTGCAAAGCTGAGGGACACATGATCAGACAAGGTAACTCATGCGAAAGTATTTAGATGTGCAATTACAATGTCATGGCATATAAAGCTATTGGTCAAGTGCTGGAAAAAAATAAATTTGAATAGCTAAAAGCTTGTTTTTGACCTGCTGTATGACTCTATTGCCATCCAACACATTGCCCACCATATTTTAATCTCAAATAGGCTAATTAGGGCCTATGTGGTTCCACTGTGAGTACGCCTTAGAGATGTTATTGCTGGTGTTACAATCATAGAAACATACAATTTAGAAAAGAGGAACAGAAGTAGACCATTTGGCCCTTCAAACCAGGTTTGTGATTCATTATGATTGTGGCTGATCATCAACTCAATATCTTGTTCCTCCTTTTCCCTCTACCCTTTGATCCCTTTAGCCTTGAGTGCTATATTCAACTACAAAAACAGAAACTGCTGGAAAAGCTCAGCACGTGTGGCAACATTTGTAAAGAGAAATCAGAGTTAGCATTTGGGTCCGGTGAGCCTTCCTCAGAACTCACCAATTCTAAAGAAGTGTCACCAAACCCAAAATGTTAGTTTTGATTTCTTTTTACAGATGCTGTCAGATCTGCCGAGCTTTTCTAACAAATTCTGTTTTCGTTTCTGATTTGCAGCATCCACAGTTCTTTTGGATTTTGTGCTGTATTCAACTCCCTGTTGAAATCATACAATGATTTGACCTCCACTGCTTTCTGTGGTAGTGAGTTCCACATGTTGACCACTCTCTGGTTGAGAAATTACCCCTGTTCTCAGTGCTAAATGGCTTATACCATATCCTTAGACTGTGACCTACGGTACTAGACTCTCTTACCATTGGCAACATCCTTTCTGACTCTAACCTGTCCAGTCCTTTAGAATTTTACAGGTTTCTATAAGATTCCCCTCATTGTCCAGAGCTCTGGTGATTATAATCCGAACTGATTCAACATCTCCTCTTGTGTCAGTTTCTACCATCTCTGAATCAGTCAGGTAAACATTTACTCCCTCTGTGGCAAGAATACCCTTCTTCAGATTAGGAGACCAAAACTGTGCACAATATTCTAGCTGTGATCTCACCAAGGCCATGTGTTGCTGTAGCAAATCATCCCTGCTCCTGTACTCAAAATCTCCAGTTTGAAATCTCACTACAAATGCCATGAAAGCAACTCACCACTTTTTCCTTTCGTTCTGTTCTTCTTAAATACTGAATACCCTGGATGCTCAGTTCCCATCCCTGTTCACCCTACAGCTACATCTCCGTAATCCCAGCTATATCATACCTGTTTTCATCTATTTGTCCAAATAATTCATCCACTTTATTTCAAATGCTTTATACATTAAGACAAGAGCCTTCAGGTGTGTCTCTTTAACATTATTTATACCATTGCCATAATTTTTCACTGTGTCCCTGTTTGACCCAGAAACTTGATTTCTCTGCCTATCACTTTCCTTTTGCCTCTTTCTATCTTTTGTTTTTGTTCTTGAGAGCTCTTCCTCTGATTCCTTGCATAATTTCCCTTCCCTTCGCTATTTTTGTTTAAAGATTGCCCAGACATTCCAGCAAATATTTCCTCTCAGATATCAGTCCAGGTCTAGCACCTGATGTTCCAGTGAAACATTCATCATCTGCCATTGGAAGGGACACCACAGCTTGGAATTCTTTGCGATTTCAGGTATTTATGACAAATGCCATTAAGCCAGATGGCCGTCCAGCCTAAATCTCTATTGTGATCATATTTTGCCAAATTTATTGGAACACTGACTTGACTATATGATGGTGAACATAGCAGTGTATCAGATTGAGCCCAGCCAATATCTATCAAATTTTCTATCACTCAGCAGATGATTCTTGATACCATCAATTAGAAAGACACCTTAATGCTCGTAAGTTTATATTTAACATAACAACAAATAATATAATCCAGTTGTTTTTTTTTTATCATTTTGGGATACATTAACATATTTGTTACATTTATTAATAGAAAAGTTTATGGAAGTAACTAAACATTAAAATCAAAATTACTTTAGAAAGCTATTTCCCTGTTATTTACCTCTTTCTGTGATGAAAATTAAATCAAATTGAATATCTGTTCACTTTTCCTGTTCTTCATGATCTGAAAGATTGTATTTGAATTCTTTTATTTTGGAGCTGCCTGCTGTGAATCTTTAATAAATGGGTGATAGTTGAATTTCCATTAAAGTACTTTCATTTTGTACAAATGAGGAAATTCAACTACTTTTCAAATAGATCTCAATCGACCTAATATGAAGCAGATATCCCTTATCAAATGGAAGAACCTAAGACATGATTATCACCACTCAGTATAAATAATGCTATGAACCAAAATTAAAGGATTATGATACTATCTGAATCCCAATAATTTCCATTGTTTATCAGCTTTTAATACTTGATAAATCATTATCAAGTTTGATTGTTACTAAGTTTATCTAATTTACGTACTCTTTATTTCCTTTCAGTCTGAAATACATCAGAGAATTTCCACTCCATTACACTCATTTATTGAGTCTATTTTTAATTATTGCAATAATCTATTGACACTCACTATTCATCACATTCTATTCCTTCATAAATGTCTGAGGTTGAACCAGACTGTTTTCAGCCTTTAAGTTATATTCCATCCAAACATGAAGCTCTGGCCACTTATTCATGCCAATGTTAAGACATATTATTGCCTCTTGTGCATTGATTTGCCCCAATTTATCTATGTCTCAGTTTTTCATACAGGATACTGGACTTTCTATATCAAAGCATAAAATACAAAACAAAGGAATGAAGGCCACCTTTTGTGAAATACTGGTTCACCCTCACCTGAAGCATTTTGGGCACCACAGTTTAGGAAGAATGTGAAGCCATAGGAGAGGTGCAGGAAAGATTTACAAAGATAGTCATGAGAAATGGGCATCAGTTACAAGGATAAATTGGAGCATCTGCAATGGACACCTTTGAGACAAGATTTGATAGTGATGTTCAAAATCATGATCTATTATTCCTTATGGTAGCTCACTGTCAAATTTTCTTTATGATAGCAACAACTACAGATGCTGGAGTTAGACACAACACATTGTGGAGCTGGAGGAACACAGCAGGCCAGCGGAGCAGGAAAGTTGATGTATCGGGTCAGGATTCATCTTCAGAAATGGGGAGGGGGAAGGGAGCTCAGAAATAGAGAGAGGAGGGGTAGGGCTGGGGAAGGTAGGTGGGATGGTGATAGGTGCGTGCTGGTGGTTAGTAGTGGGGATTGATCAGTGGAATGAGTGGGGTGGATAGGTGGGAGAGAAGATGGACAGGTTGTGTTAGGTCAAGGAGGCAGGGATGAGAGGGAGTGTTGGACATGGAATGAGGCCGGGATGGGGTGATTTTAAAACTGGTGAATTCCATCTTCTCTTCCACCTATCCGCCCCACCCATCCCACTGATCAATCCCCACCACTCCCTACCTGCAGCCACCTATCACCATCCCACCTATCTTCCCCAGTCCCACCCCTCCTCTCTCTATTTATTTCCGAGCTCCCTTCCCCCTCCAAATTAACTTTGTTTTCTCTTTATCATAGAGTCATAGATATACAGCATTGAAATAGACCCTTCGGTTCAACTCACCCATGCTGATCAGATATCCTTAATTAATCTAGTCCCATTTTCCAGCATTTGGCCCTTATCCCTCTAAACCCTCCTAATCATGTACCCATTCAGATATCTTTTAAATGTTGTAATTGTACCAGCCCTCACCACTTCCTCTGGCAGCTCGTTCCATACATGCACCACCCTCTGCATGAAAAAGTTGCCCTTTAGGTTCCTTTTAAATCTTTCCCCTCTCACTTTAAACCTCTACCCTCTGGTTTTGGATTCCCTCACCCTGAGGAAAAGAATTTGTCTATTCACCCGATAGATGCCCCTCATGATTTTATAAACCTCTATAAAGTCACCCACAGCCTCCAACGCTCCAGGGAAATTAAACCCAGCCTATTCGTGATGTGACTTGAGTTATTTTGACATGTTAAAGGTGCTATACAAATATAAATTGTTGCTGTTAAAGCAGAAATCAGAAAAAAAAGGTGCACTGGGTTTCACTGGCTGTGCTCTTATATTTTACTTCTATAATTTGAATATAATTAGTAACATAGGACTGAATCTTACTTTTTATGCCTAAGTGTCACTTTTGTCTAGTTTCAGGGATGATCCCTCGCAGTGTGACCTAGTGAGGTTTCAACGCGTTATTGGTTTGTCTATCATTTCCAGCTTTCTTTGTCTCACTTGTCTAAAATAGCCGAGTGGTTTGCATAGTTTTTCATACTAAAGGAACAGTGTCTGAATCAGGAGTACATACTGGGAGATTATAGTTGCACATCTGCATTGTTCCCACTACTTTTATAGTTCTGGGATGGAAATCTTCTAGTTCTGGGGATTTGTTAGTTTTTAACACTATTATACTCTTCATTACTGTGACTTTGCTTCTGCTAATCCGATTCAATATGAGTATCCTTGGGATATCAATGTGCTGCACTAAATCTTCTTTTACGGTAAGTACTGATGAAACATAAATATTCACCATGCCCACAATGGTAATATCATCAAGAGGAGTTGTCAAGGCACCCACATTGTTTCTGAACTCCCTCTTGTCCCCAATATAATTGTAAAAATGCAGACATTGATTTTTATATCCCTTGCAAATTGTTTGTCACACTTCATTTTTGTAGCTATTACAAAGCGTTTCATCAGCATTTGTTATTCTTTGTTTCTATACCAGTCAGCAGAGTCTCTGTCTAATAAAAGCAAAATAAGATGGGTACTGTAAAACTGAAACAAACACAGAAAACACAGAAAATGCAGAAGAAAACTCAGCAGGTTTGGTAACATCTGTCGAGAGAGAAACAGTGTTAATGCTTGGAGTCTACTATGACCCTTCTTTGGAACAAGAGTCCTCGCACTAGTTTTTGAATCTTAGTATTTTTCTTTTAGTTTTATGCTGTCTCTTACCTATTAAGTCATACACAACAAAAGAGAATCTAACAATCATCCTTGACATTCAATGGCTAAATGCCCCAGTGTCAACATTCTAGGGTTTACTATTTGCGAGTAACTGGACTAGATCATCTGTACCAATTCTGCAGCCACACAGCAGATCAGAAGTTATCAATTCTGTAATATGTAAGTCATCTCCTGACTCCTCAAAGCTTATCCACTATCCAAGACATAAGTCAGGAGTGTGGTGGAATACTCTCCACTTGCTTGAATGCATGCAGTTCAAACAAAAGAAGTTCAATACCATCTAAGTCAAAGCAGCCCGTTTGATTAGAATTTTATCCACCAGCCTCAACATTCACTCCCTTCACCTCCAATGCACAGTAGCAGTAATTAGTACTACTGACAAGATGTGCTTCAGTAACTCACCCAGGCTCCTTCAACAGCAATTTCCAAACCTGTGACTTCTACCACTTGGACAGGTAACGCAACAAATACATGTGAATGCCATCACATGTAGATTCCTTCCAAGTCATGCATTATCCTGGCTGAATTACAACGCCATTCTTGCATTGTTAAAATCTGAAGCCATCTTTCCCAATGCATTGTGGGTTTGGCTAAGCTCATGGACTGCAATGGCGCAAGATGCTGCTCACTATCATCTTCTTAAGGAGAATGAGGGATGGGCAACAAATGCTGGCCGAGTCAGCAACACCCACATTACACAAATGGATAGAAACAGCTTCATGATGTGGATGTGCATTTTATCAAAAAAACCCATCAGTGCTTCTGTGGGCCATACCCTATCCATTTATGAAGTTAGAGGGAAATCTCTTATTAGATATATTGTTTGCAAGTAGACAACCAGACTAACAAACAAAGACAAAAATTTGACCTCCTTGCAACTTTTGTTATGGAGATGGTTATAGCAATATGACTTTTTTTAATTTTAAAAGGGATTGAAAGATGTGATTAAATTCCCAATATTTCAGCATTGAAGACGATAGAATGCCACAGGAAGGTCTAGGAATTATGGTGTGACATAAGCAACAATGTAAGTTACTGAAGTTATAATTTATTTGAACTTTTGTGCTGAAACAATGGAGAATGCAATAGATACAACATTACCATTGCATATGTTTACAGGAAATTTCATAACCACATTTCCTTTTAAATGCTGGATTTCCTAAGTCTGCATCTTTATTATCTTCAGCAGTGTTCGTATATGAATTGTGCTTCTAGTTAGTTCTACCCTGGGCTTTTCTTTATCATCTCCAGTCACTTCAATGAACTTATGCTTGGTGGATGCTCCAGTGAAATCTCTTGAACCTATCGTCTAAGTTATGCAAGATGGTAATTTATGCTGATCCTGATCAGCAGAAAAGTGAATAGCAAAACATTGTCCTTAAAGTTTTCATTATCATGCACCAGACACATGAAGCACGCTCCTATTCACATGATCTTTTTTTTTCTCTGGGATCTGGTAAGATAAAACAGGCATGCAGTCAGTGCTATGATGACAAAAGCAGCCTCTTCCATAAGGATGAGGCTTTCCAGCATGACAGGACTTCCTCTGATCCAGGTTGTTTATTCTGCTGTTTATCAGATGTTGCTGCAATTATACGCAAAGGCAAGCACTTTCAACCTTCCCTGGATTGCTCTAATGAGCATGGTGACAGAAAGAAGCAGCATGTGCAAACTACAGAGGAAGTAGCTCTGAAGACAGTAGCAGCCTCCGAGGCTGTGTGTGCAAGTGGATGCTGAGCTGTGAAGACCTCTCTATTGACATGACAAGTGAAGAATGCAAGCAATATTAATGCCAAGGTGCTGGTACAATCCTGTAGAGCTGTGCAGACAGCATAGGGGAGATGCAGGAGAATCTAACCTGAGAATTCATTGTAGCTTCACGAAGTTTCTTTCCACACTAAAGCCTGGAGTTGGAGACAGAGCCCGACACATTCACATTTTATGCCATTTCAGCATGTCTTTCCTCAAAACAGCAGAAGACACACATTCAAGAAGAGGGAATCTCATGTAACTGCTGAGTCTGTTCTATCAGCATCTTTGTAGCTGTATCAGAAAATCAGAATCTCAATACCCTCAGACCTCTTGCTAACCTACAATATTTCTTCTTTACCTTGACCAACAGCTTTCCGAAAAACAAAATGTTTCTCTCTTTTAACAGCTAAAGATCCTCAATAATCTCCAGAAAATGGTGATGTGGTGGTAATGCCGAGTTTGGTAATCTAGAGGCCCAGGATAATGTTTCAGGGACATGGATTCAAATCTCTCCACAGCAGCTGTTGGAACTTACAACAATTAATAAGTTTGAAATTGAATCCTAGTCTTAGCAATGCTGAATGTAAAACCATTTCAATTTTCATAAATGCCCATCTGGTTCACTAATGTCCTTTAAGGAAGAAAATGTGCCATCCTTTCCCTAACTGGCATATATGTGACTCCAGACGCACAGCAGTATGATTGACTCTGAACCACCCTCAGAAACAGCTTAACAAGTCACTTAGTTCAAGAGCAATCAGGAGCAGGCAACAAATGCTGGCTTTGCCTGTGGAATACTCACATCTCAGAAAAGATTTTTTAAAAAATATCACCCAATATTTTACTTCCTGGTCAATGAGCTGGCTCATGCTAGAAACTTGTTGACCCAGAATTTAGAACAGTCTGCACCCAAGAATGACCTTTGTTCTCACTTCACTAAAATCAACCCCAAAGTCTTCTCCTCAAGCTAGTTCCAGCTGAGACAAGAAGATACTGTTCACAACCAAGGTTCCTCAATATTTTTTGTAAGATGAACTTATCAGTTCTTGCTACTAGTGATTTTCCTCCAGTTTCTAAGCAATTTGATTCAGTGAGTAGACGAGATGTTGGCAACATTCTGCTTGCTGCAGGGGAACCTTGCCGGAGTTCTATTTAGCTCAGCACCTCACAATCAGCATTCCCACACTAACTGCAGAGCTGCTTGGCTGCTACTTTGCAATTGCCTTCAGTTTCAGCTCTTATGACCTCTCATTGTTACTAAATGAATTTCTTTCATTTCAAATTGTGAGAAACAAGCTGCAGCAATAATGCCATAAGTAATCTTGCCAGCTAAGTGAAAAATAGTCTTTCCTTGCAACCTCCCCAAGGATGTGTCATCTGTCTAATAAATTGTATAAAATCAATATTTCATTTCTCGTAAATGTCTTAGCACAAAATAAAAGTTAGGTTAAAAAAAACTTCACAGTTGATTTTAGAAGTTTGCTAAATTGCTTGCTGACAAGGACAGAAAGTTTCCTCGCTCTACCATATGTGATCAATGTAGACTCTGGATAACTGGATTATGGAAATATGCATTTCAATACAGTTGCTATGCAAATCTAAATGAGATGTATTTATGCTGCTTTCCATGTTGCAAGATTAGGTAACTGGTTCCAAGACTGGCAAGTCTGGTTTACAATTTTGGATAAAAGATTTTAATTTTCACTATTTTGGGCAAAGTAATAAATGTGTCCCCAGCAAAATCCGTCAGAACATAAGGACAAAAATATAGCTTTATGTGTTTGGAATCTCGATAATTTATTAAATGATTGAAACTCTTTAATCTCTGGAGGTAACTATCAAGATAGCATCTATCCCTTGTTTCCTATTGTAATTGTGCAATTGAATTAACATAAATGATTTGCATGCAAATATCCTAGCCAATGGCCAGAGCATATAATGACATTCATATTTATACAATTGTTGCAACGGCATCATTTTTCACCACATCTTTGTTTTGCCCACTCCCAAATGAAGTGTTGACTTGAAACAAAATAACTGGCAGAATGTCACAAAGCTTTTAGTCTTGTGCAGCTGATTTTCTTTTTCTCTTGTTTTTAGTCTGCATAGAGACAGGCCCTTCAGCCCAAACTGATCATTGCCGACTAAAATATCCATCCACACTAATCCCTTTTCCTTATACTTGGCCCATATTCTTCTAAACCTTTCCTATCCATGTATTCATCCAAATCTCTTTTAAATGTTGTTAATGTACCCGCCTCAACCACTTCCGCTGGCAGCCCATTCCATACACGTACAACTCTCTGTGTAAAACTGTTGTCCCTCAGATTCCCATGTATTCTTTCCCCCTTACCTTAAACTGATGTCCTCTAGTCTTCGATTCCCCAACCCTGGGAAAAAGACTGAGTGCATTCACCCTATCCACGCCTCTCATGATCTTATATACTTCGATGAGATTGCCCCCTCACTCTCCTATGCTTGAAAGAAAAAAGTCCTAACCTGTCCAATTTCTCCCCATAACTCAGTCCCTTGAGTCCTGGCAGCATCCTTGTAAATTTCTTCTGCACTCTTTCCAGTTTAATAACATCCTTCCTGTAGTAAGGTGACCAAAACTGAGCACAATACTCCAAGTACGGCCTCACCAACATCCAGTACAACTGCAACATAACTTCCCAACTTCAATATTCAATGTCCTGCCTGATGAAGGCCAGTGTGGCAAAAGCCTTCTTCACTGCCCTGTCTACCTGTGACTCCACTTTCAGAGAACTGTGCACCTGAACTCCAAGATCCCTCTGTTTCACTACACTCCCTAAGGCTCTGCCATTCACCATGAAACTCCTACCTTGATTTGACTTTCCAAAATGCAACACCTTAAACTTATCTATATTAAATTCCATTTGCCATTTCTTGGCCCACTTCCCCAGTTGATCAAGATCCTGCTGCAATTTTTGATAAATTTCCTCAATGTCCACCTATTTTAGTATCATCTGCAAACTTACTCATCATATCTTGTACATTCGTATCCAAATCATTGATATAGATAACAAACAGCAATGGGCCCAGCACCGACCCCTGAGGCACACCACTAGTCACAGGCCCCTAGCCCAACAAACATCCTTCCACTATTACTCTCTGCTTCCTACCATCAAGTCAATTATGTATCCAATTTGCCATCTCTCCATGGATTCCATGCAATCTAACTTTCCAGAGCAGCCTACCATGTGGAACCTTATCAAAGGCCTTACTGAAATCCAGATAGACTACGTCTACTGCCCTGCCCTCATCAGCCTTCATGGTCACTTCATCAATGAACTTCAACGAATTTGTGATGCATGATTAGCCACAGACAAAGCTATGATGACTACTCCGAAACAAACCTCGTCTTTCTAAATGCATGTATATGTTATCCCTCAAAATTTTCTCAACTAACTTACCTACCATAGATGTTGACCTTACTTTTCTATAATGCCCAGGTTTTTCTTTGTAGCCCTTCTTGAATAAGGGCACAACATTCTCTACCCTTCAGTCTTCTGGGACCTCACCCATGGCATATGATGATGCAAATATATCAGCCAGAGCCCCCACAATTTCCTCCCTAGCCTCTTGCAGGGTTCTTGGATATTTCTGCTCGAGACCAGGAGATTTATCCACCTTTGCACATTCTAATACCTCCAACGCCTCCTCGACTGTGATATGGACTGTCCCTAAGATATCGTCACCAGCTTCCCCAAGTCTTCATCTCTTTCTCCATGATAAACATGAGAGGAGAAATATTTATTGAGGACCGCGCCCATCCCTTGCGGTTCCACACGTACATGTACACTTTGGTCCTTCAGGGGCCCTTTTCTTTCTCTAGTTATTCTTTTTCCTTTAACATACTTAAAGAATCTCTTCGGATTCACTCTAATCATCTTAGCCAAAGCTATCTCGTGCCCCCATTTAGACTTCCTTCATTAATGCATCGTTTAACATAATTTAACATCAATTAATGGAAAGATTGAGACATCAAAGCCGACTGATTTATGAGAGGGAATATATTGTAAATTGTGTTTAAAGAGTGCCAGGAATAACTGAAGAACCTGATTTATACTGGAGTCCTGCTAAAGGAACACTCCAATGAACTCAGCAAAAATTCCATTAATTCA
This sequence comes from Rhincodon typus, assembly GCF_021869965.1. Taxonomy (NCBI): domain Eukaryota; kingdom Metazoa; phylum Chordata; class Chondrichthyes; order Orectolobiformes; family Rhincodontidae; genus Rhincodon; species Rhincodon typus. Next base: position 27,695,835 of record NC_063336.1, read on the forward strand.
CAGGACTGTCTGAAGAATTGCTTACTATCCCATTGACAGATATTTAAATGGGTTTGGGGCAGTACTCCTTTTAAAAGGGAAGAGGTGGCACAGTGGTGATGTCACTGGATCAGAAACCCAGACTTAAGATCTGGGATGTGGGTTTGAGTTCCATTAATTTTTTGCTTAAGTCTGGCTTCCCTTACATCCTTAAAATACCAGCCTAGTTGTTGTAAAAATACCACTTTCCCTAATGCCCTTTATGGAAGAAAATCTGCCGTCCTGGCCTACATGTTTCCCTACACCCAGGGTAACACTCAGAACAATTAGGGATAAGCGATAAATACTGGCTCAGCCACCAATGCCCACAACCTATGAATGAATTAAAAAAAAGGAGTTCTGTAAATCCAAACTTCTAGTCTGCCTTTTAAATTATGCACAAGGTTTAAATCAAATAGACTGCAGCAGTTTAAGAAGGCAGTTCACCACCACATTCTCTTGGGCAGCTAAGGATGGGCAATAACGCAGCCAGCAACACTTAAATAAGTAAAGAAAGGGAATATGTTCCAATAGGAAATAGCTCAACTAATACTGTTACACTTTTCAACATACCTGAAAGTTATTGCAAATATATTTTGACTGACTCTTTCATTCCATATTAGCTTGGAAAACATGCCATATCAAGACAATTACTGCACTTGAAACCCAGTCATGCACAACAAGGATTGCTTTTTATGTTATCTCTATGCTTGAAGAAAAAGAGCAGCGGGAAAAAAAATGTAAAGCGAAGCCAGACTAATCAGTAGTAATACCAGAGAGAGCTAATTAAGACATCCTAGCAGTACTTCATCCAGCAGGACCCTCAGACCTAAATGCACTTTTCAAAACCTTTCACAAGGGACTCTCAAGCTTTGTGTTAGTTGGGGAAACTTGGAGGAGCTCTGTTTCCATGGATGAAATCTACCTTTCACGCAGCTCTAACAGAAGCAATCTGATCATAGGACTCAAACATTATACCAAACTATTTTATATTTTCTAATCAATCTATTCAGAGGTGGTATCACACACCTCTAGAGTAGGTGGAACTAGAACCTGGAACTTCTAGTCCAGAGCCATGGGCACTGCCGCAACACCGCAACTGCCAATGAGCTACAGCAGACTTTTATCAGATCAGCCAATTTGTTATGCACTCTTCTAAAAGACAAATCTACAGTGCCCACTTTGACAGAGCAGATTGTTAGATAATGCTCCCAAACAGATCACTGAAAAGACTGCCAAGTTCCTCAAAGTTTCCAAATTGATAGGATCATTGATTGAAACCACATGACCCAAATTGTAAATGCTCATTTCCTTTCTTTTCAAAATACAAAACCTTCCATGACCTAAGTGGGCTGCTCATTTGCAGTAACTGACACAGTTTCTAGCCAATGAACTCAGAACATGCCGCCAGCTGTTTCACAGTTTACAATCTCAGAATTCTTCAATTTGACATCTCAGTCTTACTTCAATGACAAGGGGCAGAAGGCAAGGTGATAATGGATTCCTGTCACTACCATGTTTCATGGTGCCTCTCCATAGAAATACCTAGGGCAGCACTCCATAATACCTCTATATAGTGCAAAGACTCATAGACACAGATGCAATTATCAAAGGTTATCATTGTTCATTTGTGGAACTTTGTCAAGATATCATGTTTCAATCTACTGCCAGAATGGCTCCATCAACTACAATGGAGCTGCCTTGAATTATATTGGTATCGTATGTTTTGCACCATCTAAACACAGTTATCTGGGAAGGACTATGTTACTATGTCAGGATAGCTGATGACTTGCAACTATGATGTTGTGAGTTGAGTGATCAGCTCTGTGCACCAAACATAATTATGTTGGTGCCTAGCTTGTATCTGACTTCAAAGTCATATCCCTGCACCTTCACAAGTAGATGTTATAAATATGGGAATGCACTCACAAGTGCTTTATCGCAGGGCCTTTCCAGTGGCTTGTAGTCCTTTTTAATTTCTTGATGAATAAGGAGGTGTACAATTGCATGATAATAAATACCAGAGATATGCCTCATGCTCTACATTGGAATAGATAGCTTGCAGAGATGATTGGGCTCTCTAATCAAAAGCAACAGATTTTTGTCCTACAAAAGATAAATGCTTAGGCCTTTTTTTTGCAATGTAGCCACACTGAAAATCATGTTCTTTTTTGAGAAGGCATGATTTTGTTGACAGAAACTGCTTGAGAGAATCATACACTTTCTAGAAGTTGTCCTGCTGTACATGAGGAATGTCTTTCTTGATGAAATCTCTGAACAGAGATAGTTTTTTTTCCACAAAGTTAGGAACATATGGGAACATAGAAATGGGAGGAGGCCATTCAACCCCTCAAACCTGTTCCACCTTCTGAATCAGACTTTTAACAAAAATTATCGACATTAGTATTACAATTAATAACAAATCCTGCATCCATGCCATTTATGGAAGAGTGTTCTGAACATTTACTACCCTTTGTGTGTTGAAGTGCTATCTAACATCTCTACTGAATGGTCAGGCCCAAATTTTCAGACAACGTCCCCTAGTTCTAGAATCTCCAACCAGTGGAAATAATTTATCTTTGTCTACCATGTCTTTCCCTGTTAATACCTTGAAGACTTCAATTGCAATACCCCTTAATTTCCTAAATTCTAGAGAAAATAGCTTAATTTGTATAATCTCTCATCATAACTTAACCCCTGAAATATAGATTTCATTTTTGTAAACCTATGTTGCGCTCACTTCAAGGCTAATATGTCCTTACTAATGTGTGGTGCCTAGATCTGCTCACAGCACTCTAAGTGGTGTCAAACCAGGGTTTTATCTAACTGCAGCATCGTGGTACTTCAGTCTTCTAGATGTAAATGGTTATACCGTTAAAGAAGTTGAAAACTCTGAGGCAATGTCACAGATCCTCTTTATCCCATGGAATCGGCATTTGTTTAACATCCCTGATCTTGCCTGGATCGGGATGCAGTTCATGGTCAGAGTAAATGGACCAGAAAATGTTTATCTGGCTGACTGTAGCCTAGCATTTCATGCTCTGGAGTGTTAATCCACATTACTGCACTGTTGCCAGAAGCAAGTGAAAGTTTCTCTGTCCTTATCTGACTGATGACAATGATGTTATCAGCTGTGCACACACCACCAGCGACATTTTCAATAATCCTATCCATGCACTGTTGGCACAGGTTTTGCCTTACTGATTGCCCAGAAACAGTATTGTCCAAATGGCATCTGGTGGGTAGAATGCACAGATGAGGTTTATTATTATTATTTATTACAAGTAATTAGACGATAGGTAAACAGATATAAACCATTGACATATTATGCTACTAATTGAAATGCTAATCCCCTTATGAATTCCCCCTTACACACACAGGCAAACAAATAGCGAAAATAAATTATTGGAAGAGGTTGCAAAACTGGAAATTCAGCTCAGTGGTCTTTGTTCCAATGTTGTAATGATCCTTTTCAGCTAGCCAGACCCCTTGCTGTTCTGATTCCTCTCTCTCTGGATGCTTCCACTGGCTTGCCTGATTTACTGAATAGCTGATTGACTTGGAAAGTTCTCCGATGTATCAATTCAGAAGTGACAGCTTACAGTAACTGCTGCAGCAAATATAATTGGCTTTCTTCACATTTAAACTGAACATTTTACTGCAGAGAACAGGCAGCTTCTGGGCTGGGAGAAGATTTGTACACTTCTTTTCCTCCTCCCTCCTTGTCTTTGTAACTTGTTTCCAGCTCCAAGCTTCTTAGATGCCTGAGAATGAATTATACAGTCATTGGAAAGCAAAAGGTCTCTGTCATTTATGACAGTCACTAGTCTATAGACCTATCAAATTCCTGTTGTCACCAAGTGCTGCATGAGTTCACACCCTCAGATCCAGGTCGTCTGCAATCTCAAATTGAATTGCTGCTGTTCAAATAGTTATTTATAATGCCTGCCAAGGGTATCTGGTTACTTTTTCTCAAAACTGGAGCCACATTTTCAAACATTGTTTTTTTTAAAGCAGTTCTTTCTCATTTCAGTCCACAGTTCTTTTAAAAACAACACAAAAATAAAAAGACATGATCCTTATAAATATTGTATTTGTATAATGCCTTTGTTGCAAGTTGCTACTCACAAAGAAAAGAAACAACATGAAAATAGTCCATGAGATTCTGGCATGAGATTTAAATAATCCCCTATTTGCTAATGCACATATGTGATAGTACAGAAGAAAACCAACATTGCCTTCAGCAATGTGCCTTGTCGTGTTGACTTTAGAGCTGAAAATGTAACTTCTTGACAGTGCCTTGGGCTTTTTCTTAATATAAATGTTCAGTATTTCGATTGGACATCACATTGTCTTTGTGAGCTGCAACAATTTCTCCACACTGCTGTCTTTCTCAAATGCACGCAGAGGTAAACTGTAAGTTTGAGTGTTAAACCCACCTGAATTTGTCTTCATAGAATCAAAGAATCCTTAATTGTAATACTTGCATCCTTGTGTCAAAATCTTTATGTTATCTTCCTTTAAAATTTATTGTTATAATCTGCTCCAACCTGATAATTGAGATATTTTGCTTCACCAATTTTGACTTGCTGTGTAAACCTGATTTAAATAACTCCATTTTTGGTGGTCATGCCTTCAGTTGGCCTGGAATTCCTTCACTAACTCTGTTAAAGTTTGATGCTCCGAAATCAGCCACATTCCTAGCGTCTATCTGAATTAATCAACTAATCCTAACAGAGAAAAAAAGACAATTCCAATCTGAACAGGTACCACATCATCAACATACTCAGCAAAATGTTGGAAAAGATTCACAACAATACCAGCAAAATAAAAGCTGCTCACCACTGCTCATTTTAGATTCTGCTAGGAACATCAACCGATGAAAGTATTTGACTCAAAGCATCGACTTTACTGTTCCTTGGATGCTGTCTGACCTGTTGTGCTTTTGCAGCTTTACATCTATTGACTCTGGCTTCCAACAACTGCAGTCCTCACTATCTCTGCGCACTCAGTTCTTGCCCTCTTTACAACATTGGTCCAAACATGGAAGCAAACTGAACTTGGGAGCCTTGGTGAGAGTAACTTCAATATCAAGGCAGCATTTGACCAGATGTGACCTTAGAACATTTATCTTAAACTGATAAATGACAAGTAAGATTTATGCTACACAACTGCCAGCTAACAACCACCTCCAACAAGATATTTCTGTAACGTTCAGTGAGATATCAGATTGATGTGCTGCTTCCCTGGGGCCAGGGTGAAGGATGTCTTGGAGATGGTGCAGAATATTTTAAAAGGGGAGAGTGACCAGCAGGAGGTTTTTTCCTGCATGTTGATACCAACGACATAAGTAGGGAAAGGGATGAGGTTCTGCAGAGAGAATATAGGAAACTTAGCAGGATGTTAAAAAGTATGTCTTCAAGGGTAGTAATATCTGGACTACTGCTGGTGCCACGTACCAGTCAGAATAGCAGTAGGAGGGTAGAGCGCATAAATGTGTGGCTGAGGAGCTGGTGCAGGGGGCAAGGACTCACATCTTTTGACCATTTGGATCTCTTCAGCAGTAGAAATGAACTGTATAAGAGGGATATTGGAAGGGGATCAATAACTTTGTGGGAAATTTGCTAGTGCTACTCAGGAGGATTTAAGCTAGTAAAGCAGGTGGGAGGGAGGGGAGGGTGATGGGGTGGGGGGGCAGGCACAGAGTTATGACAGGTAAGAGTGTAATCTTAGGGGATTTTAACTTTCCAAGCATAAACTGGGCCCGCCATAGTGTTAGGATTTGGATAGGGAGGAACTTGTTAAGTGTGTACAAGAAAACTTTCTTATTCAATATTGTGATGTATCTACTTGAGAAGGACCAATAGTTGAACTTCTGTAGGGAAATAAGTCAGGCCAAGTCACTGAGGTGTCAGTGGGGGAGGCCACAGATAAGGTACCAGAAGATTGGAGGTTGGCTAATGTGGAGCCATTATTTAGGAAAGGTTATGAGGAAAAGCCAGGGAACTGTAGACCAGTGAGCCTTACATCAGTGGTGGGTAAGTTGTTGGAGAGGATTCTGAGGGACAGCATTTACATGCATTTGGAACGGCAAGGAATGATTAGGGATAGTCAACATGATTTTATGCATAGTCTCACTAACTTGATTGAGATTTTTGAAGAGGTGTAAAAGAAGATTGGTGAAGGCAGAGTGGTAAACGTTATCTATTTGGACTTCAGCAAAGTGTTCAACAAGGTTCCACATGGTGTACTGGTTAATAACACTAGATTGCATGGGATTGAGGGGAGCTAGACAAATGGATACAAAATTGGCTTAAAGGTAGGAAACAGAGGGTGGTGGTAGAAGGTTGTTTTTCAGATTGGAGACCTGTGACCGGCAGAGTGCCACAAGGATTGGTACTGGGTCCTCTGCTTTTATCATTTATATAATGATTTGGATGTGAATGTAGGAGGTATGGTTCGCAAGTTTGCAGATGAGACCAAAATAGATAGTGTACTGGAAGTGAAGAAGATTATCTCAGAGTATAATGGAACCTTGATCAGATGGACCAATGGGCTGAGGAGTGGCAGATGGTAGGGCCCTTAGGAGTGTTGCAGATCAAAGAAACCTAGGGGTGCAGTTACATGGTAGTCGCAGGGAGATGGAGTGATGAAGAAGCATTTGGTACACTCGCAAAGTCAATGGCAGATTTAAACTTTATTGTGACAGAAAATTTAAGTCAGTGGCGTTGATGGGCCAAGGATGGGGGAGAGAAAAGGGGGCCAACAACTCACACACACACACACACACACACGCGTGCATGCGCGCAATAGACCCTGTAGCAGCCTGCCCCATCCACAGCAATTCTGTTCTGTGAGCAAGCAGATTCATGTTCTGTCTCTCATTGGAAGGAAGTCTTACCCCTGAAGCTACCAGACAACCAGTATTTCTAATGACAGATAATGGCTGCTGCTGGGACTGTGAGGAGAATGTTCTTGGAATCCTAGAACCAGGACAGTCGAGAGCATTGAGCAAGCAGGGTTTGGCCAGCTTAAGGGTGGAGGATGTGGGTTTGAAAGTTCCTGCTCCATACAGCAATGAGGGAAGGGGTTATAATTTTCTCAGCTATGCAAAGATACAAAAAGAGAGCAAACGCTCACCTGAAGAAAGTACCCCTTTTTTATCTGCACTTCTGAAAACTTACTTAAAAGAAGACTTCCCACTCCTGAGATAACAAGGTGTAGAGCTGGATGAACACAACAGGCCAAGCAGCATCAGAGGAGCAGGAAGGCTGATGTTTCGGCCTAGACCCTTCCTGCTTATCCACAGCAACTGTATTGTTTTGTGGACAGGGCAATATTATAGGCCATTGAGCTGTAATCAAGTTCAGTTGACCATTAATTGTTTACTTAAATACAGAAGGTGAGTTGCCAATTTCAGCATCTACCCAATCGTCATGCTACCCTGGTCAGCTCGGAAGGATGGATGGGAAGCAAGTGGGATGGATATCCATTCTATTTTACCTGCCTGCCTGCTGATAACACACCTGGTATGGAATGCAAAATGCAGCCCCAATGTTTCAAAATAATCCTTTAACTGCATTCCACCGGGCGCAGACACATGCACTGTTTTAAAGCAGTAAATATTCAGAGAAATAAATAATTTCACCCTTTTTTTCTTTGAGTAGCATCATAACACTAATTGATCTTTTCTATCCTGACTCTCTTTGCAACTTGTAAAAAAGAAAGATCAAGTGTTCTTTAGCCAAGCATATTGACCTCGCTGTTTTATAGTATCTTGACAAGTGTTGTGGTGAAAAGGTCTCCCTGAAATTGAGAGTGTTTGTTAAAAAACACCAGCTATCTACTTGTTTCCCATCTGGGCTCATTGTTCTACTTCCTACTCAAGACCGTATTAGCCATCTCAATTCATCATATGGTAACAACAATAAAACCACAAGTCACCTGGGCTAATTAATGAGTGATCCATAGGAAATAACCGTTTTTGAGTTTCCTGAATTTTAATCTTATGCATTTTCAGCAGAAGATAGACTTATCAGTCAATGGAACACAGTAAACTCAAAATTATTCTAGGAATGGACAACATTATCAATTTCATTGTTTGTATCTATTGAACAAATCTATAAGCAATTAAGATATTTGTAAATAAGAGAGCAAAAACTCAATCCGCTTCAACTATGTTGACTCACAATCCTGCATGCATATGTTCATATGACTAGGGTTATTTACAAATGCTGCAGAAAGAGAGAGAGAAAACTGTTGATGGGAGAAGTGGTCTGAGATTCACAATTGTAGGCCAATTGTAGCTTTTGGAAAAGTAAATGCCTCTCAGCAGTGATCATCAGAGAGATCTTGCAGAGCAGGTGCTGCCTGTTGATTCATTGGATTAGGGTAACATTCAATCCGTCTTTTGCTATACTTCCTTATTTTCCATCGCACCAAAATGGACTGCACTTTCCCTCCTCCAGAACAATCATTTCATGAGCTTTGGCCATGGGGAAACCCATTCCTGCTCCCGCGTATAGCTGATCGCAGACAAGTGAGGGAGAGAGCTAGCTGCTAAAAACCTTCACATGTTTGAGAGAAAATTATGCAGCATTAATGAAGTTCAGATTTCTGGATTTAAAAAAATGCCAAAGATCCAATAAAATATCCTTCTCACATATGAAATAGTAATGGAAATTTTGATCTAAAGATTCGTCAAAAATGTCGATTTTAGGGAGTATCTTAAAGGAATGAATTAACTAGAACATAAGAAGGCATAGGGAGGGTACAGGCATTCCAGAGATCTGGGCCCTGGCAAATGAAGGCATAGCCACCAATGGTTAAAATCAAGGAATTGAGGGAACTGTACCACTACTTCGTAGCTGTCAGTGTGCAAATGAGCCTTAGGGGTCTAGAGATTACTTGAAGTCAGGTTGTTGGAAAGGCTCAAAAGGATTGAGGGAACCTGGGCAAATTAATGTGTGACCCTGGGGAATTGACTGCCCTTGAGTTTCCTGATTCCTAACTGGTGCTACACCATTCCAACATTGCTAATCCACCAGAAAAATCGTCATTCATTGACATTTTCCCAGCCACCATCCATTCTGAGGAAGGGTCACCGGACCCGAAACATTAACTCTGTTTTCTCCTCCACAGATGCTGCCAGACCTGCTGAGCTTTTCCAGCAACTTTGTTCTTGTTCCTGATTTACAGCATCCACAGTTCTTTTGGTTTCCATTACCAATTATGCTGTTGTTGTGCCTGAATTGTTTCCACAAAAATAAATCATTTCAGCCAGCATAGATCACAATTTACAATCCCTTACTATGAAGATCAATGAATGGCCTTTAGTTGGGAGCCAGATACGTTGATTTTGTGTGGCTTGGCTGGGTCTATCAAGAGTTTTATTCCCACTGTCATCCTTCACAGAGTCATAGAATACTCAAATCTTTCCAATCTGTCAAGGTGCAGATCCTCACAAAGGGAAGGAAAGTTTGGGGTTTCTTTAATGCTGTCAAACATTTCAATCAGTTTGAAACCATTGCCTAGAGGAGAAGCTGTGCTTGTTTAATGTGTGTCAAAACTCTTCATTACGCGATAGTGGGATAAAAAATAAACTTAGACATACAGGCAAGGCACCATCACTGGACTGCTACTATGTGAACAGATCACAAAAGGGCTTGAGGAGGTGATTGGCAAAGCTGTCAAATACATTGGAGAACCTTGCACATTGAGAGTACTTGATAATACGCTGCACCAGATGTGTGTTATCACAACAGTTTTAAACCCAAAATGGCGTAAGTTGTCAGAAATTCAATGCCAATACCTATTTGCCAGAAAAATGCATCTATTGCTAAAATGTTAGAATCAGAGAATCATAAATTACAGAGGTGACCCTTCAGCCCATCAAATCTGTAAGATCAAAATATACTACTACCTACACTAGTCCCAATTTCTTGCACTAGTTGTGCTAATCCCAAGTACATTTTTAAAAGACTGTGAGGTTTCCAACCACAACTACCCTCTCAGGAGTGCATTCCAGATCCACACCACATTCTGGTCATTAAAGTTTTTTCCTCAAATCACTTCCAAATGTCATGACTTTCACCTTAAAATTATTTCCCCTTGTTAGTGACCATTTGACAATGGGGAAGAGACACTTTCTATTCACCATGTCGATGCCCCTCATAATCTGATACATCTCCATCAGGTCCCCCTGCAGACTTGTCTGCTCCAAAGAAAATAATCCAAGTTAATGCAGCCTCCCATCATAACTAAAATTCTCGATCCCAGCAACATCCTGGTGAGTTTTCTCTGCACTCTCTCCAGTGCAATCACATCCTTACTATTGTGTGGTGACCAGAAATACAGACAGTACTCCAGCTCTGGTCTTATAAAAGCTCTCTTGAGCTCCAACATGACCTCCCTGCTGTTGCAATCTATCCCACAAGTGTTGATATATCTTCCTAATTACCCTATTTACCTCTCCTGATACATTCAGTGATCTGTGGACAAACACCCTGAGATTCTTCTGGTCCTCTGAGGCCCATACTGTTTTGACATTCATTGAGTATTCCCTTGTCTTCTTCCTTCTTCCAGAGTACACTTATGGAGTCTTATAATCTCCAATGTTTTTCTTCTTTCTTTTCTTAAAAATGACTCCTCAAATATTAGATTTATACCGATGACAGGGGCAGGTGCTGTGAGGAAGCTACTGGACACCCAAGTGATCCAGAGCAAACACATGTGTGTTAAGTACTTGTAGCTCACGGAACTTCAGATCAGAGTTCAAGAGCTAGAATCCAAGCTGCTGACATTGAGCCAGTTCAGGGAAGGGGAAAGTTATGTTGGCATTTTGCACCAGTGGGTGGGTCACACCCTTGAGATTGTTCAAAATTGGTCTGTGATCAGGGACTGGAGGGTGAGAGTGCAGGTGAGCCAGGCATGAGGACCCAGGGGATTAAAATGATGGAACCATGATCTTGGCAACTGTCCAATAGTTATGAGGTTCTGACCGCAGGGAAGTTGAACAATTGCACTTTGGTACAGGAAGCTATTCAAGTGTGGGAAGGAAATAAGAAAGCATCATGGTCAGGGACTGTATCATTAGGAAGATGAATGCTGTTGTCTGCAGCGATGAGTAGGCATCTCGAAGGTTGTGTTGTCTGCCCGGTAATAGGATTCAGGACATCTTCTAAGGGCTCAGGAAGAACTTGGATAGGGAGGGGAAGAATCCAGTAGTCATCATTCACATTAGTACCAATGACATTGATAGGACTTGAAAGGAGTTCTCGCTGAAAGACTTTGAACTATATTAAAAAGCGGAACCTCCAAGGTAATAATCTTTATGTTACTGCCCAAAGCCATAGGCAAACAGCCATAGAATAAAGAAAGTCAAGTTGTTAAATGTATGGCTCAAAGATTTACGTGGGTTTCGGTTTTTGAGTTACTGGTATTTGTACTGGGGTAGAAGAGAGCTGTTCTATTGGGATAGAGTTCATTTAAATCATGCTGGGACCAGTGTCCTGGCAAATTGAATAACTTGGGCTATTGAGAGAGCTTTAAACTAATTAGAGAGTTGGGGGAGAAAAGTTTGGAGAAGGGAAATGTAGGCTTACAAAACAAGAGGATGTGGCAGCATTACAGCACAACTATTTGGGTAATGAAATCTAATGTGGGACAAGAAGATACATAGTATTCAAATATAGAAAAACAGCACTAAATGGGGCCAAAGGGAGGAAATGGTAAAAAGGCAATATTGATTGGTTTTTACTTAAAAACACATTGTACTCAGAACAAAATAGATGAATTAACAGCACAAATACAGGTTAATGGGTATGATGTCATAGTCATTACGGAGACATGGTTACAAGGAGATCAAAACTAGGAACTAAATATTCAGGCATATGAGAAATTTTGGAAGGAAAAGCAGGATGGAAAGGATGGCGGGGTAACATTGTTGGTAAGGGACAGAATAAGTACAATAGCAATAAATTATCTTGAGTTAGAAGATGTAGAATCCATATTGGTGAAGGTAAGAAACAGAAAGGAAAAGAAGATATTAGTAGGAGCTGTCTATAGGCCCCCTAATAGTAGTTATATGGTGGGAAAAAAGAAGAAATCAGGAGATGTTGAGGGCATTTATCTACAGACGTACATTAATAATGAGTGAGTATAATCTTCATGTGGAATGAGAAAGTCAGATTGGCAGAGGATGCCATGGTAAGAATTCATAAGTATATTGAGGACATTTCTAAGAACAATATGTTATGAATCCAATCAGAGATCGGGCTAATTTGAATCTGGTGATGTATAATGTATCTGGTTTCATATGTGATGTCAGAGTAAAAGGTTCCTTAGGAAACAATGGCCATAACATGAATTTAGCGTTCAGTTTGAGAGGAAGGAATTTAGGTCATAATTAAGTATGCTGTGCTTAAATAAGGGTAACTGCAAAGCAATTAGTGCAAAGCTGGCTGAAGCAGACTAGGTATGGAGTTTAGCAGAAAAGACAGTTGAGGAGCAATAGAAAACGCTTAAGGAGATAGTTCATGTTTCACAACAATGACATATTCCAGTGAGGAAGAAGACTAATAAGAAGGGGATAAGTCAACCATGGTTAAGACAGGAAATTAAGGACAGCATCAAATTGAAAGAAAAAAATATACAATGTGGTAAAGCTTCATGGTATGCTAGAAGACTGAGAAAGCTTTGAAAACCAACAAAAGATGACCAAGTAAAATAAAGAGGGAAAAAATAAACTGTTTGTATAAACACACATGTAATATCAAGATGGACAGCAAGAGCTTATTTAATTCTATAAAAAGGAAAAGTGAAGCCAAAGTGAATGTAAACCCCTTTGAGAATGATGCTTGGGAAAGAATGATGGGGAATCAGGAAATGGCAGAGGAGCTGAATAAATATTTTGCATCAGTCTTCACAGTAGAAGACATTAATAGAATTCAAAAATTACTAAATATTCGAAGACAAAAAAGAGAAGAAATTAGTACAACTGTCACCTGAGAAGAAGTGCTAGCAAAACTGGTTGGGCTAAAGACCATAAAGACCCCTGTACCTGATGTGATGCATCCTTGGATTTTACAGGAATTAGTTATAGAGATAGTAAATGTACTGGTAGTAATCTTCCAGGAATCCTTAGATTCTGCAAAAGTCCCTGAGGTTTGGAAAGCTGCCAATGGCAACATCTTTATTTACAAATGGAAGGAGACAGAAAGGAACAGTTAGGCCAATAGCTTAACATCTGTTATATAGAAAAATATTTGAATTTGTTCTAAAGTATGAAATAGCAGAAAGACTACTTAGAAAGACATAAAGTTATGTGGCTTCCTGCAGGGGAAATCATGCCTGACAATTTACATTTTTTTTGAGGAGGTAACTAGCAGAGAGATGTAGCCAGGTTAAGTAAGTGGATAATGTAGTGATTGTAACAAAGTGAGCCATGTGAACCTCATAGAATATGAGTTCCCTGATTGGGGCTGTTAATCTGGTCCAGTAAGGGAGTGCTGGCTTACAGATAAAAACAGGAGTGTCAGAGGTTCTGTTCACTCAGACCTAACTCTGAGGGAGCTCAATCAGTGTCAACGAGTTTCCATGTGTAAATAAAAGGTGACTTCGTGACAGGATATCAACCTCTGTGGAGTTATTTCAGATTAAAAATTCAGCAGATGGAACATAATGTGGTAAAATGAGATTATACACGTTGATTGGAAGAATTGAGGGGCTGAATACTATTTAACTGGAGAAATACTGCTGAAAGTTACAGAACAGAGGGATTCCAATATCCTCATCCATGAAACACAACGAGCCAGCATCCAAGATCAACAGGTACCAAGGAAGGCAAATTGAATTAAGGCCTTTATTTCAAGAGGAATAGAGCAATAGCTAAAGGGAGATTTTGTTTAAAGTATACAAGGCCCTAGTCATACCACAGCTGGAATATTGTGAAAGTTTTAGACACCTTATTTCATGAAAGATATACTACTATTGGAGGCAGTTCAGAGAAGGTTCATTTGGCTGATACCAGGTTTGGAGGAATTGTGTTATGAGGAGCACTTAAGTAGATTTGGTCTGTATATATTGGAATTTAAAAGAATGAGAGTCAACCTGGACTACTGTGTCCTGCTATAGGAAGGATATTATTAGCTGGAGAAGTTTCAGAAAAGATTTACCTGTATGTTGCCAGGAATAGAGGGTTAGAATTATTAGTAGAGACTGGATAGGCTGAGGGTTTTTTCACTGGAGTGCAGGAGGCTGAGAAGTGGCCTTATTGAGGTTTATAAAATCATGAAGAGTGTAGATAAGGCGAATGGCGGGTGTCTTTTCCTTAGGGTAGGGGATTTCAAGACCAGGGGGCGTATTCTTAAGGTGAGAGGAGAAAGATTTTAAAAAAAGCCATGAGAAGCAAAAGTTTTTAAACAGAGAGTGTTCATGTGTAGAATGAACATCCAGAGGAAGTGGTGGATGTGGGTACGGTTACAACGTTTAAAAGTCATTTGGATAAGTACATGAATAAAAAATGGTTGGATGGATATGGGCCAAGTTCAGGCAGGTGGGAGTAGTTTTGTTTGGGATTATGGTTGGCATGGACTGATTGGACTGAAGGGTCTGTTTCCGTGCTTTAGGACTCTGACTCTGTACAAGATTCTTAGCGAACTTGATAGGGCAGATGTGGAAATGTCATTCCCCCATATGGGAGAGTCTAGATTCAGACAGCATAATCTCAGAAGAAGCAGTTGCTATTTTAAAACAGAGATGAGGAAGAATTTCTTCTCTCAAAGGGTAGTGAATCCATGGAATTAATTATTGCAAAAGGCTGTAGAAGCTGGGTCATTAAGTATATTCAAGGCTGAGACATTTGAAAGTTAATTTGAAAAGACAGAAAGGTAGAGTTGAGGATTATCAGAACAGGCATGCACGGTAAAGCAGGCCTATTGGGCTGAATGGCCTACTCCTGTTCCTAAATCTTTTGGTCTTATGGAAGAAAATTAGCATCTATTTACCAGCATTAAACAAATGCATAATTTTACCAAAATAGAAAAGAAAACACGTTGCGTATTTTTAGATTTTGAAAAAGACTGATGAAGGATAGTTTGCCTGAACACAGCTTGGACGATGCAATGCAATTAACACAAAGCTTAAAAGCAGATCTTTAATTCAGCATTTGTTAGTCTCTTGATTTGCAACAAAACTACTTTTCACAGTTGAAAACTTTGCCAGTACATGGAGATTAATCTTGATATCCAGATGTTTGGTTATTTAGTTTTATTGGCTTGATAAAGTTCAGTATTCTAATTGTACAAATTGGTGCATACTCTGAGGGTTAGTGTGCATCTATACATGAATAATTATGAGCGATGGAAATATAAACAGCAGTCCTTAGCTACCACCACAAACTCTCTCCAGAGGAGAAATCACTATTGTCAATATTAACTTTTCGATGTTTAACACAATCGTGCCAGATTCATTACTCCGCTACCATTAAAAAATTATTGGTCCATATAGTGTATGAAGAGAGAAGCTTGACTGCTTGTTCAGAAAGTATCAATATTAATAGATTTTGGTCTTTCTGTCTCAAGACCTATATATCAGTTTAATATTGGGCCCAAAGTATGAGTATTTAAGAAAATGGAGAATTATTCAAGAAATGTCAGTCATTGACATGAGGCAATACAATGAATAGCATATTGGTCAATACCAGTGGTACGTAACAAGTTTGCCACTTCATTCTCTCAACTGATCTTTCTGTCAACACAATCGCATGATTGCAGTTCGGTGGAAAAATAGAAACATAAAAACAGCACAGGCTTGGAGAGCAGAAGGACTTGTTCCTGTGCTGTATTGTTCTTTGTTCTTTGTTCTAGAAACCAGGAGTGGGATGGGCTGCTCCACCATTCAATATCCTCTATCTCAATGCATATTCCTTCTGTCTCTCAATATCTTGTTCTCTTTAACATTTAAGAGAAACCTACCTCTTCCTTGAATATATTCTGTGACTTGACCTGCACAGCCTTCTGTTGTAGAGAATTTCACAAGCTCACTACATTTCAAATGAAAATAATTTCCACATCGTTGCCCTAAATAGTTTATTGCACATACGGAGAGAGTTTCCTCTGGTTCTAGGTATCCCAATATGGGAAAATACCCTCTCTGAATTTGGTCTGTCCAGCTCTGTTAGAATTTTACACGTTTCAGTTAAATTCCCTCTCATTCTTCTAAATTCTGGTGAATACGGGTCCAGTTGAAGCTTTCCATCCTCATATAACTTTCCTGCTATTCCTGGTACTAGCCCAGGGAACCTCCACTGCATTTTTCGTATGGCAATATATATTTACTAAACTTATATCTGTGGGGACTGCTTCAGAGTCTATATAATTTTTAAGAATGGCCACCAATGCATCCAATATTAGAAGAACTACTACCATTAGTATTTTGGGATGAAGATTATCAGGCCCTGGGGATTACTCATTTTATAGTTTCATTAATTTCCCCAGCACCATTTTGTTACAAAAACTAACTTCTGCCCTCTCACTAGACCCTTAGAATGTTTGGTTCCCTAACATTTCTGAGAATTTATTTCTGCTCTCTTTTATGAAGGCAGAACCAGAATTATTGATCAATCCTTCTGCACTTCTTTGTTCCCCATTATAATTTCCCCAGCTTCTAACTGTGAGGGACTTACACATGTCTTTACTAATCTATTTCTCTTCACATACTTATTGAAATTTTATGGTCAATTTCTGCAATACTCTCATAAATTACTTTCCCCCTCTTGATCAAACAGTTTGCCTTCTTGCTGAATTCTGAAATACTCCCAATCATCAGGCTTGCTGCTTTTCCTGGCAATTTGATATTTCTCCTCTTTGAAGAATTCCTAATCCCTAATTTATTTTTTAAACCATAGTTGTGCCACCTTTATTCTTTTGTTTTTATGCCAGACAGGAATGAATAATTGTTGCAATTTATATACATTTTCAAAAACATGCCAATGTCTATCCACTATCAACACCTTGAGTTTTTTAAATTTAATCATTTGTGGGATGTGGGCATGCTGTCTGGCCAACATTTATCGCCCATCACTAGTTGCCATTGAGAAGGTGGTGGTGAGCTACCACTGCAGTCCACCTGCTGTGGGTTGACCCACAATGCCATTAGGGATGGAATTCCAGGATTTTGACTCAATGACAGTGAAGGAATGGCGATATATATTTCCGTGTCAGGATGGTGAGTGGTTTGGAGGGGAACTTGAAGCTGGTGGTGTTCCCATACATCTGCTGCATTTGTTCTTCTAGATGGAAGTGTTCACGGGTTTGGAAGGTCCTGTCTGAGGAATAAGTATGAATTGAGTGAGGCTCACTATTCCAAAGACCATAAGAAATTGGAACAGGAGTAGGCCACTTAGTCCCTTAAGCCTGCTCCACCATTCAAAGGATCATGGTTAATCCAACATTCCTCATGTCTATTGTTCTGCCTTTTCCCTGAAATCCTTGATTCCCTGACTGATCAAGAATCTATCTATCTCAGCATTAAATACACACAAGGACTCTGCCCCACAGCTCTCTGTGGCAAGGAATTCCACAGACTCCAACCCTCTTCATTGAAATTCCTCTTCATTGGAGTTTTAAATTGTCACTCTTTATTCTGAGACTATGATCTTTGTTCTGAAACTCTGTCAGCATTTACCATGTCAAGCCTCCTTTGAATCCTGTATGCTTCAATAAGATCATCTCTCATTCTTTTAAATTCCAGTGAGTAGAGACCCTATTTAGCCTTTCCTCATAAGACAATTCTTCCATACCGAGGATCATCCTGGTGAACGTTCTCTGAATTGCCTTCAAAGATATGATATATTTTCTTAAATAAAGGAACCAAAATTACTCACAGCACTCTAGATATGGTCTCATCAGAACCTTGCATAGTTGCAATAAAACTTCCCCATTCTTATACTTCAACTCTTGTGAAATAAGGTGCACCATTCCATTAACCTACATAATTACCTGCTGCTCCTATATGCTAGGTTTCTATGTTTTTTTCACAAGTACCCCAGGAAATGGGGAAGTGATCGCCTTGTGGTATTAATGCTGCACTGTTAATCCAGAGACCCAGATATTGTCCCAGGGATATGGTTTGAATCCTGCCACAGCAGATGGTGGAATTTAAATTCAAATCTGGAATTAAAAATGATGACCATGAACCCATTGCCGATTGTTGAAAACACCCAGCTGGTTCACTAGTGCTATTTCAGGAAGGAGACTGCCATCCTTACCTGGCCTAGTCTACATGTCACCCCAAGCCCACGGCAATTTGATTGATTCTTAAATGTCCTCTGGGCAATTAGGGATGAGTATTAAATACTGGCTTTCTTTTGCAACTTTCTGCAGTTTTTCCCTAGTTAAGTAATGCATTTTTTGTTCTCCCTTCCAAAATGAACAACTTCACATTTTCTCAAATTATAGTCTATTTGCCAACATTTTAACTCATTTATTTGACCTAATACTACCATTTTTTTCTGTAAGCTGCTGTCCCTCTCACAACATGCCTTTCTACCTTTTGTGTGTAATCTGCAAATTTGGCTACAGTAAATTTGCTTCCTTCTTCCATGTCATTAATACGTATTGTAAACAGTTGCAGTCCCAGCACTGATTCCTGTGGATTACCACTGGCTACAGGTTTTCAACCTGAAAAAGTAGTCCTTATCCCACTCACTGTTTCCTGCCCATTAGCCAATTCTCTATCCATGCCAACATACTACCTCCAACACTGTGATAACAAGGTGTGGAAAATTATAACCAATGCACTCATGATCTCAATAGGTATCTCTGTTAGGATCCTAAAATGCAAGCCATCAGGGCCACAGGACTTATCTGCATTCAGCCCCAGTAGTTTAATACTATTTCACTAGTGATGGTGATGGTACATAAGTTCTCCCCTGAATTCTTGCCAATTCACACCTTATACTATCTTAGGTCCCTTTATTAAGGTTTTTGACCCTAGTTTCAGGTTTGACACTTCACTCCCCATCTTAAAGTAGCATTCTATCATATTACGTTCACTCTTCCCTAAGGAGACCCGCATAATAAGATTGTTAATTATTCCTTTCTCATTGCACAGTGCTGAGTCTAGAGTAGCCTGTTCTTTTGTTTGTTCCTCAATGCATTAGTCATTAAAAAAAAATCACACGTGTGCTTTAGGAAATCCTCCTACTGACTTCAGTAGAATTCGCTGACTCCCAAAGCCCATTTGATGAAACTTTCAAACAGGCAAGAGGACCATTACATTCACGATTGAACTGTACAAAAATTGCATTTTCAAAAGCATGGCGAGCAGTGTACAACCAGTTAAAGCATGTGTACTTCTTGCCTCGTTTACTGGGAGGGTTGGTAAGCCAGTTGGCACCATGAACCATTTCATAGCATCACAATTGTAACGAGTATGGAATTTGGTCTTAGAAACTTTAGTTGAAAGAAAAACAAATGTGTAAGCCTCAAGTAGTGGCTAAAATTTGAACGTAAAATGGTTTAATAAGTTTATCCTGCATATTTACAGAACATAAGTGCATGCATTCTTATGAGAAACAATGTGAAAGGTTTTCTTTGAAGTGAATATTGTATTGTGCATGTCAAATGGCTGTATATATTGTTTTGCAAAGCAATGACTGGGCACAGTGAAATCAATAATACTTTGGTAATGTGATATTAGTTTTGGATAACAACTGTTGACTTGAATAACCTTTCCATTCAACAAATGGCACATAGCAGCACTGAATAAAAAAGTTGATAAGTCAATTGCTGATTACAGTGTACAGGATATAACAATGACTCATCCTGAACACACAGTGTTGAACTTTGTGTTGTTCAATCTAAGCAAAACACAATAATAATTTACATTCTGTTTCCATTGTTTGATTATTGTTTTGTAATACAGAACATGATATTGCTCACACTGGGAGTATCTTCTAAATAAACACATTATGAATAGTGACACAGCACAGTGGTGTATTTGTACATAATCTCATAGCATGGCAGTATGTCAGATGTCGCTTAAATGATTGTGATGCAAGCTATGTTAGGAATTAAAATGTGGCACCACAAGCCATATCCTTCCATCTGGAGTATTTATCTAGTCTTCTTCTTACTCGGCTTCTCCTATCTCCTCAGCAATTCCTTAATTATGTTGATAGCTTGCCTCTGAATTTGTGTCCTCTCATCTTAAATAGTCAGTTATGTGAAACCTTATTGAATGACTTCTGGAAGTTCATAGAAATAACATTTACAGATGTTCTCTTAGCTCCCGTGCAGAAGCTGGATATCGGAAATGAAAGCAATGTTGGAAATATTCAGCAGGTTTAGCAACATGTGTGGCAAGAGAAGCAGTCTTCATGCTTCACTTTGATCACATTTCATCAGAGCTGTGAAAAAAGTGAGAAAGGAGGGCAGGTAAAAGAAGAATGTGTGGGGAAAAGGAACCAAGTCTATAAACACAGGAAGGATATCCTGGTGACCGGTGGTCCCGAAGCAGGGATCACAGTAGAGCATTGGAGGCCATTTCAGAACTGTGATGTGGAGAAATGGTGAGAAAGCAGTGAGGATGTGAAATTCTTTGCCACATAGAGTGGTTGAGGCCAAAAAATGTTTTCAAAATGGAGTTAGAGAGAGTCTAAGACTGAAAGAATCAAAGTGTATGGGGAGAAAGTAGGAACAGCATATTGAGTTGGATGATCAGCCATCATCATGTTGAATGGTGGAGCCAGTTTGAAGGGCTGAATGGCCCACTCCTGCTATTAATTTCTATGTTTCTACTTCTATGCAGTGCAGAAAAGTGTAGGATTCCGACTAAAGACTGTAGAGTGGTCAGCTTGGTTCAATTGGTCAAATCCTTATTTCTGGGACTGGGAATACATTTGCATGTGAATTTGAGTCGATAATTGTTGGCAGATTAGTGCAGTACAGGGAGTGCTACATTATTAGATATCTTTCAACTGAGACTTTTCTAACATATTCCAGTGATTCAAATGGATATTAAAGATTTCCTGGTATATTAAAAGAACAAGGAGTTCTCCATTTGTTTTAAACAAAATCCTTCCTTCAAATAATATTGGCAAAAACTGACTTAAGTGATTATTTTCTTGTTGTTGCAATGTAATGTGGCAATTACATTTTACTGTGTCATATTCCCCCTATTTTGAAAGTAATTTATTGCATGAAATGCTTTCAGATATTTTGGTGTAATTATCTGAAATATAAATAAAAGCATTTTCTCTCTTCTTTTAGCCTGGTTAAGTGGAGAACAGTAGGATTCAAAAGCGGAATCTCAATAAGTAGACTAGAAGCAACTTTGATTTCAGGCAATATTACTGGATGGGTATTATGAGCCAGGAAAAAATTAAATATCTCTTGTTGATTTTGTTTTCATTTAGGAAGTTGTTGGAAATGGAAAATCATCTACCTCATCCTTCTCAACATTTATGAACACAGGAACAGGAGTAGTCCATTCCTTCAAGCCTATTCCAACATTCAATGAGATCATGGGTGATCTGCAGCCTAACTGTGACCTATAAGTGCCTTTGACCCATATCGCTTAATACTTCTGCTTAACAAAAGATTATCTATTGCAAATTTAAAACCAACCACTGATTTTCTGATGAAGGGTCTAGGCCAGAAACGTCAGCCTTCCTGCTCCTCTGATGCTGCTTGGCCTGATGTGTTCATCCAGCTCCACACCTTGTTATCTCTGATCTGTATCTGCTGCCATTTGTGGAAGAGAGTTCAAAACATCTACTATTCTTTGTGTGGAAGTGCTTCCTAACATCTCTCCTGAATGGTCTGGCCTTAGTTCTCAGACTATGCCATGGAGTTCCAGAATTCCAAACAAGTGGAAATGGATAATCTGTATCTACCTGTCTTTCCCTGTTAATATCTTGAAGACTTCAATCGTATCACCTCTTAACCTTCTAACTTCTAGAGAAAACAGGCCTAACTTGTTTATTCCCTCCTCATACCTTAACCACTGAAGTCCAGGTATCGTTCTTACAAACTTACATTGCCGTCCCTCCAAGTCAATTTATCATTCCTA
This sequence comes from Rhincodon typus, assembly GCF_021869965.1. Lineage (NCBI taxonomy): Eukaryota > Metazoa > Chordata > Chondrichthyes > Orectolobiformes > Rhincodontidae > Rhincodon > Rhincodon typus. The sequence continues at coordinate 27,717,927 of NC_063336.1, forward strand.
AGGTATGGTTACCAGATCTGCTCACAGTACTCCAGTTGGAGTCTAACCAGGGTTTTGTATGACTACAGCATAACTTATGCATCCTTATATCCAGTCCTCCAGATTATTTTCTGTATTTGTGACATTTTAAAGATAAGTGCACCTGAACACGCAAGACTCTTTGGATATCCACTGAATTTGACTTCATACCATTGAGAAAGTACCTTGATCAATCCTTTTTCAGGCCAAAACGGGTAATCTCACACTTGGTCACATTGAACTCCATCTGCCACAGTTATGCCCACTCACTTAGTCTATCAATATCCCTTTGTAATTTTATGCTATCATCCACACTGTGTACAATGTTGTCCAATTTTTTGAATTAGCAAATTTGGATATATGACTTTCTATACTATTATCCAAGGTATCAATAAATAATGTGAATAATTGAGGCCCTAATACAGATCCTGTTGGATACCACTAGTCACATGCTGTCAATCCTGGACTGCAAATATAGTCTCCAAGATGGCAACAGAGTAGGACTCCTGACTCGTGAAGCTCATCTGCTCCATCCATTTCTTTTCTTCTTTTCTTTCTCTTTTCGCAATTATTTTCTTTTTATTTTTACCTCCTGTTCTCGGGCAGCATTCATGATGTCCAAGGTGAAAGCCAGCGTGGACTCTTATCTTTAGAGCGGACTTGACTGTCGACCTCAGTGTTGACCCGAACTTCTGGCCTCGGCGTGGACTTGGACACTAGGTGCTCCTGGCCTCGAGGTGAAGCCCCTGTCATGGTCTGGGTTGGAAGGACAGTTATTATGAAGTCTTGTTTCCCTATTTTTCTAATTTACTGTGACAGTAGACCTAATTCTTTTAATTCAATTTATATCAATTTGGAAAAGAAGATTGGGATAGTTTTTCTTTCTCCCAAAAGCTAGTGGAGTCAATGCCCTTACGTTTTGCACCATCGACTAGTGTTAATATTAGTTCTTTTTCAAGTGTTGGAACTAATAGCTAGATTTTTTTTGCTTAGTCAGAAAGACTTCAGACTCATTTAAAAATGGCAGGCAGTTTTGATTCCTGGATTCTTGCCCTATTTCCTAGCATCCCCATTTTATTTTGGTGCAGATAGTTAGCATGCACCCTGCAGTAGACATGGATGGCTTTGCTGCAAGGGTTGGTTGCAGGATAAGATAATCAAAAAAACATCTTTTATTGGCTGTGGCATGGAATGTAAGTGCAGGGATGTTGTGCTTGATCTATATAAGCTGTTGCTAGAATATTGCTGACAGTTCTGATTATCACATTACAGGACGGTACAGAAGAGATTTGTGGGGATACTGCCTGGAAAGGGGAAACTTAGCTATGTGTAAAAATTGGAAAAGCTGGATCCACTTTCTTCAAAACAAAGAATGGGATGTGGGGAGTATTATAGTATTTATAATTATGAGAAGGCTGTATAGTGTGGATTGGAGTGCCTAGTGGTGTCAATAACCAGGGATTGTAGCTTTAAAATAGTTTGTAGGTGGGTTAGAGATGAATTAAGGAAGAATTTTTGTTATCAGGGCAGAGTGACTTTTGGGCCTTACTACATGAAAGGTTCATATATGTATAATCTTTCCTGCGTCTACATGCATGAGGTGCCATAACCTACAAGGCTCTTTCGAAGAGGTAGAAGGTAGAATTATACATTGTTTCTCTTTTATCGGTTGGCAGGCTAATAGTGGGCTGCATGTTCTTCTTTTGTACTATAAATCTTTATTTTTTGTTTCTAAGAACTTGAGTCAGACATACTGAGGAGCAGTTGGAAAAAATACATTATCAGTTAAGCTGAATGAGAGTCAGAAGGTTATTCACATTCTGGTGCTGTACATCCTATAATATCTCATTATGAGTGGAGAAGGTCACCCTGCAAATGTTTCATAAACTCTATTATTGAAACTGCTGAGTATCATGTAAGTGTTTATCATTCCAGTATTTCACTGGGAAATTGGGAGAAACTGTACTTCAAGGATTCTGCTTCTTCCTGAGATGTGAAGAGGTTCCTTTTGTGACTGTTAACACAGACCCAGATGCACAATAGAGTGAACAAACAAAAAACACAGAGATCCAAGGAGGCAAAAGAAATAGATACAGGAAGGAAGTTGTAAGATCAAATGTTAGCCCGGAGAATTAAGACTTAATCCTTAATCATTTCCTGTTTTGGGTTTGAGAATGCAGAAGAGTATGCACCCAAACAAGGAATCTGAGGGGACTTGGTCCTGGCATCATATTTAGACACTTATTGTGAACTATTACTGTTCATCTCACTTCAACAATAGACTATCTGAGTGAAATAATCAAGATTGGGCAGCCATGCCAGAGTGACCTCAGGCGATTTGCAGGAGGAATGATGGCTATGTCTGGGGACAGTAAAGAATGAAGGGTGGGGGAGAAAGATCTTGTGAAGTCCCTCCAAATTATGCTGTGTTATTCAAGATTTTCCAATTCACAGAAAATTCCAACAGTTATCGTTCCTAAATGTAGAAAACTGCAAAAAACTTAAGAATAATACATCTACAATCTGTACGTTTTCATTTAAAAACTGAATGGACATATGGTCCTGGAGATTTTAAAATCTTAAATCCTAATATTTTCGCTATTGTGTTGGTATTATATTCCTTATACTCAATGAAAAAAGACATTTTCCTTTTACTTACTTGAAAATTATTCTGTGTTTTGTCTTCTCCTTTCATGTGTAAACTGATACTAAGTGCTTCTTTAACATGTCTGCCATTGCTTCTTTGTGGTTTGTAGTCCTGCCTACATCCATTTTTAATCATAAGATTCCCCTTGGCATTCTTTTTCCCTTAACAGACTTTTAAAAACTTTTGCTGATAGCTTTTATGTCCCTTGTAAGTTTTTTTCCTCAGATTACTTTTTTGTACTTATAAGCACTTATTGAAGACTATCATTGTTCATAGCTCATTTGTATAAATGATTACTTATATTAAAGAAACAAAATTCATTATATCATGCCATTCACAGCTTCAAGACATTTTAAAGCCAATTATATTAGTATTGATGCAAGTCAATGCTCACTCATACACAAAAGCCCTGCAACCCAATGCATAAGCCAAGTCATCATGCTGAGTTATGTGACTGCTCTATTCTATGTTTCATACTAATGAATGTAAACTGATTGAGTCCTGTGTGCTGAGCTTGTCTCATGTTGGTGGAACAGAGCATCAAGAAGAAATGGTACCCGAAACAAAGATATGCATCGTGGGTATGAGAACAGAAAAGCAAGATGCGAAGAATAGATTTTTGCATAAATCTTCAGACATTTCTAAACTGTGAAAGTGTTGTGAGGAAAGTGTACCCCATTGGTTGGAGTTTTGCAGGGATTTGAGTGACTTAGGCTACGGTGACATGTTTGGCAGAATTGGCGAGAAGTCCAGAAAGACCTATCTCAGTGTTGGGAACATTTCACTTCACTTTTTATGTTTTTGCTGAGTGGTGTGGTGAGTGTCTTACTCAGCAATGGTATGTTAACAATTAAGGAGCTTTATAGCTTGTTAAATGCTTTATTAATGGCCAAATCACTTAATGTTCAGCCACACATCTTACCAAATACACCAAACAAGGGAGGCATCAAGAAATCTCAACGTGGAAAGCTGAGCTGGTTACTTTAGCACACCTCTTGCTCCATACAGCCCCCATATTGGTCACCAGGCATCAACATCTCGGGGCACTCTCCATGAGCATTGACCACATCCACTCATTTCCAGGGATATTGGCATCTGACATGTGTCAGTCTCTATGAACCATCATGACACATTTCTTATACATTCAAAAGATAGTACTACACTTCAATGCTGCATCTCAGGCTGCATTGGCTACTATTATTATAATACTGCTCCAACGAAAATCGTACTCAGGGGCACACAACCAGCTCAAGGACAAAACCAGTTCACTCTCATGATACTCACTCAGTTTGAGACTACCTGGATCCTCACAGTATCACTGGCTTGCATTTCCTTGCTTTGACTTGTTTAGCACAGACAGAAAGCCAGGAAACTTACCATGGTTGTCAGCAAGGCTCATTCAAATCAAAGGAAATAGCCTTTGGTCAAGGTGTCCCAGCACAGTCAAGGGCAGTCTATGATGTTAGCCAAGGCTCTTGGAAACAGTCAGGCAGCCACTTGAAGGTGCTGAGAGTTAAGACCATCTCCATGAGGAGACTGACAAACATCGGTCAGCCCACCATGCATCTTGAATCTTTCTGACCTCCTGGGGCTGTGTTCCTCATGGATTGAGACCAAGGCAGGAATTACAGGAGATGAAATTGGGTGGTTGTCTGTGCCCAAGCCCCTGGACTGATGTTGGAGATTAACCCAATCATTAACTGTGCCATTATTACCTAACTAAAGAGTGTCCTCCTTGACTTAACTGAGGATCCCTGAGATGCAGCTTGATCTGATCAATGAGAAAAGTGCCTGTCCCTGCACGCAAAGTGTTATTGTAGTAGGATTCCAATGAAAGTTGTCACTGCACTCAAGAGGCAGCATAAAGTGCAGAACTGTCTTGCAAGCGGATTGGAGGTATGTCATAATTTGCTGTGAGTGTAGCACAGGTCAGATGCCAATGTTGTGCGCTTTTGGCCACTGCCCATAGGACGTCCTGAAATGTTGGTGACTGTTGGCTGAGATGGGGGGCCAGAGGAGCCACCAGGGAAGGGATGGTTGCAGAATGAGAAATTGCATATAACTGAGGTGAGATTCAATAATAATGTGATATTAATGCATGCTAATGCATGCAAATAAGCCCCTCACCACTCTCTAGTGAAAGCTTCATCTCGCCACTCAACACTCAAATGGAAAGTGTGACTTTTTGTTGTTGATGTTGAGACGCTCCTTCCTGGCTATCCCACACTGATGTTTCCAACTTTCTCACTGTAGTGATTGTAATGAGATCAGCCAGCGGGACATCATAGAATATGATTTCCCTGACTGGAGCTGTTAATCTGGTCCAATCAAGGACCCCTGGCTGACAGATAAAAAGACAAGTGTCAGAGATATTGCAGTCTGATAGCTGACTTTGAAGAGGCAGTGTTCATGACAGGGACTGCTCATGTTTATTTAACGGGTGACTTGGTGATATCAGCCTCTGTGAAGTTATTTCACTCACCACGCCCCACCTCTTTCAGTGCTTGGGAAGATTTTGCCCTATGCCTCACTCATACACTAACCTTGATCTACAGGAACCTGCTTGCAATGCAGTGAAATGTAACTAAATTCGGATCTAAGAAACTTGTTATTCTGAACAATTGAATCCTCTGGTCACAATCATATTTTCTTTTTTTTTAATCTTGGCCCATTTAGAATTCTGTTGCGGCTGCAGTATTATATGCACATTATCCTATGCCCCATCTTTCTCTGAAAGCACCATCTCAGATGCTAATTAAAGGGTGTCATGCTTTAGTTGTTATTTCATCCTTTCAGAGTGTTTCTTCTTTTCAATGTGTGTGTACTTCTTGTATCTGATTCCATCCTTTGGAAAGCTGATCTGCCAGCATGTACCTGTATTGTCTGTTTCATTTATTTTCTTATACCTTATAAGTTACAAGAACCCCCTGGAGTACAAGTAGTTTGTGTTAGTGTATGAAGAATGAAGAGAATTACTTGTGATCACGAACTGAATAATACTTTCTATACATAGCAAAGAACTTCACCCCCAGCATAATAGATGTTGACATAATTGTTCTGATTGCTGTGGTGACTAATCACATGCAAGGTGTCATGGGACTCAATAGAAAGTTACAAGATAACATGGATGTCATGCTGTTAAGGTACAGTGTTTCCAGAACACAGACAATGCTGTTTCAGCTTATTTGTTTTGGCAATAGCTAATTCATTTCGCTGAAGGCCTTAAGTTCCTTCATGTAACACTTTTAGGACTCAGTTAAATCACCTGCATAAAATTCATAGCTGTGTTACTTTTGCTCACGTAGAAGTGTGTTAACAGTTGTATTAAAATGTCAAATTACTTACCTTAATGTAAGAACATTAGGAATAATGATAATAAAGCAATGGTTTGCCTTAAGACACTTTAGCGCTGGACTCTTCCACACTCGGCACCATAGTCCAGCAGTTCTCTTTTGGACAGTCCAGGGCGTCAAACATTTTCTGGCAGCTGTTTCTTCAATATTCTGGCCCATAAAACTCTGTCCCCATGTCCTCTGCAGCAGAACCAGCCCTGCTCTTAGGCACCTGCAGCATTCTAATCCCTTGTCCACTTGTGATTTAGCCTTAATCATCTATTCCTTTAATAGCCTCTTAAGTGTACATGATGTCACCATCTAGTTGGTACTTGTAGAAAACAATTCTACTGATCTACTTGTAGTTGATTTATTCTGGCTTGGTATTTAGCTCTTTAAGCATTGGTGTTTTCCAGAGTTGTTTGAAGCTACAGAAGTTTGGGGAACACTGTAACAATGCTGAGCTGACTGTGCTGATGAACCTTCAGGATATAGCTAAAAATATTGCAACATCTCAAAGTGTGCCATCCAGTATTGTGTAAAGGAAGTCATAGAGGCTCTTTACTCAAAAATAGCTACCTCAATTTCATTGTCTTGTGCTAAAGAGAAGCAAACAGTGCAATAATGAAACTTTGCTACTATTGCCACTCGTCTGATTGCATGACCAGTGCCTAACTATGTAAATTACCTGCACCTATTTGTCGTCTAAATTCCATGCTGTGTTAATATTTGAGCTGGTGACTGCCAGCATGAAATTGAATGACATGGTTCTAGCAATGCAACCATGTTGTTCTATTCAGAGTAGGAACTGCAGATGCTGGAGAATTTGAGATGACAAGGTGTAGAGCTGGATGAACACAGCAGGCCAAGCAGCATCAGAGGAGCAGGAAAGCTGAAGAGTCTAGGCCCGATACATCAGCCTTCCTGCTCCTCTGATGCTGCTGGGTCTGCTGTGTTCATCCAGCTCCACACCTTGTTATCTCTATGTTGTTCTATTGCTTGGTCAACTTGCACGCCTCTGATTTCTGAAAGAAGGAAGGCACTGAGGTAGGGTTATGGTGAGGGAGTTGAATCAATGAGAGTACCATCATTTGTAAATCAGTACAGGTTGTGGGATTGAACGGGAAGGGAGAACTAGATTTTGAGGATGCTATCATTTTCATTTGATTGAGATCCCAGTGTTGACTGCAGGCTTGACAAGTGGTGTTCCAAGAATGAGGGTTGAGGGACAATGAGAATGAACCTGTAGAGTCTTCGAGAAGACGAGTCGTACCAGACTCAAAATGTCAACTTGGTTTCTCACTCCACAGATTCTGCCAGATTTGCTGAGTTTCTCCAACATTCCCTGTGCTTGTTTCAAAGAGACATAGACTGATTTTGGGACTGTGATGACTTTACCTTAAGACTAGTTTAGTGAGTTTCCATCAAGATGAGATAACACAGTGTGGAGCTGGAGGAACTCAGCAGGCCAGACAGCATCAGAGGAGCAGGAAAGCTGACGTTTCAGGTCGGAACCTTCTTCAGAAATGGGTGAGGGGGAAGGGAGATCTGAAATAAATAGAGAGAGGAGGGGTGAGGCTGGGGAAGGTAGGTGGGATGGTGATAGGTGAGTGCAGGTAGGCAGTGGTAGGGATTGATCAGTGAGGTGGGAGGAGAGGATAGGTTGGAGAGAAGACAGACAGGTCAAGGAGGCGGGGATGAGAGGGAGGGTTGGTCATTGGATGAGGCCAGGAGTCCTGACCCAAAACGTCAGCTTTCCGCTCCTCTGATGCTGCCTGGCCTGCTGTGTTCATCCAGCTCCACACTGTGTTATCTCTGACTCCAGCATTGGCAGTTCTTACTATTCCATCAAGATGATATTTGATGTATAATGTGGTAAAGTGCCAGGTTTTTCACTGTGGCTATGAGCATAAAAAAAAACAGAGCTTGTTTTTAAAAGCTATGAAGCTTTTAATATTGATGTTCAGAGGATGTACTGGTATAAGGAACACAGAAAGTTAGCATGCAGTACAGAAAGCTATTAGCAAGACATAATGGTCCTAATTGGAAGAATACTGGAGTGCAAGAATAAGGACATCATGCTACAATTGTAAGGGAGCTATGATGAGTGCACAATTGGAATACTGTGTGCAATTTTGGACTTCATATTTAAGAAAGGATATGCTTGCATTGGAAGCAATACAGTAAAGATAAATATAAATTTATCCCTGGGATGAGAAGTTGAGTAAATTGGTCTATATTTTCTGGAGTTTAAAAGAATGAAAGTGATCTCATTGAAACATACAAGCACTTGAATGGTTCTGACGGGTAGACACGGAGAAATTGTTTCCCTCAGTTGAGCAATATAGAACGCAAAGGCACTGTCTCAGGATAAGAAGCCAAGCATTTGGGACCAAGCTGAGAGGAAAGTCTTCATTTGAAGAGTTCTGAATCTAAGGAATTCTTTACTTGAGATTTTTTGATTCCTCAGGGAATAAAGGAATATGGGGAATAGATAGGAAAATCCAATTGAAACTATATATCATGATCATATAGAATGGAGAAAGGGTCATAGTGTCTTCTCCTTCTCCTATTTCCTATGTTTTTAAGCTTTTACATTTGAATGTCACCGTGAGCTGTAAAGTTCCTCCAACGCATATGTTCTGACGTCTTTTTAAAATTCATTCGTGGAACATGAAGTATGTGATGTGGGTGTCACTGGCTGGCCAGCCTTTCTTGCCCAGCCCTAGTTGCCCTTGGGAAGGTGGTGGTGAGCAGCCTTCTTGAACTGCTGCAGTCCACCTCCTGTAGGTAGACCCACAATGCCCTTAGGGAGGGAATTACAAGATTTTGATCCAGCAACACTGAAGGGCCAGCAGTATATTTCCGAGTCACAATGGTGAGTGGCTTGGAGGGGAACTTGCAATGAGTGGTGTTCCCATAAATCTGCCACCCTTGTCCTTCTGGGTGGAAGTAGTCATGGTTTGGAAGATGCTGTCTCAGGATCTTTGGTGAATTTCTGCAGTGCATCTTGAAGATCGTATACAATGTTTTTACTGAGTGCCGGAGTTAGAGAGAGCAGATGCTTATGGATTTGGTGACAATAAAGTAAAATGCTTTGTCCTGGAAGGTGTCAAGCTTCTTCAGTGTTGTTGGAGCTGCACTCATCCATCACACTCCTGATTGGTGCCTTGTATTTGATGGACAGGCTGTGGGGAGTTAGAAGATGAGTTACTCACTGTTGTATTCCTAGCCTCTAACCTGTTCTTGTAGCTACTGTGTTTGTGTGCTGAGTCCAGTCAAGTTTCTGACTAACGGTAACCCCAAGGATGTTGATAGTGGAACATTCAGTAATATTAATACCATTGAATATCAAGGGCGGTGTTTAGACAGTTTCTTATTGGAGATGACATTTTGTGACACAAATTTACTGGTAACTTGTCAGCCCAAGCATGGATATTGTCCAGATTGTGTTGCCATTGAACACGAACTGCTTCCACATCTGAGGAGTGCAAATGGTGCTGAACATTGTGCAATCATTGGCAAACATCCCCACTTCTGACCTTATGATGGAGGAAAGGTCATTGATGGAGTAACTGAAAATGGTTGGACCAAGGGCATGACCCTGAGGAACTCCTGCAGAGATCTTCTGGTGCTGACATGATTGACATTGAACAACGATGACCATCTTCCTATGTGCCAGGTATGACTCCAACCACTGGACAGTTTGCCCCCGATGCCCATCAATTCCAGTTTCTCTAGGGCTCCTTGATAGCACACTCAGTCAGTCAAATGGCACCTTAATGTCAAGGGCTGTCATTGTCACCTCACCACTGGAATTCATGCCTTTTGTTCATGTTTGACAAGACTGTAATGAGGTCAGGAGCTGAAAGGCCCTGGTGGAATCCATTCAGGATACCACTGAGCAGGTTATTGATGCTTGATAGCGCTGTTGATGACACCTTTCATCACTTTACTGATGATCAAGAGTCGACTGATAGGGTGGTAATTGGCCGGTTAGATTTGTCCTGCTTTTTGTGTACAGGACATACCTAGGCAAGTTATCACATCGTCAGGTAGATGCCAGCATTGTTAACTCTATTGGCAATTTAAATAAAAAAACTGTCCTTCTCATTTTTTTTTTATGTATTAACAAAAAGTGAGAAGATTCTCCACTGGCAGAAGTGCCACCTTCTCATTGAGAGGATCAACTTTGATTTGATCTGAATCAATCAAATTGAACTGAATCAACTGAACCAATCCATAGGACACACGGATTCAAAGGATTTGAGTGTTTTGATGGATTGCTTACCAAAGTGAACAGGGCAGTAGATGGCAATATTTGGAAAGTTAAGTGGATCTTGGCAAGAATAGAACACAAAATATCACATAACAATAATGCTTCAGTATAAAAGAGTGATATAAGATGAACAATTCTGTATTACAGCAGTTATATCCAGATATCAGTGCAGAAAAGAATAAAATCAAACTGACACCTTGCTTAAGGCATCTGAACTATAAAACATCTAACATTAGTTACTCTGGAGAAGGGAAGGCCTGGGGAAGTTATAAAAAAGGAAAAAATTGCATTCACATATCACCTTTCGTAACCTTAGGACATTCTCCTCAGCTAATGAATCGCGGTGGAAGTATGTTCTCTTTTGAATGTCGGGAAATAAAACAGCCAATTTTTGAGAACAGGAGATCTGGACAGTAACATTGTAGAGCAGAGTGTCTGTCCATTTTAGAACTTGACCAATCCACGACTCATTGATCTGCTCTGCCAGATTGTCAGCTATGTGACAAGGTGGAAAATTACCCCTCTGATAAGGTGTTGCATTAAGGTGTGAGAGTATTCTGTTCCCAAATGTCACACGTTGAAATCCAAAATTACTGCATTCAATATTGATGCATGAATAATTTACTTATCTCACATTTTTGTCAGATTTTCCAGCATATCTTAATCAAAACGTCAATCCATATATTTGTATATATTCCATCTGCTATATTTGCCTCAACTGCATGTCAGGTGGTATATTTGCCCACTGGTGGAGTTGCTCATATTTAGCACTAAGATAAATCAATATGAATAAATGCAAAGGGCTGTGATGCTGTAGGAAGATATTAAAATTCATTAACAACAAAAACAGCACTGGTCAAAAAAGGGTTCTTGAGACTAGATTTGGTTTAAATTGAGTTCTTGCAGTATATTCTTTTCTGTCATGTTTTGCTTCACTGCTTGGAACTAAAGTCCATTAAGCAATATGCAATGTTGAAAGATAGCTTTTCAGTACGATAACTGATTTCTAAACTCCTTGGGTCCGCTTTTAAGAAAAACCTATTAGGTGATGTTATTTTATGTGACTTTTCATTTGACACAATTCATGATATTTAACAGCACACTGTTTATCAATTCTCCTGATCCTTCAGCCACCTGTCTTGCAAAATTATCTTCTTCAAGAACGAGTCTCTTCTGGATTTTTCACTCTCATCTGCATGCTCAATTAATGCACATCTGTTGCAATCCAGCAGCTCCCAGAAACATACTTGTGTGGATACTGTTGCCATGGTTGCTCATCTTTCCACCAAGATTCGCCTCAAGTGCCTGAACACAAAATTACTGCAGAATTATCGTATCTTATTATCATTATGAACAGCAAAGATGACAGATATAATACTAATTCATGGATTATGCAAATACATATATCATAATTTGTAACTAAACACTTATTTTCATTTTTAAAAATTATAGTTTGGTCCAGTGTCACACCTGATAGATATTTTGCAAAAGTAAAAGAATGCAACTGTAAGGGAAGCACTCAGAAATTTTGAACTGCATTTTAGTTGGTAGTCTTTATACACAACATAGGTTACTAGCATCTGAAGCACTGTTTTCTTATTAAATATAATTTGTGGTGGCTATCTGAAGTCCTATATGACATCGGACCATAACATTTTTCAGGGGAAGAACTTGCAGAAGCACCATATGTATCATATCAAACAATATTGAGCATTGCAAGAAACATAGAAGCATAGAAGATAGGAGCAGGTGGAGGCCATTCAGCCCTTCAAGACTGCTCCGCCATTCTTCACAATCATGGCTGATCGTCCAACTCATTAGCCTAATCTTGCTTTCTCCCAATAACCTTTAATCCCATTCGCCCCAAGTGCTATATATAGCTGCCTCTTGAATACATTCAATGTTTTGGCATCAACTACTTCCTGTGGTAATGAATTCCACAGGCTCTTTGGGTGAAGAAATGTCCCCTCATCTCTGTCCTAAATGGTCTACCCCAAATCCTCACATTGTGACCCCTGACTCTGGACACACCCACCATCAGGAACATCCTTCCTCCCTGCATCTACCCTGTCCAGTCCTGTTAGAATTTTATAAGTTTCTATGAGATCCCCCCTCATTCATCTGAACTCCAGTGAAAACAATCTCAACCTAATCAATCTCTCCTCATACATCACATCTCTTTCTTAAAAGATCCATGATTACTTTTTTGATCCACTTGCAACCTAAGTGGATAAAACTAACACTATCAAGAGTTCCTAATATAGCTATGCACTATAGAAACAACAGGATTGAGGAGTTTCCTGTTTAGTCATCTTTAAGTGAGAAAAATGTATTACACCAATTGAAATGCGATTTGAAACACTACGTCGGAATGAGCAGCATGGTGTTATAACATTTTAGCAATTTAACATACAGGAAGTTTCTGAGAATCTGAACTATTAAAATTTCATCAGATATTAGTGTGTGATCACACATCAAGTGAGCGATTGATTTTATTTTCCATAAGGCAGAGGGAGCTAGAGTGTAGTTCATCTTAACCACATAGGAATCAACACTTGACTTTCCTTCAGCAAAGGAAATACTAGTAGTTGGAAATGTCTAATGTCCCTAATGTGTTCACTTCCAACAGATATATTAATTAAATATTACTGTCTCCAAATGCCTGTTTCTGTATCATAATTTATTATGTCCAATCTTTTTAGCACTGTCTAAGCGAAGAAAGCTGACCTCCCTCGGAACAAGTTCTAGATTTTCTCAACATCCTGCTGTTAATACACAATTCTTACACATTTCTGTACAGTGAAACCTGTCCTTCCGCTCACCTTGATTAAAAAGCCATCTGTCTAAAGCACTCAATTTATGTCAGAAGCAATGGGCTATTAATCTAATTAAATCTGCAGTGCTCGTATTTTACAGAAATATGTACTCCAATGAATAAAGCTTTGCTGAATTCAATTTTAATGAACAAACACAGCAGAAATGATCAAACACTTCATTGTGGCAAGTTTTTAGGAAGAAACTTTTAACCCCTTTTATATTTATATTTTGCTCTTATTTAACATAAATATGGTTATTCTTGCCCCTAATGTTCACGCAACACAAGCAACTGGAGGCTAAATTCTCTCTTGACATTCTTTAGCTATTTGCCACCACTTCCTTCATTTATGAATCCCGTGCTTTTTCTCTCCCAAATGCAGCAGGTGGTGAACGTACTGAGCTCACCACAGTGAACAGGAACGCCATTGTTTGTGAATCTTTTCTGGCACACAGCAAAAACTAAGAACAGGAAAATACTCCTCCCTTCCGAAAAAAAAAAGCTGCACAGGAGCATTCAGTTATAACGTTCAGTTTGTTGAGTCTTATGCAAATACATAAAGGTGCTGGCTGCACAACAACTTTTACACCACAGGCTGTTTTGTTTGGCTGCTAAAATAATATTTACCATCATAATTTTTCAAAATTATTAGCATTCTTTACATGGTGATAACAGAATGCATTGAACATTTAAGCACCAGCAGCTGTTTCCTCTTCATCTGCATGCAATGCAGAAAATGGAGTGCTAAACAGCAAATGTTCCCTAGGCAACCACTTTGCTATTAATGGACGGGCAAGATAGAATCGTCATTAACAACAATATCTACAGTCAGAACTTGACAATAACTGTTGAAACCATGATTATTTCACTGTTGTCATGTGATGGCCCATCTCCTACGAGGTCAAAATGTCATTTTTTTTGTTACATCCACTTAATCTGGCATTCCTATTACTCTAATGCTTTCATTGATGTTTCCAGTTTGTGTTTCTCCCTGCTTAAGCTTCAGCAACTGATAGTTGGTAGTTCCAACTGACAACATTCTTGTTCTTTTTTTATTTTGCTTTTCATTCATGGAATGGCCATCTGCCAATTTTTGCTCTTCCCTAATTACTCTTGGGACACCTTGGCTATTAAGTTTCCTTCTCAAAATGCTGCAGCCTATGTGGTTTAGATATACCCACAAACTTGTTACGGAGGGAATACCAGGATTTTATCCCAGTAAAAGTAAAAGAATGACAAGATAGTTCCAGGTTCGGGTGATGGATAATTTGGGCAAAGTTTGTAGATAGATGTGTATCCATGTGCCTGCTGCCACTGTTCTTCCTGGTCTTAGAGGTCATTGATTTTAGAGGTGCTGTTGAAGGAACCTTTGTGAGCAGTTTCAGTAAATCTTGTAGAGAGTGCATGCTGCGGTATTTTAATAATAGAAAGCATGAACAATCAAAGTGGTGGATAAGGTGTCAGTCAACTGAGTTCATAGAATCCCTGCATAGAATCCACACTAACCCTCTGAAGAGCATCCCAACCAGATCCACATCACTACCCTATCATTGTAACCTTGCATTTCCCATGGCAAATCCATCTAACCCCTGCACATATTTGGACTGTGGGAGCACCCGGAGGAAACCATGCAGACACAGGAAGGATGTGCAGACTTCATACAGATACTGAGGTTGGAATGCAACCTGGGCCCCTGAACAGTGAGACAGAAGTGCTAACCACTGAGCCACCATGCCACCCCAGGTTGCTTTTACCGAGATAACGTTGCATTTCTTCTTATGGTCTGAGCTGATAGTACTGGACAAGACAAATCCCAGAATGACAGCTACCATGACAGATTGTATTTCATTTTCTTGGATTTAACACGGTGGGATTTCAGTGAAACATAAACAAGCAATGCTACTGTTTCATGTTTAATGATAAAACAGAAGTTTATTCTGCAAAACGAAAGGTATAATCGAACAAACAAACTATTCATGAATAACACATGTTTGAAACACATGGTAAAAAAAACTCATTAATGCCAACAGTATTCAATTACAGTCCTCAACCACCAGAGAGAATGCCCTTCTCTATCCCAAATTGGATTTGAAACCATACCGAAGACAAATTCATGTCGTGAATATTTGAGAGGTACTTCTTTGATTTGTCATTGAACCGAGCTTAGTCTTTCTCAACTTCACGTAACACCTTCATGGTTTCAACCCGATGCTTCTGGTCTGGAATTTTCAAACTAAATTCCGTACAATAAGGTAACTTTTCTGAATAGTCCTAAACTTAACAACCCAGGCTGTATAGCTTTCTGCAATAAAGAATTTCACTGATTACCTATCTTATGAAAGAAACTAAGTCTTCTTCACTTCTGCCTAATTTGGTCATCCCATTACCCTGACGTTATGATCCCTGCTCCGAGATTCTCCCACAACAGGAATAACCTCTCTACCTTTACACTGTCAAGCCCCCAAATGAGGTCTCCTTTCATTATTCTGAATTCCAATAAGTACAAGCCCAAACTACTCAACCTCTCCTCATATGAAAACTACTCCATTTTGGAATCAACCTGGTGAACCTTTTCTGTACAACCTCCAATGTTATTACTTAGATAAGGGAACAAAAACTGTTCAAAGTATTCCAGCTGTAGTCTGACTAGTACCTTGCATACTTTTAGTAATGCCTCCCTATATTTATACTCAATTCCATTTGAAATAAAGACTAGCACCCAAAATTTGTCTTTTGTTTTTCCTGCAAACTTTGGGTGCTAATTTTTTTATCATTCACATATGAGGATCTTCAAATCTCTCTCTGCTACAGCTTTCTGTAGTATTCCCTATTTAAATAATATTCAGCTTTTCTATTCTTCCCGCCAAAATGGATTATCTCACATTATTCCACATTATATTAAATCTGCCACTGACTTAAACTATCTCCAGCACTTGCAGACTCTTTGGGTCATCCTCATGATTGGCCTTCCTATCTATTTTTGTGTTATCTGTAAATTCGGCATTTTTCCAAGCCCAGTCATGAATACATTTTGAAAATAATTGTGGGCCCCAGCACTGATTCCTATAGTACATCACAAGTTGCAAGTTGCTATCCTGATAACGCACTCTTAACCCCAAGTCTGTGTCATTTAGTAATTAGCCAAACATCTACTCATGCTATTATTGTTCTCTCAATACCATTGGCCCTTATCTTGTTGAATTGCTTTATGCGAGATATATTATTGAATGCCTTTTAGTAAACCAAATATATTACATCTACTGGTTCCTTTTTGTTTAACCTGCTTGCTATCTCAAAGAACTGCAATAATTTTTTTCAGATTTCCCATTCATAAAGCCATATTTAATTATATTATGTATTTCATTATTGTTTCTTCCAAATTAAAGAAATATCCCCAGCTGCCTTGTAATCATCATGTGACAACCATGAGGTGTGCCAATACATTGAGCTCCCTGAATAGGAGTCCAGAAGGCTGCAGGTTTCCCAAGTGGAATATAATTTCCTGCTTGGGGAATGCTTGGGGAATCTGCAGACTTCTACATTCAATATTGAGATTAACAATTTTAAGGCCTAAGCTCCTTCTCCCATGTCCTTACTTCAAACTCCACATACCAGGCCTTTTCATCAGAAAACAACCAGAAACAACCCAGAGTCAGCCCCTAATAGTCCCCATTAGCAACTACTCATTCTCCCAGGCTGATCTTTACCCATTCCTTTGCCTTCCCAAGTGTTTTTCTATCTCTATAGGCTCCATGCCATCTAACATATACTCCTTCCTTCTCCCCCCACCCTATTTATACCAGCCTTTTCCTAGCTATACTCTGTTCTGAAGATGGGTCACTGCATCCAAAATGTTAACTCTGCTTTCTTGCCATGGATGCTGCCAGACCTGCTGAGTTTTCCTGACAACTTTTGTTTTTGTTTTTGTTTTTGATTTCCAGCATCTGCAGTTCATTGTTTATTTTTGTCATAAATTCATGACTGAGATAGACAGATTTTACTCAAGAAGGGAATCAAGGGTTATGGAGATAAGGCAATAAAATGGAGTTGAGGATCATCAAATCATCCATGATCTCACTGAATAGCGGAGCAGACAAGATGGGCTGAGTGGCTTACTTCTGCTCTTATCTCTTGTGGTCTTCTGGTTTTGTTGTGTCAGAGGTCTGTTGGACTCATTAACCCATTATTTAAAAAGGGAGGGAAGGATACACCAGAAAATTACACATCTGACGGTGTAACCTTGGGAAGTCATTAGAAGGAATTCTGAGGGACAGAGTATATCTGCTTTTGGGGAAATAAATTCATCAGGGAGAGCCAACATGGATTTATTGAAAGAAGGTTACCTTGGAAGATTTGACCAATTTTTTTTGTGCGGAGGTAACCAGAAGTATTAATGAAGGTAATGCATTTTTTGTAATCTACATGGAAATGGCAAGGTTTTTGTTAGAGTCCCTAATGGCAGACTGGTCAAGAAAGTAAGACCCAATAGAATCCAGGGGAAAGTGGCACATTGGCTCCAAAATTAGCTAAAAGGCAGGAAGTAGAGGATGATGGTAGAAGGATGTTTCTGTTTTTGGAAGTC
Organism: Rhincodon typus; assembly: GCF_021869965.1. Taxonomy (NCBI): domain Eukaryota; kingdom Metazoa; phylum Chordata; class Chondrichthyes; order Orectolobiformes; family Rhincodontidae; genus Rhincodon; species Rhincodon typus. Next base: position 27,735,600 of record NC_063336.1, read on the forward strand.
TGTTTCCAGTGGGATTAAACGGTATTTCGTGCTGGGGTCCTTGCTGTTTGTAGTGTGCATTAATGATTTGGAATTAAATGCAATAGGTATGATCAAAAGGTTTGCAGATGACATGAATTGTTAACATGGTTAACATGTGAAGAGGATAGTTATGAATTGCAGGAGGATATCAACAGACTGGTCAGCTGGGCAGAACAACCTGGAAAAGTGTGAGTAAATGCTGGGAGAACCAGCAAGGCAAGGAATTATATTATGAATGGGTGTACCCTGGTAAATACTAAAGATCGGTGGGACTGTGGTGTGCATATCCACAAGTCCCTGAAGGTAGCTGGTCAGTTAGATAAGGTAATTAGTTAAATGACAACTTTAATTGCAACTATGAGGCCCATCAAGCCATGAGCTGTCCATGAGCTCATTGCTTCTGGCAATCTCCCCTCCACCGCCTCCAACCTTATAGTCCCCCAGCCCCACACTGCCCGGTTCTACCAGCTCCCCAAAAATCCACAAGACCAACTACCCTCGCCGACCCATCGTCTTTGCATGCTGCTGCCCCACCAAACTCATCTCTTCCTACCTCGACTCTATTTTCTCCTCCTTGGTCCAGGCACTCCCCACCTACTTCTGGGACACAAACGATGCCCTCCACCTCTTTGGAAACTTCCAGTTTCCTGGCCCCCTGTGCTTTATCTTCACTATGGATTTTCAATTCCTGTACACATCCATTTCCCACAAGGATAGCCTGCAGACCCTCAGTTTTTCTCTCATCCAACGCTATCCCACCCCCCACCCCCTTCCCCCGGCAATACCCTCCTCTACCTTGCCGAATTAGTCCTCAACCTCAATAACTTTTCCTTTAATTGCTCCCACTATCTCCAAATCCAGGGGGTGGCTATGGGCACTCGCATGGGCCCCAGCTATGCCTGCCTGTTTGTTGGTTATGTCGAACAGTCCCTCTCCAGTACGTACACCGGTACTGTTCCCCGACTCTTCTGCCGTTATTTTGATGACTGCATCGGTGCTGCATCCTGCACCCAGGCTGAACTGGGAGCAGTTCATCAACTTCACTAAGAACTTCCACCCCGCCCTCAAATTCACTTGGTCTATCTCAGACACCTCCTTCCCTTTTCTTGACCTCTCCGTTTCCATTTCCGGTGATAGTTTACTGAATGTAATTTACTATAAACCCAAAGACTCCCATAGCTACCTGGACTACATCTCCTCATCCCCTGTATCGTGCAAAAACTCCATCCCATTTTCCCATTTCCTCTGGCTCTATCGCATCTGCTCTGACAAGGAGACATTTCACTTGCAACAATTCCGTATGTCCTCCTATTTCAAACAACGTTATTTTCCCCCCCTCTGTTATCCAGACAGCCCTCTACAGTGCGTCCTCCATTCCCCACTCCACAGGTCTAACCCCCCCTCCAAATATAAAGATAGTGTCCCCCTTGTCCTCACTTTCCACCCACTACCCTTTGCACCAAGCATATCATCCTCAAACACTTCCGCCAAATCCAATTCAACCTCACTACCCAGAACATCTTCCACTCCGTACCCCTCTCTGCCTTCCGCAAGGACCATCCTCTTCACCATTCCTTAGTTTGCGCCACACTCCCCACCTACCACTCCAACACCACACACCGTCCGCCCCCACATCATCACCGTGATGTGTTGGCAGTTATACCTTGCCCTGTAACCGTAAAAGGTGCAACACCTGCCCACATACCAACTCTGTCACCTCCATCCAGGGCCCTAAACAGTCCTTCCAGTTGAGACAGAGTTTCACCTGCAACATAGTTTAGTCCATCCAGTGCTCCCGATGTGGTCTTCTCTATATTGGTGAGACCAAACATAGACTAGGTCACCGTTTCAACCAGCATCATCACCTGGCCCGTAACAGCCAGCTTAACCTCCCAATCATCGCCCATTTCAACTCCACCAACCCCATCTCACTCCCTTTGACATATCCATCCTCAGCCTCCTTCAGTGTCGCTGTGAATCAGATCGCAAATTTTAGGAATAACACTTTATTTTCCATCTGGGCACCCTACAGCCTGCAGGACTTAGCACTGAGTTCTCTAATTTCTGTTAACTTCCTATTCATGCCCCGACTCCCTTTCCAGCCCCACGTCCTCTCTTTCATTTGACCTACCAACTCCTCCCTTCCATTCCAGCTACCAACCAGATTCATTTTTCCCACCGACCAACCAGATCTTACCTATTACCAGTGTCCAGCTATTACCACCATTCCGCTACCCACACACACCTCCCCCTTTATCTGCATCTCCTGCTACCCCCACATCCAGTCCTGAAGAAGGGTAATACCCAAAACGTTGACTGTTCCTTCCCTCCAGATAGAATACAAGAGCATGTAATTCCTGTAAATGCCAGTGGCAGAGAATGGAACAGGTACACACAGTTAAAATTGCAGCCCTTGCATGTTTATCACTCCACATAGGCAATGGTTTCAATTGAGGCACAGACAGTTATTGAGACAACCCTAGAGAAGTCAGCAGAATCATGATTTGAATGACTCAAACCAGATGGAGTTTTCTCTTCTTCAATATACTTACCAGCCGCATCACGTATTTACTTTTCTGGAATTACTTGTATTTCAGCATCTTAGTAGATGTTGAGTGGTTTCATTTGGTGGTACTCCTGAGTGCCTAAAGTGGTGTGTTTTGTTGTCTGATGTTTTTCTTTCTGTGAGGAAAATAATTATTGAATGTGTGCGCATTTTCAGCTGTATAGTTTGTGCAGAAAGGGTCTGGTTTAAGACTCCAAGAAAAACTCAAAGAATATTTCACATGACAGAGAAGGAAGTGACAGGAGATCTGAGAAAACATAAGGGTAGATAAATCTCCAGGACCTGATCTAGTGTATTGCAGGACATTGTGGGAAATAAGGAAGAAATTTAGGGGCCGCTAGGAGAAATATTTGTATCATCTATAAACACAGGTGAAGCACCAAAGGCCCAGAGAAGTGGCCAATGTTGTGCCATTGTTTGAGAAAGGCTGTAAGGAGAAGTTTGAAAACTGTAGACTTGTGCGTCTGATATTGGTGGTGGATAAGTTGTTGGGGGGGATTTTGAAAGATTGGTTTACATGCATTTGAAGAAGCATGGACTGATTACGCATAGTCAGCATAGTTTTGTGCAAGGAAAGTCGTATCTCACAAATTTGATTATGTTTTTTTAATGAAGTAACCAAAATAATTGATGAGTACAGAGCAGTAGGCATTGTTTACTTGGACTTTACTAAACCCTTTGGCGAGGTTCCACATGGTCGACCAATTAATAAAGTTAGACCACATGGGATTCACTGTGAGCCTGCCAATTTGTAACAAAATTGGCTTAATGGTAGGAGACAGAGGGCAGTAGTGAAGGGTTGTTTTTCGGACTGAAGATCTGTGATCAGCGGTATTCCACAGGGATCGGTATAAGGTCCGCTTCTGTTGTCATATATATAAATGATTTGGATGAGAATCTAGGGGGCATGGTTAGTAAGTTTGGGTATAACACCACCTTCAACCTCTCACTCCAACACGCCAAAGTCGCCAACTGCTTGTAAAAGACCACCACCATCCACATACCCAAGAAAACACATGCAGTATGCTTTAATGACTACTGCCCAATAGCTCTGACTTCAGTAATCATGAAGTGCTTTGAGAGGCTGGTCATGGCCCACATCAACTCCAGTCTCCCAAACTGCCTCGGTCCCCTACAGTTTGCCTACCCTTATAACCGGTAGACAGAGGATTCCATATCCCTAGCCTTGCACTCAGCCCTGGAACATCTAGACAACAAAGTCCCCTTATCAGACTCCTGCTCATTGACTACAGCTCCGCCTTCAAAATTATTATCCTCTCCAGACTGATCTCAAAGCTGCGTGACCTTGGTTTCGGCTTCACCTTCTGCAACTGGATCCTCAGCTTTCTGACCCATAGGCCGCAATCAGTGAGAATAGGTAACTGCCCCTCCTCCACAATAACACTTAACACTGGAGCCGCCCCCCAAAGATGCATCCACAGCCCCCTACTGTACTCTCTGTACACCTATGATGTGTTGCCAAATTCCGAATGAACGCCATCTACAAGTTCGCTGACAACATCACCGTAGTGGGACAGATATCTAACAATGACAAGTCAAAGTACAAAAGGGAGATAGTGGACTTGGTGACGTAGTGCAATGAAAACAATCTGTCTGTCAATGTCGGCAAAACTAAGGAACTGATCATCGACTTCAGAAAGAAAGGAGGAGAACACGCCCCCATCTACATCAACGGAACTGAGGCTGAGAGGGTGAAGAGCATCAAGTTCCTCGGCGTGACGATAACCGACAACCTGTCCTGACTTCCCACGTCGATGCGACAGTCAAGAAGGCACAACATTGCCTCTTCTTCCTCAGGCAGCTCAGGAAATTTGCCATGACCATAAGGTCCCGCACCAACTTCTGCAGATGTACCATTGAAAGCATACTGTCTGGGTGCATAACGGCCTGGTACGGCAACTGCTCTGCCCAGGCCCATAAGAAACTACAGAAGATTGCGTGCACAGCCCAGACTATCACAGAAGCCAACTTTCATCCACAGGCTCTATTTACATGGCTTGCTGCCACAGAAAGGCAGCCAACATCATCAAAGACCCATCCCACCCTGGTAATGAAGATACCGAAGCATGGACACACGCACAAGCAGGTTCAGGAACAGCTTCTTTCTGGCCATTATCAGACTGTTGAATTGACTCTAGCCTCAAATAATGTAACCTGCACTGTAACCTGTATGCCTCTAAGTCCTTTTGATCTGTACACCCTTTGCTCGCAGTGATCTGCCTATACCGCTCGTAAACAAAGCTTTTCACTGTATTTTGGTACATGTGACAAAAAAACCAATCAATCAATCAAATTTGGACAGTGAAGAAGGTTGTCTGAGATTGCAAAGATATTTTGATCAATTGGTTCAATGGACTGAGGAGCGGCAGATGGGGTTTAATTTGGATAATTATTGCATTTTGGTAATGCAGACAAGGACAGGACTCACACAAATAATAGTATGGTCCTGGGTAGTGTTGTAGAGCAGAGAGACCTGGGGATTCGAGTACATAATTCTTTTAAATTTGCATCACAGGTAGACAGGTTGTTAAGAAGGCGTTTAGCACGCATGCCTTCATTGCTCAGACCTTTGAGTGCAGGAGTTGGGATGTCATGTTGAGGTTGTACAGGTCATTTCTGAATCCCCTCCAGTCGCCCTGTTACAGGAAGGATATTATTAAACTGGAGGGGATTCAGAAAAGGTTTACCAGGATGTTTTTGGGAATGGAGGGTTTGAGATATCAGAATAGATCGGAAAGCTAGGATGTTGAGAGGGGACCTTTTTGAGGTTTATAAAATCAAGAGGGGCATGGATAAGGTGAATGACAAGTGTCTTTTCCCTAGGGTGGAGGAGTTCAAAATTAGGGGGCACATTTTTAAGGTGAAAAGAGAAAGATTTAAAAAGGATGTGAGGAGGGCAACTTTTTTATTCAGAGAGCGGTTCATGTGTAGAATGAACTGCCAGAGGAAGTGATGGTTGCAGGTATAGTTCCAACATTTAAAAGACATTTGGATAAATTCATGAATAGGAAAGGTTTGGAGGGAAATGGACTAAATGCAGGCAAGTGGGTCTAGTTTAGTTTACGAACACGGATTGGATTGAAGGGTCTTTTTTCATGCTTTATGACTCTATGATTCTATTACCAAATTGCTGACAATTGAGCTATGCAGGTAGTTGTAATTGTCAAATGTAAGTGGAAATGATTTTAGGTCACCTTCATTACTTCTTAGCTATACATTTTTAGGCGATTCCTTTAGGCCTATTGAGATACTTCTACATCATTTTCATTTGTTGATCATGTATTCTTGAAAATAAAATGTGGAACCTGACAACCAAACAATCCTCTCCTCTCATTCAGTATGTATCTTCTTCACTCAAATTAGTTATCTTACAAATTGTCGCTCTGAGTACAAAACCAAAAGCTTCAACAGTAAAACTCAAGTATTTCACTTCCAAACAACTAATTGGCAAAATCTGAGAATTATCCATGTTGAAGGAAGCCATTCAGCCCATCATGGCTGCACTGGCTCTCCAATGAGTGACTTTGTGCCATTTGCCTTCCTTTTCCACATGCCCTTTCACATTTATCCTTTCAAATTAATACCCAGTGCCTCTTGAATGCCTCAATTGAGCCCACGTCCAACTCACTTCTGGGCACCACATTTCAGACCTGACCACTCATTTTGTAAAAAAAAAATTCTTGCATTACATTTGCTATGTTTGTAAATTTCTTTAAATCTGTGCCATGTCATCCTTTATCCTCTTGCAAATGGGAACAGTTTCTTCCTATCTTGTATATCTAAACCTCTCACAATTTTGGAAAATTATATCAGACCTTCTCTTAGCCTTCCTCTCCAATGAGGAAAATCCCACCCCCTCCAATCAATGCTAATAATTGGAGTTTCTCAACCCTGGAACATTTTTTTTAAAAATCCCTTCCATACTCTCTTCAACACACTCACATCCTTCCTATGGTGTCAGAGATAGTAGGAACTGCAGATGCTGGCGAATCCGAGACAACAAGGTGCAGGGCTGGATGAACACAGCAGGCCAA
>NC_063336.1:27762241-27952922 GCF_021869965.1 Rhincodon typus
CTCCTTTTGCACAGCTCCCTCCTGCACACCTCCTTTTGCACAGCTCCTCCTGCTCACCTTTTGCACAGCTCCCTCCTGCACACCTCCTTTTGCACAGCTCCCTCCTGCACAACCCCCTCCTAAGCATCTGCTGGTGACATCATGGCCTGCACTGGTTGCCCTCTTACATTCTGCTGTCAGAAGAACATCCAACTTACCTCCCGCTGTGATCTTGACAGTTTGAAAGCTTTCAGAGGTGTGGGAAAAAAGCTGCATCAGACACAAGAACTATGTACTAAACATTTGCCAGAGGGATGTGAAACCCCAGCTGTCATGACTGAGGTTTGTTTCTGATGGTAGTGCTATGTTGAAATACTGGTGGCTCAACCTTATGGCTCATTTGCCAAGCTCTGGAAAACTGCTCTGGAGGCACTAAATTTAAAACAAGTAAAATTCAATTTACAAACATCTTACAAGTGTCCCCTAAGAATATTAGATTGCACCAATGACTTTCTGCTTTCTTCAGTAATTGATCCCACTTCATTGGCAAGGGCTTTCTTAGTGGTATCTAAATCTGCTACCATTTCACATGTAAGTTGAAAGACTGGAGTGAGGTCATGGTTGCTATCAAAATATTGATTGTTGTAACTCATCGCTACACCATCGGCTCTTAATCTACCCATTTCTGGAGTTAACTTTGCTTCCTTTGTGTTTAATGGACACTGAACCACCAGGCAAAGAATGAATCAGCTTCAGCTATTAAACTTTTCAGTCTCATGGCCGGGTGGTATTTGCTGTCCATGCTCTAACACAGAATGAGGGAACATTATGCCAAGTACTAACAAAAACCCAATGCCCATGGGATCATTAGGCAGCAGGAGCCAACACCTTCATGGGAGAAGGGGGAATGCATGTTTAATGGAACGTAAAAAGAAAGATCTTTTCAATATAAGTTTTAATGAAAGTAAAACTATTGCATGGAATGAAAACTACCCCTTCCCCTGTCCTTCCTCTCCTAATCACTTAACCTGAAAAAAAAGGTCAAGAATTATTTCTATTCATGTTAGCCTGTCAGTGCTTTCAAAAGATGTTTGATAAAACACCACATCACAGACTTGTGGGTGATAGGATGAAAAGAGCAGAGGCGCAAGGATGTAATATAAAGTTGACTAAGAGATATAAATTAGCCCATTGTCATGATTATCCACTTATCAGGTTTGTGGGGGAAATAGGTAGTGGTCATCTTCAGAATTCAGTAATGGGACTTGTAGACCTGGTAAACATAGAGGTCTGATGTTGATATGCATTAATGATTTGTATTTGGGGTTACATGATGTCAGTCCAAAACCTTTAGGTCATGCAAAGTTGGAATTGTATTCGAGACAGAAATATATTCAAAAGAATATACACGGGCAGATGAAATTCAATGTAATATGAAGTGATGCTTTTCGAATGAATAAATCAAATATAGTCTGAATAGACTGAAAGGGTGAAAAGACACAATTGCAAAAGGGGTGCAAGAACAAAGATATGTAGGATATTTAATGCATAACTCTTTGAAAGAGGTGAGGCTGTTTGATCAAAACAATTAATAAAGCATAGTGTTCTGAAGAAATGTCATCACCTTGAAAGGGTACCATTGTCTCTCTCCATAGCTATTACCAGACATGCATTTTCAGCTTTTCTTCCAGATTTTCAGAATCTGAAGCACTTTGCTTTTGTAAACAAAGGGAGACATTATTTTTCATAAGTGCTGAAGGGCTGTGTATTTCAGGTGGTGCCCTTAGAGGAGATTGGATGCACTGGATCATATTTGCACAAAGGTTGTCACTCCATTTTTACACAAAGAAAGTTTTCTGCATTTCTGACAGGAAATTCCAATCAGGTCTGGTAAAGAAATGAGGAACTATATCTCCAACCTATACCTTTTTGTGTGGAGATTGAAGGGAAGGCAAACAATGTCCCCATTTCAACAGGAGTCAACAGCCATATTGTGAGATGTAACAGTCCAGCATCACACACAGCAACTTTGACAGCTGCTGTGAACCGTGGGGAGGGTGGGGGCTGTTGGATCCCAAGGTAGGTGAAAGGGGGCATGGTAGACTGTGATTCAGGGGTAGGTGAAGGGGTGTTGGGTCTAGAGATATGGATATGATGCTGGGTCTGACAGTGGGGTGTTGGGAGGGGGTCAGGTCCCATTGAGGCTGTGCTTTGTCAGGTCTGTCAGTGGGGGAATGGTGGAATCAGCTCCAGAAGGAACGGGGAAGGGGTTACTGAATCAGATCTGTTTTGGCTCACTCCAGAGCAGCACGTGTATATTGTATAGATTAATTTTCACCCTTTCTTCATCATTTTTCTATGATTGTCCTTCTTCCATTGGATTTCTTGCTGTTGTGGAAACGTTCATTGTCAAGTATGTGAAGACCTCTACCTTTTCAATAAAGCTCTTGCCTTCCTGGTGGATGGTTGATCTATTTGCATTCTTGACAATGCATCTGCTCTAGCTTGATAATTTCCCTGGTTGCATTATGCTTTGGTATTGCATCTTAGTTGGTATCTTTGTATGCTCTGTGGCATTTTGCAATTCCTTTGGCTTTCAACAATGTTCCAAATAGCATAAGATTTAATGTAAATTATATATCTAGAACATAATTGTAATTTTTTTCACAAATTCATGTATTTTCTAGGGCTTCTTTCTTGAACACAGTACAACATTATTAGATTTTTGTTAACGATCTGGATGCAGAGTAAATTCATCAACTTTTACCAATTTTTTGGATTTGGAGTGAAACTTCCCTAGTTCAGTTGATACTACTCATATGGTTCTGGATCATAGCAAGCTAAAACTTCTGATGAAATAAGCATTATCTCTAATATCTGAAAGGAACTCAATAATTTTCATTCCAATACCATGCTTGACCTTGCCTCAAGTCAGAATTGCTTGTTTTTTTTTGTGCAAGGTATGATAAAATGTAATTTTATTCCACCCGCTACTTGGTTGACCATTCCCATGAATCTCTGCAGCTCAGGGATATTTATGAGTGATGAAAATGCTCTGATACCCTGATTTTCTTTGGGTCTGCTGTAATACCTTTTTTCCCCAAACGATATGCCCAAAGAACTTGGTAGTAGGTTGTGATAACCCGCATTTCTCATTTGAAGTTATTCCTGATTTCTGAAGAAAATGCAGTACTGCTATTAACCTTTTCAGTTTTGTTTGAAATGTGAGAATGTCATCCACACAGCAAATAATGCCTTCTAGTCATCCCTCTAAAGTGTTTTTTTTTTATATTGTCTTTGAAATACCTCAGGTGCAGAAGTAATGCCAAAATTGAAACAATTAAAGCAATGCCATCCACATGGTGTAGGAATGTTGTCAAAAGTATAGAATCTTCATCTAATGATAGCTGCCAAAACCACCATTTGTAGGTTTGGTGAAAATAATGATCTTTGCTAGTTTTGACAAACTATCATCCATTGAAGCCATAGGATGGATTTCTCTCTTGACAGTTTTATTTAGTTGTATAACATTCACACAAATTCTTGATGAGCCATTCTGTTTCAGAATGGTATCATCCCAGCACATCAGTACATTGGCTTGGTCACCAGGATGAACCAACAAAGAATGACTAAAATGATTAGAGATGCAGAAAACTGATTATGTGAGAGAACTAGTTTACGGTAAGCAAACAAATAGTATGAGTTCCTCCAACAATTTGAACAGGAAAAGAGTAATTAACGCTTAGATAATAAGGTGTAGAGCTGGATGAACACAGCAGGCCAAGCAGCAACAGAGGAGCAGAAAGACTGACGTTTTGGGCCTAGACCTTCTGAAGAAGGGTCTAGGCCTGAAACGTCAGCCTTCCTGCTCCTCTGATGTTGCTTGTCCTGCTGTGTTCATCCAGCTCTACACCTTGTTATCTCAGATTCTCCAGCATCTGCAGTTCCTACTATCTCTGAAACATAATTAATGCCTATGTTTGTTCTCTAGTCAATTAGTGCAAGGTGTAGGGGTAACATATTAACAGGGATAAAGGATTAATTAGCTAATGGGAAGCAGAGAGTTAGGGTAAATGGGTCATTTTTAAATTGGCAAGTTGTAGCCAGTGAAGTACCACCGGGAGCATTTCAGTTGGTCAATTTTTTACAATCTATATCAACGATTTGGATGAGGGTTCTGAATGAACAGTAGCTAAGTTTGCCAATTACACTGAAGTAGGCAGGGAAAAAAAAATTATCAAGAGGAGGTATAGAGACTGAAAAGAGAAATCGACAGGTTAAGTGAGGAGGAAAAACAATACAAGATGGGGCATAATGTGAACTTGTCCATTTTGGCAGAAGGAAAATATATGCTTAATGCTTTTTAAATTCATTTTTAAATGTGATTGCAGAATTCGGTAGTACAGAGGGGTCTGGATGTCCTGGTTCATAGATCATAGAAACTTAGTTAGCAGGTGAGAAAATGATTAGGAAATCAAATAGCATGTTATTATTTGCAAGAAAAATGGAATATAAAAGTAGGGAAAAATTATTGTAGTTGTACAGAACATTGATGAGGCAACATCAGAAACGTTGAACACTATTTTGGCCTATCTATGTGAAAAAAAAATTTGATTTAATTGCTTTAAATGCAGTTTAGGGAAGGTTAACATAACTCATTCACTGGCCCCAAGACGTATCTTCTGATAAATAGATTAAACAAATCAGGCCTATCTCCATTGAATTTAAAAGGATGAGAGGTGATCTTATTTAAATGAATACAATCTTATTGGGCCTGAATACATTGGATATCTGGAAGATGTTTCCATTTGTGAGGCACACCAGAAGTAGAGGACATCATAAAAGAGCCTATTATGACAGAGATGAGGAGATTTTATTTCTCTCAAGGTGTCATTAGTATGCAGATTTCTCTTCCCTAGAAGATAGTGATGGCTGGGTCTTTAAATTTTTTCAAAGCTTAATGGGATATATTTTTGAAAGACAAGGAAGTCATGGGTTATGCGGATGTGAAGGCAAACAGGCAAATGGAGCTGAGACCACACCACATTAACCATACTCTTACTTGCTGGTGAAGCAGACTCAAGGGGGCAACTCATATTGCTGTTTCTATGACTGATTTCCAATGACCAGTCTTCCCATTCAGCATGGCACACCACACCTTTGGCAGGGCAACCTTTATACTGATGCAGTCTGTTCCTGCCACCACGGGAACAAATGTCAGTTGTGTCTGCCACACTTTCCTGCCTTCAGCTTTGGTATACTTTCACTTTAGGGCCCAACATATTATACTGCCTGAAACAATTTTTTTCCATGAAACCTCTCAGATAAAGATCATATTTTGTTTCCCGATTTCAGCTTGTACTTGTGAATTGCACCAATGTTGCTAATGTGCAACCTGTCTTTGACTGTAACAAATTTAGTGGTTTGTGAAATAACTCCATGGAGGCCGATATCCTTTCACCAAGCCACCCTTTATTTAAACTTGCATAGTACACGACACTGACCAAGTTGGAACAGAGCTGGCTCCTAGAGTGAGCAGAACCCCTGACACTCCTGTTTGTATCAGTCAGCCAGGGCTCCCTGATTGAACCAAGTTAACAGCCCCAACCAGGGAACTCATATTCTATGAGATCCACCTGGTTGACATCATTCCAATCACTATATGCTGACCCTGAAGTATTACAGTATCAAGTGAACTGCCTGTACCAATTATGTCACTTTTCAGATTGTTGTGGCCCTTTCATATGCTTTAAAAATGTTGGAAGCAGTAGGATCTGTACAATTGCTTCCCCCCAATGAAATTTGTCACTCCTATTGTTTATTTGAAAATTTCGCTCTGCTGTCAGTTGCTTTCCATTTGTTGGGCTGTTCATTTTGTGATATTCCTGTTGTTCTTCTGCTCAGATTAGCTTTGAAACTTCTCCCGGTGCTTTTGTCTTGCTGCAGGGTCTCTCACTCATAATTTTAGAGGAGATTGGAAAGCACTGTGTTACTTTAAAGATGTTGCTAGAGTCTAGCCAAAGTGTTAATGCTTAAGAGTATTGACCCTTTACAAGGTTGATAAATAAGTGGCACAGATTTATGGTGACTGGCAAACGAAGCAGAGGTGGCATGACAAAGAATTGATTTCAATGAGTGAAGAAGAATGTATTTAAATGAATGGTGAGGGTTCAGAATTTGCTGCTTGATAAGTTGTTGCAAACAGATTCTACTGTAGCTTTCAAAAGGGAGTTGGATAAATCCTTGAAGGAGCAAGAAATACAGACACGTGGAGAAAGAGCCAGGGAATAGGACTAACTGAATTAATATTCAAAAGCATTGTGGCAGACCTAATGATATCCTCTGGTTTATGATCCCATTTTCCAAAGAAACCTTTCATCTTATGTTTCAACTTATAGTATTACTTAGTTTATCTTGGAGAGTTACAGGACTGGGGCAGATTACAGAAAAATGAAAGGTGAGTGGGTGGCGGATGCCAACGTGTTGGGTAATCCCAACTTTACAGAGGGTTTTGTTGGGAGCTGGTCAGGAGTATATTGAAAATTTGATGAAGATTTGGTAAGAATGATCTTTGCCTGATTTTCTGGCTGACTATTTTTGCATCACCCACCACATCAGCTGGAAAACAACCACAGTTTCTAATGGTAAAAGGTGACTCTCCCTTTTGGTGCTATTGGCTATGACTCATTGACTGTCTGTGATCAGTAACAATGACAAGCTTTCTGTCCGTCTTCACCCTGCAAAGCATCAAGGTTTTTTTCTAATTCATCAATACTGTCTCTAGAATTTAGCCTAATGATCAGGAAGGTTTGTGCTATAAACATAAATGTAGTCATCCGAGAGTTTCAACGTTTCAATGGGTACCATATAGCAGGGCTAATTCAGGAAACGAATATCCACAGTACTGGAAATAATGAACTGGAAGTGCATAGAAGACTCATGAGTCCATATTCCTTAAACTGTGACTTATACCTCAATGGCACCTTGTGCTTCATTCTCATTGGTTTCTGGCAGCAGAAGTAAATCTGATTCATGATCAAAGGCTAAGTGGTTCATTTCCTGATATTAAACTGATTTGTTTGCTTGCAGACAGCTAACATTCAATTGGATGATGTAACTTACAGTTGGTAGTAAATCAAGACACAGAAAAGCAGTAAATTGTCAATACTTAGCCAGTAATTAAGCATTAATAGTCACCCCTCCATATACTGCCCAAGTACCTTTCACTGCCACATATTCCATCTGAGTCTTTTATTATGTAAATATGATCTGCTTGCAGTATGTCACCATGAATCATCTTCTAACTAAATATGGTATTTATTCTATAAACCGGGAAATTCAGTACGCTGAAAAGAAAGACCCAGGACAAAACCTTGTTTAATGCCCTTCAGTTCTGGTGGAGTGCAATCTGTCTCATTACTGACTACTTTTATTTCAGATTCCCAACAGTTATGGAATTCACTTTTTGAATAAGTAAATGCTTCTTGGAAAAAATGGCATGAGTAAGAGGATGGGGTGAAGGTCTGACAGTAAATTCACCAAGAGAATGACACATGGGACATTGCAGGGACTGAAGATTTTAACTTCTCCTGCTACCTCACCATTTGACAGATATAAGTGAATTTTATTTACTTGATAGTGATTCAGATTTACCTCTACTGTTAGGAATCAAGGAGAATGCAATACAAAGTGTCACTGAGGCATAAGTCATATTCCAAAGATTATGCTCATGATGCTTCAGGGTGGTTTCCACTCCATTGTTTCCAGAACTGAAGCTATTGGTCTGAAAGGTATAAGAAAATTAATTTGAGTTGATCAACTTTGATTAGAGGCTTTGATTAGTTATCTCGTCCCTCATGATCAGCACTTACCATTCAGACTGTTACATTTGACATATAACTAAATATAGGAAATTCTGTGCTACAGTTACGGTGTCCCTGCTAAAAACCCCAATAACTCAAGCTGGAATGAGAGAAAGGAAAATGCATTGTCTTTAGAAACCACCTAAAATTCCAATTCTCATGAGATCTTTCGTTTAAAATCCACTTATTTCTGATGAAACCTTGATCAAATAGATTTTGACATTCTTCTATATTAAATGCAAAGTAAATTGAAATTGATGATGTTGCCATTGTCTGTTCTTCCCAAGCACACTGAGCCCTTATGTTGAATTATATCATTTATACATTACAGAAATTGGTCATTCAGACCAAATGGTCTATTATTATGTTTATACTCTGTGTTTACCTCCTCCCTTCCCATCTTTGTCTGACACATTATGCCCTACTACTTAGTGCCCAATAGCCTATCCAGCTTCACTGTCAAAGCATCTGTCCTATTCACCTCAACTACTCTTGTGCTAACACATTGCATATTATAACCAGTCTATAGGTGAAGAAGTTCCCCCTGAATTCCCTATTGGATTTATTCCTGTCTATCTGACATTGATGGTGTCTAGATTTGGTCTTCACCACAAAAGAAACCATTTTCTTCACATCAATCTATTATTTCACTATTTTAGAGGTCTTCAGCAGTTCACACCTCAACCTTTTCTTTTCTTTTCTAGAGGAAAAAGCCTCAGCCTTTCATAATATTTCATCTGATAGCTATAACTTCTCAGCTCCCTGTGAATCTTATTTACACCTTCTTCAATGCTTTGATATGTTTTTTAATATGGAAAGTGATTGTTGCAGTGTGACCAAGGGGAGGTGATGACCTAGTTGTATTATCACTGGATCATGAATCCCAAAGATTCAGATGATGTGCTGGGGACCCACGTTCAAATCCTACCATAGAAGATGGTGGAATTTGAATTCAATTTAAAAAAAAATCTGGAATTAAGAGCCTAATGATGAACACAAAGCCATTGTTGGGAAAAATCTACCTGGTTCACTAGTGTTCTTTAGGGAAGGAAACTGCAGTCCTTACTTGGTCTTGACTATATATGTCTCCAGACCGACAGCAATATCGTTGACTCTTGACACCCTTTGGGACGGACAATAAATGCTGGCCTAGCCAATGATGCCCACATCCTGTGAATGAATAAAATAAAAAATCTAATCAAAATTCCACCGAAATTTAATATGGAAGTGCTGATTTTAAATTTGAGGCCTCGAGAGAAGATTGCTTTGCTTTTTAAATGGCCTTCACAACTTGCATAACTACTTTTAATGATGTTTTTGTCAATTTGTGCTCCTCTGCGATTACCTCCATGTGATTCCCTTAAATCCTAAAACAAATTTTATTCCGAGGTAACAAGGTATAGAGCTGGATGAACACAGCAGGCCAAGCAGCATCAGAGGAGCATGAAGGCTGACGTTTTGGGCCTAGACTCTTCCTCCTGCTCCTCTGAGGCTGCTTGGCCTGCTGTGTTCATCCAGCTCTACACCTTGTTATCTCAGATTCTCCAGCATCTGCAGTTCCTACTATCTCTGAAACAAATTTTATTCTGTTCAGATTCACTATCTAAATCCGGCAAAGGGCTTGAATCTCAGAAACGTTTGCAACAAGCTGGTTGTTGTAACATGACACTGCTGTGAGAACAAGGAGCACTGATGGAATATTTTTATTCATCCACAAGATGTAGACGTCATTGGCTGGGCCAGAATTTATTGCCTGTCCCTCATTTAGTTAAGAGACAACCACATTGCAGTGAGTCTGAATCAAAAATAGTCCAGACTAGGCAAGGATGACAGATTTCCTTCCTTAAAAACATTAGTGAACGAGATGGATTTATTCCTGACAATCAGCAATGGTTTCGTGGTCATCATTAGACTCTTATTTCCAGATTATAATTGAATTGAAATTTCACCATCTGCCATGATGGGATTTGAAGCCAGGTCGCCAGAACATTACCTTGAGTCCCTGGGTTAGTAGTGTGGCCCCCACTTCAGACATATCCTTACTTTGCTCTGTCTGCTGGCAACAAGCTCTGCATGCTTTTAAAGAAATTAGTGAAGACATAACTGTAGCAATATTGCATATAGATAAAGCAAGTCATGTGAAAAAGGCATTAGCAGATAGTTTATGTTATCGTCATATCTAAAAAGGAGGATAGAACAGGCCAAGGGAACTATAGATCAGCCGAGCTTAATTTTTCTTTTTTATTCATTCACAGGATGTAGCTGTCACAGGCCAGGTTACCATTTATTGACCATCCCTAATTGCTCAGAGGGCAGTTAAGTGCCATCCTTATTGCTGTGGGTCTAGAATTACATGTAATCCAGACCAGGTAAGGATAGCAGGTTCCTTCCCCGAAGGGCATTCGTGAACTAGATTTTTGTTTCCTGACAATTAGACAATGGTTTGCATTGACATCATTAGACTCCTAATTCCAGGTATTTACTGAATTCAAATTCCACCGCCTGCCATGGCTGGAGTAGAAGCAAAGTCCTCAAAACATTTTCTGGGTCTCTGGATTAATGGTTTAGTGATAATACCTCTATGCCATCACCTTCCCTGTTGATGGCAGCTTAATGTTGGTAGAATCCTTTCAAAAAGATGTATTGAGAAACTTAGACCAGGCAATCTGCACCTGGAAGAATAAATTGGACAAGAGTCAAGCTTCAGATGATTGATGACGGGATAATCTATTAGGCTAAAGTTCTGTTATGATTAGATGAGGAGGGGTATATTGTGTCCTTCTCCTATTAGCACACTAATTTGACAACAACTGATATTTTTAACTATTCCTAATATGCAGGTATATTAAACTTCAATTAAAATGTAGTTTGCAAGGTCAACAATGAAGGAGGCAAATACAAGGATTTCTTATGTGAAAGAAACATGTTTTTTTTCTGACAAAAATTAATAAAACGATAATGTCAAATACATGCCCAAACGCAAGTATAAAGTTTAAAAAGAAAGAAAAAAATGAAAAGAAGGATCAAGGATATGCGGATGAAAAACTTCTTAAGGTTCGTATGGTGCTGTCTTTAACCTGACACCACAGATGTTGAATTATTAATTAATAATAAGAAAGTGAGGATTCTTCCTGCAGGCTCCTGCAGCCTGGTTGACTCCAAGCTGGACAGCTGTCCCTGTGTGAAAAGTATCTTTGTAACAGCAGTCTAATGATAGGTATCAGTGTCCTCCAAAGGGCAGCATTGAGGTGTAGGCGTGCACTATAAGCGGATTGGAGATATGCCATGATGATGCAGAGAAGCTGGTGTGTGTTGGGTGCCAATGTTCATAGATTTGAAATATTTGCAGTCACTGCTCATGGAATGTGCCCTGAGATGTCGACGAGTTATGTCCAAGATAGAGGTCTGGAACAGCAAGCAGTGAGCTGGGTTCGCCAGGTAACCTCTCTGGCTTTCATGTCAGCAATTCTTGGCATCTAGTTTCTGTCTGGCTGGTGGTAGTTTGGGAGATATTAGTGCACATTTTTGGGGTGGAATGAAGTAATAATGAAGGTGATAATGAGTGATAATCTCCATTAATAGGCCTTTCACTATCCACTAGTAACAATCCCATTTCTATGTCCAATGCTTGGTTGGAAAATGTGACTTTTCAGTCTTGATGTGGAGATGGCCCTTCCATTCAATTTACCCAAATTTTTGCCAAAGCCCAAGTTATTCAGGACCTGGGAAGATGCCTCCCGATGGACTGAATAGCCTCCTTCTGCCCATAACAATTCCATGATTCAGTGACATAAAAGGAGATGTGCTTTTGAAAAGTAGTGCTAATAGAAATTCCTCAACTGGAGAGTTTGGATTATAAGGAGAGGCTGGATAGACTGGGACTTCTTTAACTGAAGTGCAGGAAGTTGAGGGGGTGACCTTTGTAGAGGCTTATAAAAGCATAGATAAGATAAATAAACAAAAGTCTTTCCCCCAGAGTAGAGGAGTTCAAAACTAGAGAGTATATTTTTAAGGTGAGAGGGGAAATATGTAAAAATGGAGCCAGAGGGGCAACTTTTTCACCCAGAAGGTGGTTTGTATGTGGAACAAACAGCCAGAGAAAGTGATAGATTCAGGTACAGTTACAACATTTAGGAGACATTTGGACAGGTACATGAATAAGAAAAATTTACAGGGATATGGGCCAAATGCAGGCAAGTGGGATTGGTTTAGTTTAGGAAACTTGGAGTTGGAATGAAGGGTATGTTTCCATGCTGTATGACTCTATAGATAGATGGAGAATTGATATGTAAAAAGATACTCCAAAGTGCTTTAATTTCATTGCAAGTTCAGACTCAGGTTCATACTAATGGCTCAAAGTGTCAATTTGAGCTCTTTGATGAGATTACTGTACTGTAACCAATCCAGTCCATTCATTATCTGATTTTGTGCATAATAAATAAAATGTCCTTGTAACTTACTTCAAAATCACCCATATCTGTTGCATTAACTAATCAAATGAATTTTTATCCTTTCTGTGAATCCCAATTTGTTCTGCCCTGACACTCTAGTCTAACATATCAGCCGTGATCAAATGGTGGAGCAGACTCGATGGGCCGAATGGCCTAATTCTGCTGATATTTTATGGCGTATGGTCTTAATAATGCAATCTGTAACTGTTTTAAAAAGAAACCCTACCTGTTATGTTGTATCAGAATTCTGGTATCATGGTACCACATGTCCAATGGAATTTTCTGCAGAAGAAAGATATCTGCCCAAATTCTCTGTCATCACTTGGAATTTGTAATGGCTTGAGAAGCACTTAGGGTTTGTTGTTACAGTCATAGAGGTCTATAGGAGACAAAAAAGGGCCCTTTGACCCATCAAGTCCATTCCCATCAAAACATGCTCCTAACTATTCTAATCCGATTTTCTTGTAATTACGATTAAAAATTTATTCAGCAGCTTTAGGTGAAAGGTTATGACGTCCCCGGGACTGCATCTCTCAGGGCAGACATTCAGTGTATGGATGATGATCTGATTTGGATCACCAATTTTGTGAAATTAATGGTCATTTCTTCCCTCATCGTCCCTCGGTGGTTAAATGTCATTCAGTCTTTCTGTGCAAGTTTGAAGTCTGGGACTTTACCACTCACATCAGTTACCACTTTTTGGTTGGTGACATTTACAGTCAACTCATAGGCGTGCCTCAAGAGGTGGGGCTGCTGTGATTGTAGCGTGGGAAAGTATTCCAGTAGGGGCAGTTGGTATATAGTTGGGTGCCAGGACGTTTGTAAGGTACAAGTCATCAGCGGATATGAAGAGTGGAGGGGAGATCACTATGTTGAAAAAAGCCGATGTGAGGGCTGATCGCTATTGATTAAGCAGGGGCAGCTAATTTGACCTTCAAAGTGCACACAGGTCTGTCAGTTACTGATCATGTGTTTGAATACCTACACAGTTTTCACACAGGAGATGATTTGTAGAGATTTGCAGTAGCTGTGAATCTAAGTGTCCACCTTCCAATATTGGATCCATTTTGTCCTTTAGATTCAAGCATTAGCTTTTGTAATGTTTCGATGACACTATGATCCCAAACTGCCCCACCCAGGTTTTCGATCTGCATAACCTTTAATAATTCAGGCAAAGAGAATCTGATGCGTTGTTTACTTGGATTCTTGCTCCTCTCTTTCCTAACCTTGTAGTAGTGGAGATGTAGAGAATATTATTGCAAAAAAAAATCATGCTGAGAATTGCTTGCAGTTCATGCCAGTCTCTCAGCAGGAAGCCTGTGACTGTCTTTCTTTTGTTAGCATTCTATCAGGAAAGCTTCACTCTGAGATTTTAAAGTTCCTAGTTGAAATTCAACGCCACCATTACAATTCAGGAGAGAAGTGTACACATTGACAGTCAAGAAATCAGGAGCTGAAGCAGGCAGATTGATGAATCATGATACCTCTGCTTTTTCTTTACTCGAACGAAAATGAGTTCAGTATCATGGAACCATTAGGTTATATTTCACATTTCTTCTAATCTACTACTCCTCATTTACTTATAATTAGACGTATTTGTCTTCAGGGATTTCATAGTACCTATCTTGAGATTATCAACTTGACATAAGACTTCATCATTTAATGAGAGATTATAATAATTATTGCAAATTAATGAGATGCTATAGTGAAAAGTGGCTCTTACTATTGTACATGAAGGCTGTATCATCTCTTGATATCTTCTTCATGTAAATCTGCTGCTACACAAAATACACAGCCAAACACCAAGTTCTGAATTGATACTGTGGTGGATCATGCCTTTGGTTCAATCAAAATGACAATGGAGTCCTGATTCCAGAAGATCTACCCTGAAACCCAGCATCTACCTTTTTTTGCGAGATGAAGAATTAGGGCAGGTTGTCGTTTGTACATTAATGAGTGACAGAGATTCATGTCAAAGTATAGCTGTCTTCAATCTTGCCCAATTGACAAATCACAGTTCAGAGTCTGTTGTACGGCCTGTCTCCAAACAAGGCAACCCTATAGCTTCCTCCGAGTATTTCTGGCAGCAGAACTCCCAAACCCTGTTAATACCCACAACTACACCGACCCAACCACCCTGGAACAAAACTTAGAACAACCAGGGCTTAAGGAGTAGTTATTTTTCCAAATGCACCACTGTCATAAATCACCTTACTGAACACATATACAATTCATGCTATGGTAATTCATGATGAACTGTGAAAGAGACAACAGAGGCATTTCATTTCTCTTTCTAAGTGTTCCACTTGTAATCCATGGTTGACACCTTCATATAATTGGTGTGATCCATGGATTAGAGGCCAAGTTGGTTTGTGGAGGTCATGAATTTTCAACTTCATGCTACTGAATGGCCATGTGTATTTGTGATAATAATATGTTATTCAACCTCTCTTTGTGCTAAACTAGAAGCTTTTATCTCTCCCACAAGGGAAAACATTCTTTCAGCATCCAGTTTGTCAAGTACCCTCAAGATCATTATGTGTCAATGGTATCACCTGACATTATTCTAAATTCAAGGAGCTCCAGACCAACTTGTTCAATCCTTCCTAATAACATTTCATCTGAGAACTCAATCAGATGAATATTCTCTAAACTGCTTCAAATAAAATTATGTCCGCTATTAAACAAGGAAACCAAAATTATACACAATATTCTAGATGTAGTTTCACCAATACCTTTTACTTTTATATTCCATTCCCTTTGCGTAAAATGGCAATTCTTTCTTCTGGAAAATTCTGTTCTTTTAAACACCATTGGGTATAAGCCTGACTGACTCAACGTTTTCTCATAAAGTAACCTCCTGAATATTCATGAATTGCCTCCTTAAACAAGGAGACCAAAACTCTGCACAGTAGTCTGAGTGTGGTCTCAGCAATGCCTGTACTGTTGTAGCTGTACTTCTGTACTGTCATCTTTTATATCTCTTAGCATAAAAGCCAACGTTCCATTTACCTTCCTGATTAGTTGCTGCATGTGACATTTTTGAGTTTCATGCACAAGTGCAGCCAGATTCCTCTTGTCTAGAACATTCTGTTGTCTCTCACCATTTGAATAACATTTTGCCTTTCTGTTCTTCCTGCCAATGTGGATAATCTTACAATTTCTCATTTAGACTTAAGCTGCCAATTTTTTTTTTCATTAATCATTTGTCAAATCTATGTTCCTTCACTGAGTCTTAACTTAATTTTCAGTTGACTGACTGAAAATAGGTGACCACCACGTCGGCAGCCTAAGTTTCCACCTCCTTTCCCATCCTTTTCCATGTTTGCAATGGTACTGAGCATACCTTGAAAACCATTTACTCCTTTGAAAGGGGTAAATGAGTGTAGGGTATTCATCGGTTTGCACCCCAGTAAGTTGTTTCTTTTTTGTCTTTAATGGTGTTGACCATATTTTAACAGTTGTCAGATTTCACACCAGCTATATGTAAGTGTGAACCAAAGGTGGGACACTTTGAAAGGGAAATCAGATGCCTGTCTCTTTCACAGTTCATCATGAATTACCATATCGTGACTAATGTATGTGTTTGGTAGGGTGCTTTATGGCAGTGGCGTGATTGGAAAAACAACTACTTCTTAAGTCTGGAGCTGGGGGTACGCAGCAGGCCAGGCAGCATCACAGGAGCAGAAAAGTTAATGTTTCGGTTCGGGACTTCCGTCAACTTTCATGTTCCTCTAATGCTGCCTGGCCTGCAGTGTTCCTCCAGCTCCACACTGTGTTATCGCTGACTCCAGCATCTGCAGTATTTGCTATCTCTACTTCTTAAGTCTCATGGTTTCAAAATGGTTTTTGATGTCAAGCAACAGATAAATATTGTAAATATTGAAAAGTCTTCAGAAGAGTTAAAAAGATAAAGAACATTTGACATTATAGATGGGGCAGTCAATTATGATAAACAAGTTTAAATGTAACTTTTGTTATTTTATGTATGCATTCACTTTATCACCTCTTGAGATAGCTGTTCTGAAGTTTGTTTCCTTTATTACAGTTTGATGGGGTGTTGGAGACAAGACAAATGCCTAATCGTTTCATAAATGCTTCACATTGTTTATATAATTACTGTGAGCAGTCCGTTGCTTACTCAGGGAGTTTTATGAGCTATTCAATGGATTCTGTTACAATAGGTTTTAGGAATTCTGGTCAGAGAGTGGGAAATGGGTGAGAGAATGAGAGGGTAACGGGGAGAGCGTTAGGATTGAGCATAGCGGAAGGTGGTGAAGGTTTAAAGGAGTGAAGGTGAAGTGGCGAAAATGAGGGAATGAAGGTGAGGGGCTAACGGTAAGAGGGTGAGAGAATAAAGGAAGGGATGTGAGAGGCATGCAGAGAGTTACGCTGAGCATTTTAAGGGAGTGAGAGCACAGTTAAAATGGTCAAAAAGTTCATACGTATGTCATTGAGGGCCTCAGAAGCACAAGTCAAGGCTTTCTGAGAACAGAGACAGGACTTTTGACCAGCCTAGTCTGGATTTGACCCACCTCCACCTTCAGTAGCATGCTTATTGACAGGCCAGGTAGACCCTGAACTCCCTAGAGGATCCCACCTACTGATCATCTCAAGATGGGAACAGGATCATGATGGGAAGATTTTCCCTAAGTCCTAATTTCTGTCATTAAAATCCAGTCCTTTGAGTGTTGCTCAGAACTCGCTTTCAAATCTATCTTTAAATCAAAAGCAAATTTGACTACAAAACACTTAATTCCCCAATCAAATTCATTGGCATAGGATGTAAATGGTTAAGGTCACAACTGTGGCCCCGATGGTACCCCATCTGACTGAATCACCAATTGACCCATTTAATGATTTGTATTTTAAAATGACCATTTCCACTAACCAGAGATTGCATAAATGTATAACTTTGCCTGTCATATACAGTTTAGTTTTGTGCAAATTAACCAAAATAAAGATGCATGAATTGCAATATGTTTGAGTTGCTGAAATTTTAATTATTACAAACACCTCACGGACTGATCAATGCTCAGCCTACAGCCTTTCCTTTGATGCAGTGTGGGGGAGTTAACTCCTTCCCCAGTCAGCTCTGCATTTATGAGATACATGAACCGAAATAATCAGATATCTTATTATTTTAAAAACTATATGCTATCAGAGGTAAAGTAAAAAGTGCAAATTCTCTTCTGTTTAAACAATTGTATTTTTTAGATGTTCCTTTAGATTAATAAAGATGTTAATGAAGGTTGCATTCAGCATCAGCTGAAATTCACTGCAGAGCTGTTTAACACTAGTCTCATTCAGGTTCAGAACCTTTCATTATTCTCTGTCAAATTTGTTTTCAGGAAGTGAGAAGCAACAGAAAATAAATGTAAAAATTGTAACTTGAAAAACCCCCACAGTAAACAGATATCTGCAATCTACCGGAAATAATGCACACAATGGTATGTTTCTCTAGGCATTACATTTCTCATTACAGTTGGTCAAATTTTCCAACATTTTGAGAATTTTTTTAGAAAAATCTTCAATTATCTACTACACCTCAAGCAGAAGGAAGGATGAAGACAATTGTATTCTGAATTTTTGATGTATTCTGAGTCATCCATTCAAACATGAATATCTGCATGAATACAGGAACAATTTTATGTTACTTTTCTTTCTATCTGATGCTTCTTACAGTGTAAAAAATCATTTGATTCACTTAGCCTGTCCATACTCCCAAGGCCAAGCAACTGCCTCTCTCCCACTGCCTAACCTCACCTTATAAAACTTCTGCCTCTGTATCATGCTGGAATTCAAATGCCCCACCAAATTTCTGCATGAAACAGAACTTACAGCTTGCTAATCATGTGCTAATGAAACCTGGCCCTTAGAAATAGCTTGGATATCATGCCAAGGACATGAAGAAAGTGACTTGATTATCCTTTTTGCAACGCTCCCAACACCCCAACAAAATGTTGCCTTATCACTTGTCTGTTTGGAACATAATTCTGAGAACCTTCCATGCTACTGAAAGCATCTTAATGGACAACACTGCATACTCAGCCAAGTGACCAGTTGCAGTTGTTCATAGCAGATGTGCACACAGCCTTCTGTTCTTAACTGCAGTTTGTCCCCTTATAAGGAAATTACAGCAATCATAGAAGATTATTATGTGTACTATCACTGCCATTATAAACAATGAAAATAAAACATGATGGCACAATGAGCACCCTGGGTTCAATGATGCAAGTGTTGGATACTTGGGTGGTGGACAAGAAAAAGGTACTTTGAATGTGCAGAGAGTGCATATGTAGATGTGTAAAGGGATTTGTGCATCCTTGTCAATAAGTCAATGAAAAGTAATGGGCAGGTGCAGCAAGTTATTAGGAAAGCTATTGGAATATTAGCCTTTATCCTGAGAGGTTCTGAGTACAGAATGAGTGAACACTTCCTTCAATTGTATAGAAGCTTGGTTAAACTGCACCTGGAGTACTGGTTGATCTCCAAAGACATTTTTGCTACAGAGGGAGTGCAATGACGGTTCACTGAACTTGTTCCTGGGATATCAGGGCTGTCCTATGAAGGGAGATTGGGCAAACTGGTTCTGTATTCTCGAGAGTTTCAAAGAATGAGATGAACTCATTGAAATCTACAAAGTACTTAAAACGGTAGACAGCATAGATGCAGGTTAGATATTCTCCCTGGTTGGGGAGTCAAGAGCCAGGCAACACAATTTAAAAATAAGGAAGATTCCATTTAGTACCGAGATAAGAAAAAATGTTTTTATACAGACCATTATGACTCTTCAGAATTTGTTATTCCAGAATGCGATGAAAGCTTGGTCTTTAAGTCTAGTTAATGTAGATGTTGATTAACAATGGTATGAATCATTTCAGAATAGTGTGGGTAAAAGACATTGAAGTGTTCAATCAGCCATGATTGTTTAAAAGACTTGATTGGTTGAATGGCCTACTCCTGCTTCCACTTTCCTATGAGACCAGGTAATGGGCCAGGAAGTCAAGTCCAAACCTCTGGACCTGGGGTATGGTAACAAAGATCTAATTAATTCATGCAGATGACTAGCACACATGCCATCTCCTATCTGTCATATCAAGAGCCTTTCTCCAGCTTTCTCACCACATGACCATCACTCACCCAGCAGCACTGCCTGGCACTCAAATATAAATTCTGATTCTCCAACTCATCCTCACACCCTTACAAATGTTGCTGACGTCATTGTCAAGGAGCATGTATAATTCTGACTCCATGGTGACAAAAGGTGTCAGACAGAGTTTATCCTCTCCACAGCCTTTGTTTCATCTTCCTGTCATTGATAGACGCAGAGGTGCTGTCACTGCAGAACACATTGCATGAGTCTTTGGTGGACAGGTCATGGTTGTGCTGTATCAAATAATGGTTCTGAAAGAGTTCATGTTGAAGTTAAATTAAGACTCACTAATTTTATGATGTCACACAGACTTTGGATTGAGAATCAGGCGTCTAGCATAGGTCCTGATGTAGACAGCCAAGTCATTTCTGGCCTCTGACAGTCTGTGATTCTACCTAACTAGTCGATGTAACTTGCACTATTTTCAGTTATGTAATAAATTATCTCTTGTTATGTCAGTCAAGTGTCTTTTCCAGTTAAGACTCAGTGGACTATCTACTACATGATAATTAGATAGGCCCATTGGCTCATTGTAGAAAGGAGAATTAGAAGGGTCTTTTAGTGCAGCAGCAGTGTTCCTACCTCTGAGCTACAAGGCCTGGATTCAAGTCCCTCAGAGATAGCAAGAACTGCAGATGCTGGAATCAGATTCGGTACAGTGTGGAGCTGGAGGAAAACAGCAGGTCAGGCAGCATCAGAGGAGCAGGAGAGTCAACATTTTGGGCCTAGACCTTTCGTCAGTCCTGATGACTTTTGTTGCGCATTTGTCTATGACAGGAAGATTCTTTCCTGGATAAGGAGACCAAAACTGTGCACAATACTGAAGGTGAGATCTCACTAAGGGTCTTCACAACTGCCAAAAGGCATCTTACCTTCTGTATTCTTATCCCTTGAAATGACTGCCAACATTACCTTTAGTCTTCCTAAATGATTACTGCACCTAAATGCTCTTAATGACTCAAAGACAAGGACACTAAAATTTCTTCGGACACTCACACTTCCTAACGTCTCATCAATTAAGCAAAATTCTGCTGTTTTCTCCGGCAAAGTGAATGAATTCACATTGCAAATTCTAACTCATTCACTTAGACTGTTCAAGTTCTGTTGAAATGTCCCTGCATCCTCATCACAACTTAAGTTTCCACCCAGTTCAGTGACACCAGAAAATTTGGAAATATTATTGTTGGTCACCACTTCATTTATGTACGTGAATAATTGTGAACCTAGCATCAACAATTACAGTACCTCATTAGTTACATCCTGCCATCCTGAGATTGATCCTAGTCTCTGCTTTCTGTCATTAACCAATTCTCAATCTGTGATAGTATATTCCCCCCAGTCTAATGTGCTCTGCTTTTATTTATTAACCTGCTGTGTGGGACCTTATCAAAAGCTTGCTGAAAATCCAAATGTAGTATATCTGTTGGTCCTCCTTTGTTTATGCTACAAGTGACATCCTCAGAAAGGTCCAATATGTATTTCAAAAATGATTTTCCTTTCAGAAGTCCATATTGACACTGCCTAATTTCATCTTACCTAAATGTTCTGTTATTACATTCTTTAGAAAAGGTTCTAACAGTTTCCTCACTACTGATGTCAAGCTAAGAAGTTTGTAGCTCTCCACTGCCCCTCTTCTTCTCTTATTAAATAGTAAGGTTCACATTTGCTACCTTCCAGTCAACAGGAAGCTTTCTAGAATCGACAGAATTGCAAAACATTATCACCAATGCACCCATTATCTCTATTACTACTTCCTTCAACAATTTGAGATGAAGTTCATCTGGTCCAGGAGATTTAGTAACCCTCAATCCAACTATTTGTTCAAGTATAACAAGATGCTGCACAGCAGCTGCCACAATAAAACGAATCCACAAACTCTCCACAATACCTGCCAAATACTCCAGGCTAACTTGCTGACACTGTTTAAAGCAGACAGTCCTCAAAACCATCTTATATGCACACAGGACGCATATGGTCCTTTAAATAATGGCCTACCTGAATTAGAGCTGCAGCTGAATGCTTGATCATTGGTGAGTGTTGTGTGAATTCTTTGAATAGTCCAAATTTAGAAAATGTGATTCACTTCAAGTGATGAGGCTGTGTTCTAGATATAAGCAACTGACTTGTGCTTCTGGCACAAGCAGGGGATGTCGACAGAAATGCAATTCTCAGGATGGTGCATCACTTGGGCCAGAAGTGACTAGCAGCACATCCTGCTCCCCAGAAGGATGCACTGCTTCAGGAGTGCCACATACAGCAGTGTTCTGAATTCAAATATTGCCCATATGATTCTAAGTAGGGCATGGTTTGGCCTTGTGTCCATGGCCTAGTTGTTAAAATGATGGATTAGAAATCCTCTCTGGTTTCCCAGCTGAGGCAAATATGCCTTCTGTCTTTTCATGCTTTTCACTTTTCTGTTACAGGCATGATGGGCTGAATGGCCTCCTTCTATACTGTAATAGTTTGATTTCTGAAGATGTAAAATATGCAATTGCATAACAGTGCATAAAAAGAAAGGAATTAGTACAGAATATTAATAGTAAGAAGAATTGGTGTTCTTATTAAACTGCGAGGATGCACAGCAAGGTCAGGAAGAAAGAATGTTACAAGAGAGTGTTTAAATTTTCTAATACTGTAGTCAGACCACATCTGAAATACTGTGTCTGATTCTGACTGCATTGCTCAAAACTGATCATGATTTTGAGCAGGGTTTAAAACAGAGAAGGGTGATGGAAGGCAGGACAGATTCAAGATTGGATTACAGAATTTGGGCTGAAGTAGCATTGACGATGGACAAATATGAGGACCAACTTAAACAAAAGGAGAGTGAGGAGAAGCGATAAACTGAAGGAAGGAGTGAGGCGATGAATGGAATTAGATGTGGAGATGAAAATTTTAATTTGGAGGCACTGGAGTAGCAAAGCTAATGTCAGTGATGTTGCAACAGAATTGATGTGAGTTGGTGCAAGACAAGAAAGAAGCAGCAGGTTTACTTCTGATGAAGAATCACTGGACTTGACACTTTAACTTTGCGTTTAGGTTAAAGTTTATGGACTAAGGAAGATGGAAGACCAGCAAGAGCATCGAAGCAATTGAGTTTGGAAGTAACTGAGGCTTTGATGAAGGTTTCATTCAGGTCTAAGATCAAGACTGAGATGATGACCTCATTGAGATTGAAACTGGTGCTATTTGTGTTGACAGAATGATGGGCATAAGATTGGAGTGGGAATCAAATAAAACATTGATGTTGCAGCTAGTCTGGTTCAACTGGAGAATGACTGGGATGTAATCATTGGTGAGGAGAGTTGCTTTGTCGAATGCAGTTGAACATTGAGGTTAGAGCAGGACTAGACAGGTGTTTGGATTAGTAATCTCACCTTTTATCATGCATGATGTTCCCTTTGTTGTTATCATTCAGAATTTACATTACCTGAGACCCTTGATTAAATTAATGTTTTGTAATCCACTCCAAGCCATTCATTATTCTATTATAAAGAGAAACTGCTGCCTTCACTTTGCTGCAATTGGTGACAGATGGACTTGAATAAAATGAGCAACATATACAGACCTCAAAGTAAGTATGATTGTCACTTGAACTGACTCGTGTAATACTCCAACATGATTTATAATTTAAGTTTCAGCTCTCAGATGTACGGAATTAGTGTTTATGTCAGTTAAGTTGGAAGCTGTTAAACTGGATGTTCATTGTCACAGCAATAAAAATTATGAGCTCTTAAGGCACCACAGTATTTAAATTATAAATATGCGTAGAACCAATATGAGTCCTTTATGTTGACACAAATATAATAAAAATGGGATTACAGTCTCTTATGATGAAAACAAAATGGCATATTGCAGAGTTTTGCACTGTAGAACAAATAATATTTGGTAGCTGAAAACAATTTTCCAAATGGCCTTTATATGTTTCCTCACCTATTTGTTATAAATTTCTTTGTTACCAAAACCCATCTTCATATCATTGGCATGCAAATACTTGAATCTGTTGTCTCACTTAACATTAGTGTACATTGCATTCAGGCTTACAGTGCATTCCCTATTTTGTGAGACTGGGGAAATGTAAGTGAACAAGAGACTAAACCTACAGCAATGTAATAAAAGAACTGTGGACGCTGGGCATCTGAAACAAATATGACAACAGAAATTGCTGGCGAATCTCAGCAGGTCTGGCAGCATCTATGGGGACAAAGCAGAGTTAACATTTCGAGTCTGGTGACTCTTCATCAGAACTAAATCCACAGCACTGACTTTCTACAATTTCTCTGTCAATCCACAGCAGGGAGCTGTGAATTACATCTAATGCGCTTCACTATGTCCTGATTGAATGACTTTAGGGAAGACCTTTGGAAAGAGAAAGCAATTACGTCTGTGAAATCTTTTTCTCCCTGCAGCCTATCGGCAGCGATATCAAAACAAGGATAGAATACTTCAATGATTTTTTTTCCCCAGCCTCATAACAGCAATTTTATGTTAAGCATTTGGACTGTAAAACTACCAGAAGACTATTTTACACAATGTTAGAGATGTAGTTAAGTGTAATTAACTTAAGCTTAAAGTAAGTGGCGTTTGTAATATAATCTTTTAATACCATAATGGGAGTTAGGGTTGCACAAAAGGCTCAGCTATCTAACCTCAAGTTTCATTTGTATTTACTTGAGCTTTAACCAATGCTTCATTTTCTCCTCTTTTCATGAATACAGCAACTCTTCAGTACTTTATCCATTATCATTCTTTGAAAGTGATTAATGGCCCTGTCATGGTCTGCTGACAGAGAATAGTGGGCTATTGCACCCTAGAAGCAGCACAGTTGGATCTGATTATTTTCTCACTTAATGGCTATGGCATGCACATACATGTACATACACAACGCACCCATACTTACATATACATTCCAGCATGAGTCATGTAAGAACCATCTGGAGGTGAGTACTAAGTCCTCAGCAGTGGACCTTTCTTCAATAGACAGCTGTTCTCAAAACTGAATAGCAAATCTGCAAATGGTGATGTTTTTGTTTTCTGATCACATAGGAATAACTTTTGCAGAAGATATTTATCCTGGAAATGTTGTGACATTGTGGACATTACACAAGATCATTTCAAATTACTCCTGGCTTTACAAATCATCACTTATAATATTTTTGGACTGTTGCAAGTTAAATTTATTTCATTTTTTGCTTCCATTATGTTTTCTTTTTCTTCTTATAGATGGATTCTCATGTCCTAAAAGTAATATAATGAATTCTGCAATGTTCACTCTTGAGGAACCATCTTTTATTCTGATGTTCTCATTGAAACCAAGGTTAATGCCTTAGGTATCTCAAATTGTGCTTACATAGATGTACAGGTATTTCTGCCATAACGCGTGTTTCATTAACGCAAATCGGCTGTAATGTGATTGACGAATAGTGAACACTGTTTTGGATAACGTGAACTTTCTGCTATACAGTATAATGATTTTCTATACCAATTTCCCTATAAGGTAATTTTCTACAGTGCGATTTTCTATAGCGTGAGGTTATACAAGAACGCAACTATCGCTTTACAGGAGAACTATCTGTAGTGATGTTAATGTAGTCGCAAGGATGTTCATTGAACTGTGATCAAACAACTGAGCTTTATTCCAAGCCAAGACAAGACATTTGAATTCAAGGGCTTGAAAGGCTGATAAAATGTTAGCATTTTATGGATTTTATTAAAGGAAAGGAACAAATATAGAGATGTTTCGAGTCAGTATTTCATTTGCAACAAGAAAATTAATATAAACTGAAATAACATAGGTCAAAACCTTTGGTCTTCAGACTGTCAGATGTCAGATGAATTACTGTGGACCCTGAGAAAGTCCCCGCATGCAGACCTAGGTGGGAATTTCTTAGGAAGTTCAAACTTCTGATGGGCAATAATCCTGCTCCTTGGACCTTCCATGACCATCTCCTAGCTCTGAGCTGAAGGCTTCTAGAGACAGCTCTGCAGTATTTACTTGAGTAGTTAACCAGTGAATGTTAGACAGATTAACACCTATTCTAAAACCTGCGTGAATACAGAGCTCACTCGGCAATAACTCATACTGACCCTCCCAAGTGGGCAATTACTGCAACTGTCTCAACTGGTCAAACCGAACCATGCTAACTACCAACTCACTCCCATCACCTTCCCACCCTCCCTGACTTGACTATCCCTCTCGACCACCTGATTATCTCTCTAGCCCAATCCAATTGCACTCCTCAACCTGACCAGCCCACTGAGCTAACTACCATTAATCTGAATAATCTGTGACTTGACTCTGTACTCATACACTTAACCATGTACTGATTTATCCACCTCACCCACCTGTACATGTACCCACTGCCCAGCTACACCTTTACCCACCTGAGCCATCCACCCAACCTAACTACCTACCCGCTTTACCAATAAATTCATTCACTCACTCTCAATCACTTATTCATCTCCTCTACCATTCACTGACTGTAAAAGAGTGAATCTTTAAAAATACCATACGGCAACTAAGTGCCATTAAAAAAAAGAGTGCCCTATTATCTCCCAAATACTCGATTCCAATAGAATTCCCGAG
Source organism: Rhincodon typus (assembly GCF_021869965.1). Taxonomy (NCBI): domain Eukaryota; kingdom Metazoa; phylum Chordata; class Chondrichthyes; order Orectolobiformes; family Rhincodontidae; genus Rhincodon; species Rhincodon typus. The sequence continues at coordinate 27,788,276 of NC_063336.1, forward strand.
GGGACACTGTATTGTGCATCTCTGTGAAAGTTAGGATTAGAGGACCTTAGAAGAAACTCTTTATTATATTTTTATTCAATCATGGGATATCGGCATCACATGCTGGACCAACATTTGTTGACCTTTCCTAGTTGCCCTTGAAAAAGTGGCAGACATAATCATTGATTCATACAGCACAGAAGAGGCCCTTCAATCTATCAAGTTTATACTGAGCTCTCTGCCTCCTTCCATTTTCCAGCACTTGGCCCATAGTCTTCAATGTTATGACATTTTGAGTATTCATCCATGTACATTTTAAAGATATGAGATTTCCTGCCTCTGCTGTCCTCCCAGGCAGTGTATTCCAGATTCCCACTATCTTCTGGGTGAAAGATTGTTTTCTCAACTTTCCTCTAAACCTCTTGCCTTTCACCTTAAAATCATGCTCTCTCATTACCGACATTTCAACTTAAGGGAACAGCCACTTTCTATCAACCCTATCCTTGCCCCTCATAATCTTATATACCTTAATCAGGTCCCCTCAACCTTCTCTTCTCCAAAGAAGACAACCCAAGCTTATCCATCCACTCTTTATTAAAATGCTTGAAACCAAGGTGACATCCTGATAGATCTTCTCTGCACCCCTTCCAGCGTAATCATATCCTTCCAATATATTGGTCACCAGAGTTGCACACAGTACTCCAGCTGTGGTGTAACTAATTTCTGTACGGCTCCAACATAATCTCCCTGCTCTTATAATCAAAGCTATGACTGATATAGGCAAGTGTCCCATCTGCTTTCTTAATCATCCTAATGCTGCCTTCAGGGATCTACGGATAAGCACCCCAACATCACTCTGCTCCTCTGAGCTTCCGACTGTCTTGCCATTCATTGTGTATTCCCTTGATTTATTTTTTCTTCCAAAGTACATCACCTCACAACTATTATGCTAAATTCTTTCTGTTACTGATTTGCCCACTGGACCAATCATTTATATCCACCTGTAACACTTTCCTTTTCACTGTCAATCACCTGGCCAATCTTTGCATCATCCACAAACTTCCTTATCATCCCACTCCACATTTGTTGAAATCTATCACAAACAACAGATCAAGCACCGAGTCCTGTGGTATGCCTCCAGTCGCAAAAACAGTCTTCCACCACCACCCTCTGTCTTCTATCACTAATTTAGGATACATCTTGCCAAGTTACCCTGAATCCAATATGCTTTTATCTTCTGTATCAGTTTCCCAAGGTTTTGCTGAAATCCATTGAACCTGCATTAACTACCCTACCCTTAACTAGACACCTGATCACCTCCTTGAAAACTTCTATCAACTTTGTCATGCATGACCTCCCTCTGACAAAGCCATGCTGACCATCTCCGATCAAACCATAACTCTCCAAATAGTGATTAATTTTCTCCTTCAGAATATTCTCCAAGAGTTTCCCTACCATTGATGTGAGACTCACTGATGTGTAATTTCCTGTTTTATCTCTACCACCACCATTCCTGAAAAGTGAAACAACATTCGCAATCCTTCAGTCCTCTGGCACCTCCCCTGTGGTCAGAGAGGGATTCAAAATTTGAGTCAGAGCTCCTTTGCTCGCTTTGCTCCTTTGAATTGCAACATCGGAACATTGGAAACGCAGGTCGATAGAGTGGTCAAGAAGGCATACGGCATGCTTTCATTCATCGGATGGGGCATTGAGTACAAGAGATGGCAGGTCATGTTACAGTTGTATAGGACTTTGGTTCAACCACATTTGGAATACTGCGTACAGTTCTGGGCGCCACATTACCACAAGGATGTGGATGCTTTGGAGAGGGTGCAGAGGAGGTTCACCAGGATGTTGCCTGGTATGGAGGGCACTAGCTATGAAGAGATGCTGAGTAGATTAGGATTATTTACATTAGAAAGACGGAGGTTGAGGGGGACCTGATTGAGGTCTACAAAATCATGAGAGGTATAGACAGGGTGGATAGCAAGAAGCTTTTTCCCAGAGTGGGGGACTCAATTACTAGGGGTCACGATTTCAAGGTGAGAGGGGAAAAGTTTAAGGGAGATATGCATGGAAAGTTCTTTACGCAGAGGGTGGTGGGTGCCTGGAACGCGTTGCCAGCGGAGGTGGTAGAGGCAGGCACGATAGCATCATTTAAGATGTATCTAGACAGATACATGAATGGGCAGGGAGCAGAGGGTTACAGATCCTTGGAAAATAGGCGACAGGTTTAGATAGAGGATCTGGATTGGCGCAGGCTTGGAGGGCTGAAGGGCCTGTTCCTGTGCTGTAATTTTCTTTATTCTTGTTCTTTGTTCTCGGAATGGGAGTAGGGAATTCAGCCCTTTGAGCCCGCTCTGCCATTTAACATAATTGTGGCTGATCTTATCCTGGTCTCAACTCCACTTTCCAGCCTGCCCCCAATATCCCTTTATCTCACTTTTCATCAGAAACACATCTATTTCTTTCTTGAATCTGTTGATTGATTCTGCTTCCACTGCACTTTGGGGCAGTAAGTTCCACAGATTCACAACCATCTGAGAGATGCAGTTTCTCCTCATCTCAGTTTTGAACGTAACTCCTCTTACTCTATATCTATGAATTATTTTTTGAGATTGCCCAACAAAGGGGAATACCTGTTCAATGTTCACCTTATCAATCCCCAGTGGCATTCTATATACCTCAGTCAGATCCCTCCCTCATTCTTCTCTACTCCAGTAGTAGAAACCCAAGCTATTCAACTGCTCCTCATATGACAACCCTTTCATCCCTAAAATCAACCTGGATAAGGTCCTCTGAACTGCCTCCAATGTCATGACATCCTTCCCCAAGTAAGGAGACCAAAAGCAGATACAATATTCCAGGTGGTGTCTCACCAACACCTTACAGAATAGTAATAAAACTCCTTTACTTTTATACTTCAGTTCTTTGGCAACAAATGCATGCATTCTATTTCCCTTTCTTATTATATGCCGCACCAATGTAAGCACTTTCAGCAATTCATGCACAAAGATGCCCAGATCCCTCTGCACTGATACACTTGGAAACGGCTTTCCATTTTCTATTTTGCTAGAAAAGTAAAGGGGCAAATTAGTACTTAATAATTTGTCCCTTTACTTTTCCGGCCAAAATAGATAACCTCGCACTTATCCAAATTAAACTCTATCTGCCAGATTCTTGCCCATTCTCCTAGCTTATCACTATCCATCTGTAAACTCTTTATCTCCTCATCACTACCTGCTCTCCCACCTATTTTAGTATTATCCATGAATTTTGCTATGTTATACTCTGTCTCTGCTGGCAGATCACTTATATAGATTGTAAATAGTTGATGGCTGACAACTGAACCCTGCGACACCCCACTAGTTACAGTTTACCATCCAGAGAAGAACCTATTTATACTGACCTTCTGCTTTCTGTCAGTCAGCCAATCCCCTATCCAAACCAATACCTTACCTTTAACCCTCTGGGAGCTAACCTTCTGGATCAATCTTCTATGTGGCACCTTGTCAAATGCCTCCTGGAAATCTTGATAGATCACATCCACTGGATCCCAATTATCCACCTTGCTGGTTACATCCTTAAAGAATTCCAGCAATTTTGTCACGCATGACTTACCCTTCAAGAAACTGTGCTGACACTGGTGAATTGAGTTTGGTTTTTCTAAGTGTTCAGACATCTCCTCCTTTATGATTGACTCTAGCAACTTCCCCACTACAGAGGTCAAGCTAACTGGTCAATAGTTTCTCACATTTTGCCTATCTCCTGTTTTGAATAAAGACGACACATTAGCATGTTTTTAATCCACTGGTACCTTCCAGAATCCAGGGAATTTTGGAATATCATAACTAATGCATCCACTATCTCTGCTGCCAACTCCTTTAATACTCTAGGGTGCAGGCCAACAGGATCTGGGGACTTACCTGACTTTAATCCCATTAGGTTACTTAATACCTTCTCCCTACTTGTAGCAATTTTACCAAGTTTCTCTGTAGTAACTGCAGTTTTTGGGAGGAAAACATTATCTTCTGCTATGAAAACAGAGACAAAATATTGTTTCAGTGTCTCTTGCCATTTTTGGGTTTTTCATTATTACCTTGCCATTTTCATCTTCTAAAGGGCCAACATTTACTTTCATAATTCTCTTCTTTTTTGTATACTTATAGAAGCTTTAGTATCAGCGCCTATATGGATGAACTCTCCTTGTCCTGTATTCCTTACCATACATGCTGTGTCCCCATTATACTAATGACCTGCAAACCCCTGCCCCCAACAAAATTAGCTTAAATTTCATCTGACAGCACTAGCAAACCTACTTTCAAGGATAAAATCAGAAGTTGCTGGAAAAGCTCAGCAGATCTGGCAACATCTGTGAAGATATATTCAAAGTTAACGTTTCCATCCGGTGACCCTTCCTCAGAACTTTTTTTTTGCCTCTGTTCTGAGAAAGGGCTATTAGGCCTGGAATATTAACTCTGCATATATCTTCACAGATGCTGCCAGACCCGCTGAGCTTTTCCAGCAACTTCTGTTTTTGTTTCTGATTTACAGCATCCGCAGTTCTTTCGGTTTCTACTCTCAAGGATGTTGGTCTCATTCTGATTCAAGTGTGTACCATTCTCCCCAGACATGGTCCCAATGATCCAGGAACCCAAAACGCTCCCTCCTGCACTAGCCCCTGAACCATGCGTTCATCTTATTTCTGCACTCATTCACGCGGAAAACCAGCAGTAAACCAGAAATTGCAATCTTTTTTTTCATTCTACTGCTGAGCTCCCTGAACTCTTGGTACAAATCCTCATCCCTCAGTCAACCTTTATCATTGGTACCAATGCGTACCACACCCTCTGACTGATTACCCTCCTACTTTTGGGTACCCTGCAGCCACTCAGTGGCATCATTAGTGTTGATCCCAGGGAGGCAACACTGCATCCTAGAGTCACGTGTGCAGCTGCAGAAAGGCCTCTCTGCAGTCCCCACTATTGTGTCATCTAACACTACTTATCTGTGGCTCTTCGCTTTCTCCGTTGTGCAGCTGTGCACTCAGAACATGCCACTCCTCTGCAGAGCTCTCACTGTCATTGTTTTCTAACTCTGAAGAACAGTCAGCCTTCTGGGGCTTTCCTGTCTGCCTGTTCACCCCTCTTCCTTGCCTGGTTCCCTCTCTACCTGCAGATCCTTAGGCTGTGGTGTCACCACTTCAGAAAACGTGCTATCCTCATAGCCTAGCCTCACTGATGCTCCTCTATCGCTCCATTGAGTTCCAAAACTCGACCCTCAAGGTGTTCAAACTGGATGCATTTTCTACAGGTGTGTTCATTCAGACTTTCAGAAGCATTTGGATTCCCACATGCTGTATATAGTACAACACACTGGCTTGGTTTCACTAGCTCTTGGTGAGCTGTACAGACTTGCAATGCCATGAGGAGGGAGAAATTCACAGCAGTGTTAAATCAGGAGAGTATATACGAGAGCAGTGGCAAGCTGTTTATCATCACTGCTGTTCAGAAGATCCAGGCCACAGCATTGCAAGGCTGTGCGAACTCTTTATTGCATATATTATAGCATTGGATTATTTTAGGAGTAATCCATGGTGCTTCTATAAAGATGAAAATGATGTATATTCTCCCTTTGACTGCAATGCTCAGAACAATAAGAAGGAATTGATTTCTATCAAATTCACCTAATCTCTGTCAGCCAAGACAAATGCATGATCAGTGTCGGATTTATAAATCCAATATATTATGTCACTTAACAATGCAGAATTTGCAAAGTGACTGAAATTTGTTGGATGCTCCAGTCACACAACCTTCCCTTCCCCTCCCCTTAATAATTAGCTCGACTAAATTAGTCAATTTTGGACACAATGAAAAATAGTCAGAATGTGCACCTAACCAATACCCAATAGCAATTGCTTTCATCACTTTACGCATAGCACTGAGTTGGTCTTAAAATTAACATCCTACAGAAATTCTCTACCTATTCTCTATCTGTATTGATATATAAATTAAACTGAAGTGAATGATGGTAAACATTCTCATAAGGGAATATTTTCAGTCTGCATGAAATCCACCAAAAGGTTTATGAATGTGAGGTGTAAGCAGATGGTGTGCAAGAATATACTGTGATAAAGCGCAAACTGCAGGATGTGTAGAAGGTGCTAATAGCGACAATTATATTTACAACGTGTAAAAATGTACCCTCTGTGGCAGAATAAGTGTGAAAAACATAGAAATAATTTGCTGAAGAGACAATAAAAGATGCAACATTTAATATTGTACTGATTGGACTTCATAATGTTTTGTTATCAATGAAAACAGTTAATGATTATGACCGGGAAGTCAGCGAAGTGACTAATTGGCTTGTTACATAAATATTTATATATATATATAAAATGTAACTTTATTGTTGATAAGGTATTTTTAGTAAATGTCAGGTACCAGTTATTTACAGCATCAGGGAAGTACCGCCTTGCTCAGGAGTATTGATTCAGGATGACTGATTGTAAAAGGTTAAGGAGGGATCTGATCAAATTCTTCAAAATAGTAACAGGAAAAGTCAGGGTGGATAAAGATAAAGTATTTCTGCCGATTGGTTCTTCTAGAACTAAGGGGCATGGTCTGAGAATTAGGGCCTGGCTGCTCAGGAGAGATATTAGGGAGCACTTCAACACACAAAGGATGGTAGATGGTTGGAACTCTCTTCCACAAATGGCAGTGGATGCTAGATAGTTGTTAATTTTAAATCCGACAGAAATATTTGATAAGCAAAGGCATTAAGGGATATGGGCCATAAGTAGGTATATGGAGTTAGGCTATAATCAGCCATGATCTCAGTGAATAGTGAAACAGACTCGAGGAGTTGAATAGCCTACATCTGTTGCTATGACCATGCATATTCAGGGAAACCAAAATGCAAAAGCAGCTCGTGGTTTGTAAATACAATGTATAAGTTTCAAAGGAAAAGGAATAGGCCCAGAGATGACAGACAACTACAGTTTTTAATGCAATGACAGGAAATGTTATTCCCTTAGCCAAGTCCAGTAACTTATTTTTAAAGAAAAAGAAATCCAAAATTCTAGTTATTTACTGAAAGAGTTAAACCATAGGATTCAGCTTTAAGCCAGAAGATTTTGTAATATACAAGATTCAAATAAAGCAACGCTAATATTATCTTGAGTAATCACTTATGCAATAAAACCCAGAATCAATATTAGTTAAACATGAACAAACAGGCAAATTGTGGTTGATTATCAACCATAAATTACAGATCAAATGGCAGATACTAAGGAGGCAGATCTTCCCAGTGAGCTCACCAGTAACTCAGCTTATACGTCATCAATCTTGGTCAATCTTCGAAACTCTGCCTTCCTCATAGAAAATTTCAGCTCCTTTTCTCCAAACATTTAATCTTATGCCCGACTGATCACCGTAAACCCAACCAACATTTCATAGGATTGAAACATAACACAAGAACATAAGAAATGGGAGCAGAAATAGGTCATTCAAACTCTCAAGATTGCCCTGCCAATCAATATGATCATGGCTGATGTGGTGTGGCGTTAACTCCATCTACTTGCCTGCCTCCATGACCTGACTCCCTTTTCTTTATAGAATCCCTACAGTGTGGAAACAGGCCCTTTGGCCCAACAAGTCCACACCAACCCTCAGGGCATCCCATCCAGACCGATCCCCCTAATCTACACATCCCTGAACACTATGGACAATTTAGCATGGCCAATCCACCTAGCCTGCACATCTTTGGACTGTGGGAGGAAACCCACACAGACACGGGGAGAATGTGCAAACTCCACACAGTGTGGAATTGAACCTGGGTCCCTTTTGCTGTGAGGCAGCAGTGCTAACCACTGAGCCACCATGCTTTGTATATTGCTGCATATGCCCTTGTCAATGAAAATCCTGTTTAACTCAATGCCGTATATATTCAAAAACCCAGCCTCCACTGCTTGTTTCGGGAGATATTGTCACACATTAAAAGCAGCCTGTAAGAATAAATTCCTCCTCATCAACATCTTCAGTGGCAGACCCCTTATTTTGAAACTACATCTCCTAGTTCAAGATTCTTCTATGAGAGAAAACATATTCCCAGCATCCACTTTGTCAAAACCACTTGTATGTTTCAATAAAATCTCTCTCAGTCTTATTATAGGCCTGACCTACTCAACCTTTCCATGTAAGATAACCTCTCATCTACTGGTATTGGCCTAGTGAAACTTCTTTGAACTGTCCCAAATGCAAAATGTACATATACTTGTCCTTAGGGGACCAAAACTGCACACAGTATTCTAAGTGATGGTTTACTAACATTCTGTATAATTGTTGCATACCTTTCCTATTTTTACACATGATCTTCCTTGAAATAAATGACAACATTCTGTTTGCCTTCTAATTGTTTGCAGTGTCTGCATGCTGAATTTTTCATATATGAGGATATCCTCGATCCTCTGTATTGTTCTTATTCATTCATGGGATGTGATTGCTGTAGGCTGGTCAGCACTTATTGCCCATCCCTAGTTGCCCTTGAGAAGGCGGTGGCAAGCTGCCTTCTTGAACCGCTTCAAGCCACATGCTGTAGTTTGACCCACAATGCCTCTTCAGAAAGGAATCCCCAGTATCATAATATTCTACAATTTATCTCCGTTTAAATAATGCTCTGCTTTTCTATTCTTCCTCGATCATGGACAACCTCATATTTTCCTACATTACACTGTCAAATTCGCAACTTCTGTACAATTTGCTTTCCTACATGCCACCAGGGAACTTAACTATAATACAATACATGTCTTCACTCTAGTCATTATTATAGACCTTAAATAGTTGAGGCCCCAATTCAGATTGCTGAAATATTCCACTAGTTACACTGTGTCAACCTGAAAATGATCGATTTCTCCAAACTCTCTATTTCTTGTTATTTAATTTCTATCCAAGCCAAAATATTACCTCCAACACTGTGCTCTTATCTTGGTAATACCTTTTTATGTGTCGCTTTATCATTACCTTTTGAAGTCCAAATACAGTACAGTTATTTGTTACTTTTAATTCACCTGTTTGTTACACCTTCAAAAAAACTCCCATAAAACTCCTTTATGTGACAAACAACAACACCTTCCAGTCGCCAAGCATTTTAACTCCCCCTCCCACTCCCTGGGTGACATGTCCATCCTGGGCCTCCTCCAGTGTCATATTGACACCACCCGAAAACTGGAGGAGCAACACCTCGTATACTGCCTCAGGAACCAATTGACCAATGGCCTAAACATAGAATTCACCAGTTTTAAAATCTCCCACCCCCAGCCTCATGCCATGACCAACCCTCCCTCTCATCCCTGTCTCCTTGACCTGACACAACCTGTCCATCTTCTCTCCCACCTATCCGCCCCTTCCATCTCACTGGCCAATCCCCACCACTCCCTAACTGCACTCACCTATCACCATCCCACCTACCTTCCCCAGTCCCACCCCTCCCTTCTCTATTTATTTCCCAGCTCCTTTCTCCCTCCCCATTTCTGAAGAAGGGTCCTGACCTGAAATGTCAACTTTCTCGCTCCTCTGATGCTGCCTGGCCTGCAATGTTCCTCCAGCTCCATACTGTGTTGTCTCATAAAATTGTCAAATGCTTTTTTGCTTCTATAAAACCATTTAGACTCTGCCTGCTTGTATTATGAGCTCATAAATGTCCATCTATCAGCTTCTTAAGAATGAATTTCAATATTTTCTCTACGATAAATGTAGGGTAACCAGCCTATAATTTTAATGTCGTCTCTCTTTTTTTTTTGATCAGATGTCTTAAATTTGCACTTTTTTGAATCTGCTAGGACCTTTCAAGAATAGCGAAATTTGGATGTTTACAGCTAATCCATCCATTATTTCTGCAGCTACTTCATTTGAGATGACAGATTGCGGGCCGATAGGTCCAGTCGGCATGTTCGCTGTAAGTTCTGATAATATTCCAATTACTTTTCTATATTAATAGTGATCTCTCGAAGTTTCACTTTCCTTTTCGCCTCTTTTCTCGGGATGTTTTTCATATCTTCTACTGTGAAGGCAGATATAGACTGCTTGTTCAAAACCTCTGTACCTTCCTATTATTAATTGCCCAGTCTCCCTTTCTAAGCAAACTATGCCCACTTTAGTTACTCTTTTCTATTTTATATACGTGTAGAAGATTTTATTACCTGCTTTTATAGTTCTTTCTCATTTCTTCTCATTCTCCAATTTCTCCCTAACATGATTTTTCATCATGATATGCCGGTTTCTACAATGTCCTCTATTTTCTGCCCTATCACTAATCTTCTCAGCATTGAAAGCAATTTATTTCAGTTGATTTTAACCTTATCTCCTTTATTTAGCCATAGAATGTAAATTTTTTGGATGGCAGCTTTCTTCCTAGATAGAATATATTTTTGTCAACATTAAGAAATATCTCCTCAAATGTCCTCTGCACCTCCACAATCTTACCTTTTAACATATATTCACAGTCCATGATTGTCAAACCTGTCTTCGTACTCTGCAGTTATGTTTAAGATATTACTTACCAATGCACACTCTTCACTCTCACAGTGAGTATGAAATTCAATCATGCAATGATCACTCTTGCCTACGTCAATAATTAATTCTGCCTCATTATGCATTACCAGGTACAGATTGTGGTTCCAAGTTATATTGATTTAAGAAACACTGTTCCGAATGTTCTCCACAAACTCATCATGCAGGCTACTATGCTAATTTGTAAAGCCCCCCATGTTTGTTGCAGTAGCATTATTGTAAGAATTCTGTTCCATATGTTGATTAATCCTTGTATCTGCATCACACCTGTGACCCATGTCTAATTTGCATGCAATTTCACAGCAGAGCTATTAAGATATGACATTAATACTATTCTATCTCTGTAGCTATTTACTATAATCATTTATCTGGACAAATGTGAGATAATGCATTTTGGAAGGTCAAGTACAGGTGGAAATTATACCATGAATGAAAGAACTCTTAGGAGTATCGATATGCAGAGGGGTCTGGGTGTGCAAGTCCACAGATCACTGAAGGTGGAGTGCTATTAGATAAATGCTTATGACATGCTTGCCTTCATGGGAAGGGGCATTGAGTATGAGTCTAGACAAGTTATGCAGCGGCTTTATAGAACTTTAGTTGGGCCACACTTGAAATATTGCATGCAGTTCTGGTCAGTAAACCACAAGAAAAATGTGGATGCCTTGGAGAGGGTGCAGAAAATGTTTACCAGGATGTTGCCTGGCGTAGGGGATTTTAGCTGTGACAAAAGGTCAGATGGACTGGGTATGTTTTCACTGAAATGCAGGAAGTTGAGGGGCGACCTGATAGAAGTTTAAAGATTGTGACTGGCATGGATAGAGTGGAAAGTATGAGGCTTTTTCCCAGGTGGAGGAGGACAATTACTAGGGGACACAGGTTCAAGGTGCAAAAGGCAAAGTTTAAAAGTGATGTGTGAGACAGGTTTTTCACACAAAGGGTGGTGAGTGCCTGGAAAGCACTGACAGAGGAGGTGGTGGAAGCAGACACAATAGCAGCATTCAAGAAGTACCTGGACGAAGCTATCTGTTCTTCTTGGTTCTCCTGTGCCCTTTTCCAACAGATTTTAAAGGAACAATTTATTTCTTCTCCACACCAAATCTGCTGTTGTCCTGTGGGAATGTGTTGGCCAAGTCTCCAAACTGACTAGGTGAGGAAGAGTGAACTAATTCCTGTTTTTCAATCCCCTTGGTTAAGCAGAAATTATTTTTAGCTTTATAGCTATTTCAGACTTCAACTCAAACTTAGTTGATGTACTATATCCCAAGTAATGGTGAAATGTATGGAATCTGAGAGATCTTGTTGATAAGTTCCAGACTCCCCAAAGGTTTGGATTTCTGATCTCAGTTTCAGTCTTAGTTTTCAAAGAAACGAGAAACATCAGTTTCCCTTTTCCATGATTCCATCACCAGGAAGTACAACAAAATTTGGGTTTTGCAGGCTATTCAGTCTATTGGCTGTGCTGGGATAGTTATTGAAATCTATACTAATAGAAGAGATACAAGGCAATCGAAAGATGGAAAATGCACTTAGATGCTCAGTAAGGATTCTGGAATGCTGAGTCATGTTTAACAATTTTGATTGAATGCTTTGAAGAGGAAAAGGAAAACTTGTGCAAGGTTAATGAAACAGTTGTTAAATACTTGGATTTTCAAAATGCCTTGGATTAGGCACCACACCATAGATTCAAGACAAACAGGACATGAGGAAAAACATTTTCACCTAGAGGGTACTGGGTGTCTGGAATTCACTGCTCAGTCAGGCTGTTGAGGCAAAAATTCTCACCCCATTTAAAAGGGACCTGGATCTGCATCTGAGGTGCTGTATGTTGTAAGGCTATGGACCAGGTGCTGAAAAATGTGTTTTAAAATGGGCAAGAAGTTTATTCTGCTGGCACAGGGCACCATGGGGTTGAATGGCCTGTTTTGGTGACATAGTTTTCTTTGACTCAACTTGGCAGACAGCACTTATGACAAGCTCATTTCCTTTAGAGGGACAGTAGCTAATTATTTTCAGGTGACAAAAAAAATTGCAAAAAGAGACCCTACAAATAAGCAGAGTGAGGCTTTCTGGATTGCCTGTTGTCAAGACTCCCACTCCCTGACCATATTGACAAAAGTCTGGCTAACGCATCAATTATCATTTAGCCAGAAAGGCTTAGTGGCATTCCACTGCATCAATCCACTCTTCTCCTTCCTCCGTAGACAGAAGAAAAATACAGTGAAAGAACATGTGATGCTTGGAAAGGAACACAGTGATTGTACTATTCCTCCACAATGAGGTGTATAATACAATATAACTAATGTGCGTCAGTCACCCATTAAAGTGGTTTTACCTTTAGAGTCCTTCAGACCTACTGGGCATGAATAAACATGGTAAATCACAGAAAAAGAAAATATTAAACACAATGAGCGTAGCTAAATAAAACATTGAAACAGAAACCATTGAAAACACTCAGCAGGTCTGAAAGTCTCCATGGAGAGAACATTTGAATTCAGGTTTGGACCCTTCAGCAGAACAGATCTCTTGACAGATACCCGCTGATCTGCTGAGTGTCTCCAATGTTCTCTATATTTGGATTCACATCAGCTGCATATTTGAAAACAGGTTGAAACATTGTTTTTTGAAAATCTGTCTTTTATGCAGTGCCTCAAACTACAGATAGTGATGCTCGTAATAAGCTTCAATTGATTTCTGGTTGGACACCAAGCAAAGAAAGTTTTTTTTCCTCTGCCCATTTGGTGAAACTTTATTTTTATTTCAATAACTAAACTTGGAGTATTCCTTAAAAACTGAAAGAACTGTGGATGCTGTAAATCAGAAACAAAACCAGAAGTTGCTGGAAAAGCTCAGCAGGTCTGGCAGCATCTGTGAGGACAAATCAGAGTTAATGTTTCAGGTCCATCGACCCTTCCTCAGAATATTCCTCACATGATTAAGAGCAGATACTTGCGATAAATTGAAATGTCCTCTCCTTGAATTTCAAGCTAATTTTGATGTTCACCTGACACTGGAAACAATAATCTTTAAACAGAATTAAGGCACAGAAAGAAACCTTTCAGCTCATTGTATTCACACAGCTCTTCAAGAACCTTTCTACACCAGCCCCATTTCCCAGGACTAGGCTCATAACTTTGTATGTGATAGTGCTTCACCTAAATACTTCTGAATTGAAATGATGTTTCCTGCCTCTACCACCCTTTCAGGTAGTCAGTTCCAAATATCCATCATGCTCTGGGTGAAAAAAATCTGCCTTAAATCCTTTCTAACCTCCTGTCCTTTACCTTAACTCTATGCCCACTTGTTATTTGTGGAGAATGAGCAAGTGGAACAAATGGTGAGAGTGCCAGCGAAACAAGTACTAGTGTAGGACAGAAAAGTTAACAATGAAGAACAGATGTTAATATCAGAAAATATCCAGGTCTGCTGAGCTCCAACCCAGGCAAATGAGTCACTTTGGGAGAAGAGATATAATCCGAATGGAGGGCAGTGTTCATGCTCTGAAGTTGTTGAACTCAATGTTGTGTTCTGAAGATTGTAACATTCCCAAGTGGAAAATCAGGTGCTGTTCCTCCATTGTGTGTTGGGTGTGCTGAAGACACTGTGGCAGGCCGAGGAGAGAAATGTCAGCAGAAATGTCTAAACCTCCTGCCCTTTAATCCATGTCCCCTGATTATTGATCACTCCACTAAAGGGAAAGGTTTCTTCCGATCCATCCTACCTTCATAACTAGTGGACCACAATTAGGGGCCTTTCCCCCTCCACTTAGCCGTCTCTACTCTAAGGAAAACAACACCAGCAACTCTAGTCCTTTTTTTCAAAGCTAATATGTTACTGATATCATCCTAGTAAATTTCCTGTGCACCTTCCCTACTGCAATCACATTGGAGTTATGTTCACTGGGGCCAGATTGGATTGACTCATACGATTACATTCAAGTCAGCTCATTGTGTATGCATACATGCTGTTATGAGAATGTTCTGTATTAAAATATTGCTTGAAGAATTTAAGTTTTGCAGGGTTGTGTAAGAAGGAATTTATTTTTAGATTTCTGGAGGTACCCACACTTGTCTCTTCCAAGAGGTCATTGAAATTTCACTGGAGAGTTGCAGACCACCATCATTTTCTCAAGGGCAACAAGGGATGGGCAATAAATGCTGGCCCCATCAACAATGCTCTCATATCCGATGAAAACTACAACGTACCAAAACCCTACACTCACTGATCAATAAAGACATTTAGATTCCTACATTCCATGTGCTAGAAGATCAATCTATTGGCAACCTCATGAACAGGGCCCAAGCAGTCTGCTCAATGTGTAATGTTGATATCGAGATTGGTGGCATTGTAGGCAGTGAAGAAGGTTTTCTGAGATTACAAAGGGATATTGATCAAATGAGTCAATGGGCTGAAAAATGGCAGAAGGAGTTCAATCTGGATAAATACGAAGTATTGCATTTTGGTACAACAATCAGGGGCAGCACTTATACAATTAATGGTCGGGCCTTCGGTAGTGTTGTAGAACAGAGAGACATAGAAGTTCGGATATATAATTCTTTGAAGTTTGCATCACATTATAGATAGGTTGGTTAAAAAGACTTTTGGCATATACTTGTCTTCATTGCTCAGTCCTTTGAGTGTAGGAGTTGGGAAGTCATGCTGAGGTTGTACAGGACATTGGTGCAATTTCTTCTGGAGTACTGTGTCCAGTTCTGGTTACCCAGTTATACGAAGGATATTATTAAGCTGGAGAGGTTCCAAAGAGATTTACTAGGATGTTGCCAGGTGTCGAAGGTTTGAGTTATAAAGAAAGGCTAGATAGTCTGGGGTAGTAGGAACTGTAGATGCTGCAGTCAGAGATAACACAGTGTGGAGCTGGATGAATTCAGCAGGCCAGGCAGCATCAGAGGAGCAGGAAAGCTGATGTTTCGGGTCTGGACCCTTCTTCAGAAAATGGGGCATTTTTCACTGGAGCGTAGGAGGTTGAGAGATGACCTTATAGAGGTATATAACATTATGAGGGGTATTGATAGGGTTAATGGTAGGTGATTTTTTTTTCCCTAGTATGGGGGATTTCAAGACTGGGGGCACATTTTTAAGGTGAGAGGAGACAGATTTTAAAAAGGCATTCTTTTACATGGAGCGTGGTTTGCATGTTCAATGAACTTCCTGAGGAAGTGGTGGAATTGGGCACAGTTACAACATTTAAAAGACACTTTGATAAGTATGTGAATAGGAAAATTTTAGAGAGAAATAGGCCAGGAGCAGACAGGTGGAACTAGGTTATTTTGGGATTATGTTTTGGGATTATATATCTATGGAATTCCTTGCCCAGTGAAGTACTTGATGCTACTTCAGTAAATGTTTTAAAAAAAGTGTAGATTTTTTTTGAACAATAAAGGAATTAAGGGATACGGTGAGAACGCGGTGAGAAAGTGGATCTGAGTCCACGAAAGGATCAGCCATGATCTTATTGAATGGCGGAGCAGGCTCGAAGGGCCAGACGGCCTACTCCTGCTCCTAGTTCTAATGTTCTTATGTTCCGCATGGACTAGTTGGACTGAAGGGTCTGTTTCTGTGCTGTATGAGTCCATGACTATGAAATAGGGCATATCAAAACTATCTTGCATGATAACCCGTACCCTGATCAAATCATCACTTTTTGCCTATCACAAAAATGCAAGAAGGGCCTGCATGGATGACTTATTGTCATCAGCAGTGGCCAATTTAACTCAGATTACCCTGAAAGGGAAAAATATCTCATGAATGCGAAAAACAAATGAAGCTAGTTGTTGGTATTGCTACTACGTAATAAATCCATGAATGGTTTCTCCATTGACTGAGTGTTGCGGTCAAGTCAAGAATAGATTTTCTAAATCACAAATGAGTAACATGATATGTCTGTGTCCTTGTATACCAATCAATGAAAGTAGACAGACGGGTGGAGCAAACAATCAGGAAGGCAAGTGGTATATTGGCTATTATTGCATGATTTTAGTTCAGAAAGATGGATGTCTTACTGTAGTTATACAGGATAAAAACCGAAAGAACTGTGGATGCTGTAAATCAGGAACAAAAGCAGAAGTAGCTGGAAAAGCTCAGCAGGTCTGGCAGCATCTGTGGAAAAAAAAATCAGAGTTAACATTTTGGGTCCAGTTACCCTTCCTCAGACTGGGAAAACATCAGTTTTCATGCAGAAAATAGGGAAGGGGTAGGGTAGGGAGTAATCGATAGGATAGAGCCTAATCTTATACCCTAGCCCCCTACCCCACACACCAGGCCTTGTTATCACAGAGCCTGCCATTACACACTACCTATTTTTAGTCACTAACAGTCCCCATTAACAGCTATTCACCCTCCCAGCCAGATCATTATGAACTCATCTGTCTGTCCAACTGTTCGTCTCCCTTTTTAGGCTCTATCCTATTTTAGGCTCTATCCACCCCACCGCCTCCCTATTTTCTGCATATAAATGGACATTTTCCAAGTCACCATCAGTTCAGAGGAAGGGTCACTGGACCTGAAATGTTAACTCTGATTCTTTTCTTCACAGATGCTACCAGACCTGCTGAGCTTTTCCAGTAACTTCTGTTTTTGTTCCGGATTTAGAGCATCTGCAGTTCTTTCCATTTTTATTTAGTACTTAACTCATTGCCTCATCTCCTCTAGGCATGCCCACCTTGAAGAAGTTCTGCTCCTCTCTCTCCAACAGGATTTCTGTTCCAATCTTTCTTCTTGCCCACCAACAATAATTTTACTGTCACTCCTGGTGTTTGACCGAGATTCCAGCCACCTCCTTTTTACCATGTTCTGAGGAAGAGTCACTGGACCTGAAATGTTAACTCTGTTTTCTCCTTCACAGATGCTGCCAGACCTGCTGAGCTTTTCCAGCAACTTTGTTTTTGTTCCTTTTTACCATGGATGTGCAATCCCCTTACATGTCCATTCCACACCTGGAATGTTTTAGGGCTATCCGCTTCTTCCTGGAGGAAAGACCTGAACCATCCCCACCCACCACCCTCCTCCACATGGCCGAGCTTGTCCTTACCCTCAACAACTTCTCTTTTAACTCCTCTCATTTTCTTCCGTAAGAGGGGTGGCCAAGGGTACCCGCATGGGCCCTAGTTATACCTTTCTCTTCGTGGGGTTTGTGGAACAGTCCTTGTTCCAGTCCTATTCCGGCCCCCACCCACAACTGTCTCTCCGATATATTGACTACATCATCAGTGCTGCTTCCCCCTCTCATCCTCAATTGGAAAAGTTCATCGATTTTGCTTGCAATGTCCACCCTGCCCTCACTTTCATCAGGCTGATCTCTGACTCCTCCCTTCCCTTCCTCGACATTTCTGTTTCCATTTCTGGGGATAGACTGGTCACTAATATCCACTATAAACCCACTGACTCCCACAGCTACCTGGACTATACATCCTCACACCCAACTTCCTATAAAGACTCCATACCATTCTCTCAGTTCCTCCGTCTCCATCGTATATTTTCAGATGAGGCCATCTGAAATGTCCACTTTCTTCCTCAACCGAGGATTCCCTAGCACCGTTGTCGATAGGGCCCTCAACCCATCTCCCACAATTTTGCCCTCACCCATTCTCTTCCCTCCCACAACAGCGATAGGGTTCCCCTTATCCTCACCTACCATCCCACCAGCATCCACATCCAGAAGATCATCAGATTCCATTTCCACCACCTCCAGCGAAATGCCACCACCAGACACATATTCTCCTCCCTTCCCTTGTCCGCCTTCTGCAGGGACCGTTCCCTCCGTGACACCCTGGTCCACACTTCCTTCACTCCCAACACCTCCCCACAGCCCTACGGCACCTTCCCCTGTAACCAGCAAAGGTGAAACACCTGTGCATTTACCTCCTCCCTCCCCAGTATCCAAGGGCCCAAACATACCTTCCAGGCGAAGCAACACTTCACCTGCACTTCCCAGAATCTAGTCTACTGCATTTGCTGCTCACAATGTGGTCTCCTGTACATTGGGAAAACAAAGTGTAGACTGGGTGACCGCTTCGCAGAACATCTACCTTCTGCTCGCAAAAAAGACCCCGAGCTAACTGTTGCCTGCCACTTTAACACACCACCCTGTTCCTTGGCGAACATCTCTGTCTCTGGTTTGCTGCAGTGTTCCAGCGAAGCTCAACGCAAGCTGGAAACACCTCATTTTCCATTTGGGGACCCTGCAGCCCTCCGGACTCAATTTCAAGTTCAATAATTTTAGGGTCTAAACTCTCCCATGTCCCAGCCCCCCACCCCACACACCAGGCCTTGTTACCACATAGCCTGCCACTACACACTCCTTGTTGTTAGTCACTAACAGTCCCCATTAACAACTATTCACCCTCCCAGCCTGATCGTTAGCAACTCCTTTGTCTGCCCAACCGTCTTTCTCTCTCTTTGGGCTCTATCCTATCATTTACTCCCTACCCCACACTCCTCCCTACTTTCTGCATGTAAACTGACGGTTTCCCAGCTACCATCAGTTCTGGGGAAGGGTCACTAGCCCCGAAACCTTAACTCTGACTTTTTCTTCACAGATGCTGCCAGACCTGCTGAGCTTTTCCAGCAACTTCTATTTTTGCGCAATTATACAGGGCCTTAGTGACAACAAACCTGGAGTATTGCATGTAGTTTTCGTCTCCTACCTGCGAAAGGATACAGCTGTCATATGGGTGTGTGGGAGACATTCGTCAAGCTGATACTAGCGATAGGTGGACTGTCATATAAGGAGAGTTTGTTCCAACGGAGCCTTCATTAGAGTTTAGGAGCATCAGACAGGCTTGGATCAAAACATGTAAAATTCTCACAGGGCTGTAAAGACTTGATGCAGGGAAGATGTTTTCCCTGCTGGGGAGTCTAGAACCAGGAGACACACCATTTAGAACTGAGATGAGGAAAATTTTCTCAGCTGGAAGCAAACCGATAGAATTCTCGACTATAAAATTCTGTGGAGGTCAAGTTCTTGATTATGTTCAAGAAAAAGTTTTTCTTTTAGATTTTAAAGGCATCAAAGGGTATGGGGAGAAAGCAGGAATATGGCATTCAGATAGAGGATCAGCCATGACCCTATTAAGTGGCAGAGCAGGCTTGAAAGGCAAAATGAGTTATTCTCTATGCTTCTGCATGTATTCCAGTGCTAGTGTGATGGCAGCTCTGTAGACCATACGCCCAATGACTGGCCAAGTGTATCAAACAACACACCCACTGGCCATTCTCAGCTGGCAGCAGGCCACTCAACCAATGTTTTGAAAATTATATCCAACATTAGATGTGATTCTGCTATTGGAAATCAATTTATTAAAATCAGTTTATTAAAAGTAGGACAGCATTAAGATTTACACCAGTATCCAGTTGAAGCCCATCAATTGGACTTGTAATGCGATACATTTGATGTGATAGATGCTACATATTAACACATTGTTTTATGTTGGCAAAATGAATTTATACATGCATTGTACCTCTTTCAAATAAAAAAAGGGTCATGGAGATAGCTAACATTTGCTGCATTGGTTTGGCAATGCCTTGACCAATTAGAATCTGTCTGCCTGGTCTGAAAATGAAGATGGGTCAGTCTTCTTTGTTGCACCTCCATGTCAATGTTGGCTGAGCCAGTCAGCACCCTCTTCTCATTCTGTATAAAATGGTGTCCCTTTGTTGTGACCTGATTCATGTTTTATTATTCTGATGTGTTCAAAAAGAAAAGCTTCAGCCTCTTGTCTCCTTTTAACAATGTTTAAGAATTTATTTCAATTCTTCTGATCTTGTTAGCTTGCCAACGTAAAGGGCAACATTCACCTCCCTGTCATGTACTTGAGAACCTGTCACCGAGATTTACATAAGAGGCATCACTAAAAACGATAAGCTTCATATACCTGGCACCTCCTAATGATAGAGATTTCAAAATACCTTGCTTTGTTTTTTAAATTTTTATTCACTTCAATAATATTTTCCATCTTGGAATTTTACATAGTTGTACTCAACTTAATGTACTTAAAACCCAAAAGCCTGACATCCCATTTTAAATCCCACTTTGAACCCATTTATGACAATGTTTTCACATTCATTGCTCCCACAGCACAAAGAAATCATCCACAAGTGACATAAAAATGCCTGGAAGCTCTTCCCACTGAAGACAATAAAACATGGCAGGGTCTCCTTTTAACTGGAGTTAGGCCCAAATTTAATGACACAGACATTGCCAAGAAGTACTAAATTCTAGAGTCATCATTTCATCTACCTACACAATGATTTAACTTCCTGTGTGCCTCCACTATGTTTGGCTCTACGTTTAAGAGTACAAACCTCTTTTTCAGCTGATCAGTTTTAATAGTAACTGATTTAAACTCTGAAAGCACTTGTTCCTAGCAAAACCAGGACAATTTTCAAAATTGCTTTTCCTGTCATAGGCGAATCTAATACCTTGTTCTCTCAGGTTTTCTTCAAAACTATTTGACTTTAGCCTTATAAACCACAACAGGAGACACTTTTTCTGTGCAAATCCATCTGTGCAGTAGAACTGGCTGTCATATAACTGGTAACTTTGTGTGTACACGAGATTTCCTCCAGATTTGTAATTTTTGCTATTTGGCAGCTCCTGCTAATTTGACTTCTAATTTGTCTGTGGCCATTAAAACTTTCTGATTACACAGGCTTCTTCTAGCGGTATTCCTGGTCTGTACCATTTTCCTTGACCGTGCAAAGCAAAACTCTTTGGCTTGCCTTCAGTCTCTTTCTGCAATGTTTCTGATGGGTTTCTCCCTCCTAGTAATAGGATTCTTCTCGATGGTTTGTGATCTCTTTCTACTGGTGTGTTCAGATCCAGAACTACTGTCTGAGCTTGCACTGTACTTCCTTCCATTTTTCTCTTTCATTTTCACAAATCATGAGACTGACTTCCTACTTGTCATTCTGTACATTCAAACAGTTGCTATATTTTCTAGTGGCACTTTACACTCTATTTACAATAATTGCATTTCTCTATGACTTTGGTAGATATTTGACTTGCGCCCACTTTAATAGTTTGTCCTTTGGAACCAATGGCTTAATTATGATCGGAAAAACTGTCAATTAAAACATCTGATCCTGATAGCTGCTTATATTACCTGTTTCACCATTACTTTCCAAAACTCCTTTAAAATCTACAAACTTGTGATCCACACTAAGCACGCAAATCTTGCCAATATTTTGTCCGAAACGTTAGCTGTTTTGAAAGTCTTTCCATCTGTATCCATTCCGTTCAAACACTCTGAAAAAGTAGTTAATTGTAGTCTCTATCTAATTTTGGGGCTAACTACATATTACAGATGATGACAGGATATTTCATCAAATGTTCTGATTAAAAAAAATTGGTTGCTCTGGACTATATCCTCTGACCATCAATGACAAACTCTCGGCACAGAGATGGAGATGGTAATATACGGTTTGGCTGATACATTGACATTTCATAAAGCATTTTATCCATTATTGCATGGTTCCTTTCGCACACCCCATTGTTAAAAGAGAGTGCCCCTGCCCTACTTGTAGCTATTATGCTTATATTTGAACACATTGCCTGACAAGATAACAATCATGAAAGTAATTCCAATGGTCTGGAGTGTGAATGAGTATTCAGCGAAAGCTAATTAATACAAAATTAGATCCTGGAAACCACAGTTAGGAAGGCTAATCTACCTGAAGGTTTCTGAGAACTTAATACAAAAACTGAAACCAAGTTTGCGAGGCTGAAAAATTTGGCTTCCAGCTCAATTAAGATTACTCCCATTTCACCCTCTCCCCAACTTTCTAAGTACTCTAGGTGAACCCAGGAGATTGCATCCACCCTGTTAAGGGATTCAAGTTATTCTGATTTTTGTTATTGTGAAGCAAAAAGGCAAAAACTCTATACATTTAAATTTGTCTGCAACTTAGTTGCTCCTTTTCATCATAAATCTCCCTTGTAGGATTTTCACAGTGTTGAGTCAACTATGGGGAAAGTATTAAACCTCACCATGGTTGTGACTTGGAGGTGTGTGACAGACAGGCCAACGTTTCAACTTGTGCACATTTTATTTATTAGCGAGATGAATTGTATGTGGGAGTAGTGTGATTCTTTTTGGTGATTTTAGATATATATAGCATTATTATCTCTTGCTGAGGTTAAATGTAAAGTACTGTTTGATAAAGATCTGCTCGATTGTGGATGCTTGACGGGCAAATGGAACATTTCTATTTGTGGACATATTATTTTATGAATTGTTACATGCTACCAGGGAATCAGCAGTAACTCAGTGATGACTCTTTTACCGTCGATTCATGGATCCATAACCCCAGGTTATGGATTCATGTTCTATCCTAGTACTGCAGCACATATTTTTCCAATACAACGAAGCCATCAGAGAGATGTCTTTTTAGATTGCATATGAAGCCAAGTTCCCATCTGCCCTTTCAGGTGAACATAAAACAAACCCAGGGAACATTTTTTTGATTATGAGAAGAGGAATGCCCCAAGTATCCTGGCCAACATCTGTTAACAATGGTCCTTGATCTCAGTGTTGTCTTTGGGACTTTGATGTGCACAGATTGACCTCTGTGATTCCTTATGACTGTGCCTGCACATCAAAGATTGTGCTGTACTCATGAAAAATGGCACATGAATGCAACAGTTTCTTCTTTATTCCAAATTATGTTGCTTGCTTTGGAGAGAATGTAACACATTCTTTTCATGGTAATATTTTGCAGTGCAATAGCTTTGTAACTGCATTTCGAGAGGAAAACTTAGAGAAGACTGATGCCTTGCCATGAAGCTCCAAATACAGTTCAAGAACAATGACAAAATGAAAACTAATTGCATCGCCAAGCTCATTTAATCCGTTAGAATTTCCAAATAAAAATGAGAACTGGTTAAAAGTTCTGGTTCGGGACACTACCCACGGCCTCCACCTTCTCCAAGACTTTCAATTCCCCAGCCTCAAACACCTCACCCTCACCATGTACATTCAGTCTCTCTACACCTGTATCCTCCATGAAGAGGGCCTAAAACCTTCCATTTCTTCATCTCCCACAGGCCCAACCAATCCCCCTCCACAGATACTCTCATTCGCCTGATGGAACTTGTCCTCACCCTCAACAACTTTTCCTTTAACTCCTCCCACTTCCTACAAACTAAGGGGGTGGCTCCCACAGGCCCAACCAATCCCCCTCCACAGATACTCTCATTGCCTGATGGAACTTGTCCTCACCCTCAACAAATTTTCCTTTAACTCCTCCCACTTCCTACAAACTAAGGGGGTGGCTATTGGCACCCATATGGGTCTGAGCTATGTCTGCCTCTTCGTAGGATATGTGGAACAGACCCTCTTCCGCAGTTACACTGGCACCATCCCTCATCTCTTCTTCCTCCACATCAATGACTGTATTGGCGCTGCCTCGGGCTCCTATGAGGAGCTCGAACAATTCATCCATTTCACCAACACCTTTCACCCCGACTTCAAATTCACCTGGACCATCTCCAACACCTCCCTACCCTTCCTAGTCCTTTCTGTCTCCATCTCCAGCAACCGACTCAGCACCGACATCTATTTCAAACCTACCGACTCCCATAGCTACCTTGACTACACCTCCTCTCACCCACCCTCTTGCAAAATGCGATCCCATACTCCCCAATTCCTCCACCAGTGCCGCATCTGCTCTTGGGATGAAGCGTTCCATTCCCAGACATCCCAGACATCCTCCTACTTCAAGGACCTTAACTTCCCCTCTCCCATGATTCATAATGCCGTCAACTGCATCTCCTGCATTTCCCGCAGTTCTGCGCTCAAACGCCTTCCCCCAACAACAGGGATAGAGTCACCCTCGTCCTCACATACCACCCTACCAACCTTGAATTTAACGCATTATCCTCCGCCACTTTCGCCACCTCTAATCAGACCCCACCACCAAAGAAATGTGCCCCTCCCCACCCCTATCTGCTTTCTGTAGGAACCACTCTCTCCGCGACACCCTCATCTGCTTCACACACCCCAGAAACCCCACCACACCTGGCCCCTTTCCTTGAAACTACAGGAAGTGCTGCACCTGAAACTACACTTCCCCTTCACCTCTGTCCAAGGCCTCAAACAATCATTCCGTATCTGACAGGGATTCACCTGCACATCTTCTAACCTGGTCTACTGTATTCGTTGCTCCTGATGTGGTCTCCTCTACATCAGACAGCCCAAGCGCAGTCTCAGTGACAGATTGGCGGAGCATCTGCGCTCTGTATGCTCCAATCAATGCCACCTTTCGGTTGCCAGCCATTTCAACTCCCCCTCCCACTCCCTTGGTGACATGTCCATCCTGGGCCTCCTCCAATGTTACAATGAGGCCACATGAAAATTGGAGGAACAACACCTTCTATTCCACCTTGAGAGCCCAATGCCTCAATATTGAATTCACTAGCTTCAAAATCTAGCCCCCACTCCCCCGACCCCCGCCACCCCCCTTCCCCCCATGGCCTTATCTCATGTCCAGCCGTCCCTCTCATCACTGCCCCCTTGACCTGACACAACCTGTCCATCTTCCTTCTCACCTATCCATCCCACTCTTCCCATTGACCAATCTCCACAACCCCCTACCTACATCCACGTATCACCACTCCACCTATCTTACCCCAATCCCACCCCCCTCTATTTATTTCTGAGCTCCCTTCCCCTTCCCCTTCCCCTTCCCCAGTCCTGATGAAGGGTTCTGACGTAAAACATTGACTTTCCTGCTCCTCTGATGCTGCCTAACCTGCTGTGTTCCTCCAGCTCCACACTGTATCAACACTGGTTAAAAGTAGCTTGTTTCCACAAAGTTTTTATGCTTAAAGCCTAAATTCAATGCAGACTTCCATGGAATCAAACATAAAATTCCAATTTCTTTTATCTGATTAAGTTTTGCAGATTCTGCATTCGTTCTCTTTTGTCAGTGACAGGTTCAACTTATGATCATCAATATACCCAGATTCTAACAGTGAAGCATGTTTCAAGACTTCAGGGTGAATCCTTCTGTGTCCCTGTGATAAACCTCTTTTGTAGTGTCTATGTGCACACAAAATGCATCAATGGTTGACTGTAAAAAGTGTTCTACATCTTGGTTGGGTAATTAACTACCAGCATTAAGTTAAGACATCTGATCCATCACTTAAAGCAATAATGAAAATTTAACATCTAAATAACTGTGAAAGAAGCATTTGGAAATGACTCATTAATCACCCTTTAATACCAGTTTGTATGCTGTAGTTAATAAAATGACTAAGGTTGGGGTTAACATAGTACAGTCAGAAATATACAATATGCAGAGATATCTTAAAATTTTATGGAACCATGAAACATGTTGGTTGGAAGAGAAGGAAAATGTTTTTCATCTTCTTAAATTAAATGGTTTAAATTCTTTTTTTTAATTTGGAAGGGATTCACTTATCTGTTAGAATAGTGCCAACGTTTAGATTCGTTGAGATTTCTTAAAGCGCTGAGACATTAATAGAATGCCTCATTATGTCCTATAAGGTAAAGTCACCAGTGTACCACTCTCTCATTGGAAAGAGATGTCTGGTGGTGATTTAATCTGAGGGTCACCATGCCTCATATGTGATGACTGGTTGAGAAGGAGGGACCTTCGTAGTAACCTTAGCCTCACTTTGTCTTTCAAGCTAGCCAACTGAGCAAACCAATTATCACTAATCATGTACTAATACTTTCTATACTAATATTTCCTGTTTCACATCGGAAAACATTCAACGTTCACCATCTGTCAACATAAAACTATCATGTCAGTCAGGACCATATCAAAACTGGTTTGCAATTAGCTTTCAATCAAAGACCAGGTTTGAACACTGTAGATTCTTAACATAGACAGTGATGCCATGAAACTTCATAAAAACAGATCTGTAAGGTGTAGTGTAAGAAAGTTAAAGTGAGTTAGAATTGGTCCATCATGCATTGGGATTCTTCACAGAAAAAGCTCGGGTATCAGTTAAAGTATGTCTTTTCTCACAGAAACCAACCTTATTGCTAGGATCTCAGCTGATGTTGTTACTAGATAAGTTGATCCCAAGCAGGAACCTGACTTGATAGATCATATTTCCACTTGTTTTGTTTTTAATGAAGTGGTCTCTCGATGAAGCATAAGCACACAGTGCTGCAGATTTCTCTTCAACAATAGAACAGAAGAATATTAAGAAAATAAATGAAGATAAAATAGAGTAACAAACCAAACCATCTGCTTATATTACAAACTCAAAGATTTTTAAACACACAGCGAAAATGTAATCTCATCTGTAAATTGAAAAGAAACAAACCAGCTTTCATACAGTACCAAATATACACCACTGGGACAGTACTCAAAATGCCACTCATACAATATGCACGTCAGAATCCTTGTATTTAACACCTTGCTAGGTTTATGACTTTGACACTTTTTAACTGAAACTACAAATAGGTTCTTCCTGAAGCTATCACACACTTGAGCTTAAATGGACGTAGTTTTAAGTAATCTCTTCAGGGTTTCACCCTAACAGTTCTGGTCTAGAACTATCACAACCTCCTCATTCTAAGGTAATCTAGTTTACTATAATTCCTTCCCTTATCAGGATCACTGGTCTGTACAGCCATCTTATTCCAAGGGCTTCACAGGACTGCTCAAAATTCAAAGTAAACTGACACCAAAAGTATCCCTCTCCAAGCTCTTGGTGTTTTCCTAAAGCTTAAGAATAAAACTTCAGAAGTCTTTAACAAACTGTGAAGTCCCATCATTTACCTTGCTGGGTTGAGAAAAAAATCTAAGATTTTTTTAAGAATCCATTAATAGTGCACACAAATCAATTCATTCTGAAATCAGGCCTCAAAAGCATTTAAAAGAAAATCATCCTGGTTACAGAAGTGCTTATAAATTAATGATTCATTTCAGACTCAGAGACAATCCACAGTTTACTAATGCAAAAACTAGACATGCAAGTTTACAATAAATAGTTTCCCACGTGAGCGGGGAGGTCTGAGAGGGAGAGTCCTTCATGGTAACCTCAGTATTTATTCTGCATTGCAAACTAGCCAACCAGCCAACTGAACTACCCACTCAAGCAATAGCTATTCAGAAGGACAGTTGATCATGGAACATTTTCTTGATCCCTGAGGCACTGAAGGAGGTTTTTAAACATAAGAACATTGACACCAATGGACTGATATTAACTCTGAGTCAATTACTACATAGGAGTCCCTTCTGTACTATCCAAATCCATAATTAGTACCATCTAGGACAAGAGCAGCAGATATATGGAAAAAACACCACCTGAAATTTCCTTTCCAAACCACTCACCATCCTGAGTTGGAAATATAACACTGTGCCTTCAGCGTCACAGAGTCAAAATCCTGGCACCCCCTTCAAAAAGGCACTGTGGGACAGCAGTGGTTCAAAAAGGCAGCTTGCTATCACCTTCTCAAGGTCATCTAGGCATAAGCAATGAAAGCTTTTCCAAACAGTGATGCCAACATTACTTTAATAATTATTTTTAAATGCCGTGTGAGCAAGTAATTAATCTGCTGTTCCAGAATTGTGGTTAAATGTATTTTAATTTAGGTTCCAAGCCTTTAAATGTCCATTTTGTTTGGATCACTGACAGGAAAGCAGAGGACAATAGTGTGATCAATAGCCCACTGGCCAGAAGACACTAATTAGCCAGATATCATGAAACAAAAACAGAAATAAGGTAGAAACTCAGCAGGAACAAAAGCAGAAGTTGCTGGAAAAGCTCAGCAGGTCTGGCAGATCTGTGAAGAAAAAATCAGAGTTTTGGGTCCAGTGACCCTTCCTCAGAACTGAGGAAAGGTCACCGGACCCGAAACATTAACTCTGATTCTAACCACAGATTGTTTTTGTTCCTGGTTTACAGCATCCACAGTTCTTTTGGTTTTTATTTAGAAACTCAGCAGCTCTGGCAGCATCTGTAGAGAGAAAGCAGAGTTAACATTTTGAGTCTGATGAAACTTCTTCAAACCTGATGTTATTTAGGAAAGGTGGTATATATGCTGAGACAGGGGACGGGGAGAGAGGTGGTAGGTATAGGAGTAAGTGATAGATGGAGACAGAGCCCAAACAGAGAGAAAGTATTCAATCATCCAGAATATTAACTTATTAGATGGCGGACAGGCTTTGTGAAGCCAGGAGATACCCTGTGCACCAGAGATTTGCTCTTGTAGCCACCGTATTTATTTGGTTAATCCAGTTGGACTTCTGGTCAATTATAACCCTCAGGATGTTGATGGGTATAGAGAAAAGGTTGGAAATTCAGTGATGGTAATCCCATGGGATTTCAAGAGGTAGGTACTTAAATTTTCTCTTTTGGGAGATGGTCATCGTCTGGGCCTTGTATGACGTGAATGTTATACCAATCAACTCAATTCTGAATGTTGTCCATGTTTTATTGCATTTGGACACAGATTGCTTCAGTATCTGAGCGATGTTCTGGACCTGAGATGATTGACTTCCAACAACCACAACCTTCTTCCTTTGAGCCTGGTATAACTCCAACCAGTGGAGGTACCTCCCTCGGAATCCATAGTTCAACGTTTGAGGACTCCTGGATGCCACACTTGTTCAATGCTGCTCTGAAAACATAGCAGATACTTGCACCTCATATCTAGAATTCAACTCTTTCCTCCAAGTTTGGACCAAATCTGTAATGAAGGTTGCAGACAAGTGGTCTTGGTGGAACCCAAAAAAGAATGTGAATTTCTCAGTTTCTGACAGAACGAATTGAAGAACACGGCTTTACATTGTAAGACTTCTTTGGCAACAAACAAATTAAAATCAATATCAATTAAAATTACATAGCAGGCCACTAATAAACCAAAATAAAGAATCTTCACGGGTAACTAACACAACCAGGATCATTTATGACCCTGTTTGCATTTTGCGCCATGCTCCTAACAAACAAATAGCCTTGAAGGTTCAGTTACAAACTCCTCCTGGCTTCCAGCCAGCTCTCCCTGCCACATCAGTGCAAGCTTTCCAGTACACTGAGCCCTCTGAGTATCCCGAAACTGGCTTCCAGTAACCACACATTCTCCTGCAACCTCAAGTCTCTAAAATTTCAATAAGTCCTGTATTTTTGAATGGACTTCCATATTTTAGCAGCAGTTTCCTTGGTGGCTAACAAAATATATTTCCTCTGTTTTCTCAGCAGCAGCGATCTGCCTGTCTCTCTTTATGCCTATGTCTCTAAAAAGCCTCTCCCTTGTGTCAAGGTGTGAAAACTGGCACTTGATATGCTACAAGTCTTGCTCTGGGCCTCTTTCCCTATTATAACACAAACACATGGGCTTGTCTCTAGGCAGAATTTAGTATGATCTCACCATATTTCTAATCAGAACATTCTATGACACTGTAAATCAAAGGAAACATTTTAAACATTACGATAAAATCTTACTTTCTTAACACATGCTTTTAGCAGGTAGGTTACGCCTGGCAATTTTACAAATTGTTGGAGAAATGACAATGTTGTAACTGTACTGGGTTTGGGGCACATGATTACCGGAGCACAGGTCCTGAGAACTACAGCCATGAGGATTTTATGGTCATTAGCCTTTGTTCTATTTCATGCCTTCAGCTTTATTCTTGATATCAAGTGGAGTGAATCAAATTGATTGCAGATTGGTATCTGTGTTGAAAGAGACTGTGAGGGATCATTCAGTTCCAATCTAATTAAAACTGAAAGAACTGCGAATGTTGTAAATCAGAAACAAAACATAAATTGCTGGAAATGCTCAGCAGGTCCCAAAACGGTGACTCTAATTTCTGTCCATAAATGCTGCCAGACCTGCTGAACTTTTCCAGCAATTTCCGTTTTCATTAATTGCCACCCTTAGTTGAAAAAGTCGCAAATATTTCATCCTTGAGTTTTGCAATAATGTGAGGTCAGCATTTAAAGAGACTCCTCTTCCAGTTGTTGATTTATTTGATTCATGACTTGTGGTGATGGGACTGCAGATCTTTGATCTATATTCCCTGGTGATCAGAAAAATGCAAGGTAATCTAATTGACATACATAAGATTCTTAGCAAACTTAAAAGTGTGAATGCTGAGCAGAATTTCTTGTGGGGGATCTAGAAATAAGAGCTCAATTTCGAAATAAGGTATCATCCATTTAAGATGGTATTGAGGATTTTTGTTTTCTTTCAAATTGTTTGAAATTATTTCCCTCAGATAATGGTGAAAGCTGGGTCATTGAATATAATCAAGGCTGAGTTAGACAAATGTTTTGGGAGACAAAGAAATCAAAGCTTGCAGGAAAGTGGGCAGGCAGGAAAGTGAAGTTAAAGCCACAATCAGATCAGCCATGGCCTTCCTGAATGGCAGAGCAAGCATGAGGCCTACTCCTGCTCCCTTTCTTATGTTCTTATGATTGCTTAGTTACAGGATTGCTTCACTCTGTGAATTACACACTGTAATATGTGTATGAGTATTGTAGCCCTATACAAAGTGCAGTGATAAACATTGTGTGCCACTTGACAACGTATGTAATCTGCTTCTATTCCTTTTCGTCCCCTTCTACAAAGGACAGTATTGAGGAGTCCCAGACAGTTATCATTATGTATACAAAGCCTTGAATGTGGAAATAAGATTTTTAGCAACTCATGTTTCGTGGAAAAAACGTCAACTTTCTCACTGTACAATCCTTCACATTACCTGCTGTATGTCAATGAGTTCATACATTTAACAACTGATGAGAAGC
This sequence comes from Rhincodon typus, assembly GCF_021869965.1. NCBI lineage: Eukaryota > Metazoa > Chordata > Chondrichthyes > Orectolobiformes > Rhincodontidae > Rhincodon > Rhincodon typus. The sequence goes on from NC_063336.1 coordinate 27,819,566, forward strand.
ACAACACTATGGAATCTTGCAATGTTAAGTACCTTATCCGCTAGTTTATTGACCTTCTGGACAAATGGAACTCATTCATTTCACAGTACAAACTTACCAGACTGAACTTTTGAAACAGCAAGTCAATTGCACTTCCAATATGGCTACTCACTGCTGAATATTTGCCACTTGCATTGAGCATAATACTAAGCACAATAGCTATGTTTGAAACACTTATTTTGTGGTCGTCAGAAAACTTTGCAATAATGCTGGTGATTATAGCAGAGATTGGTAGGGAAAGATTTCTTAGACTCACAAGGTATGGTGAACATTAACATTTTTTAACATGCTCTCCACTATCTAGATGAGCCCATCCATAAGAACTGGAGTAGGCCATTCATCCCCTTGAACATTCTCTGTTATTCAATTATAGCTTGGCTGATCTGTGTCCTAATTCCATATTCCTGCCTTTGGCCCATATCCCTTAATACCTTAGCTGAACAAAAATTTATCTTTCTCAGATTTAAAATTGACAACTGATCTGGCATCAACAGCCAACTTCTACCACCTTTGTGTGTGGAAGTGCTTACTAACATCTCTCCCTAGTGAAGTTGTTGATTTGCTTGCTGAGCTGGCTTGTTTTCACTCAGATATTTCATCACCATTCCAGGTGACATCATCAGTGGAGCCTCCGATGAAGAGATGTTATTCTACTCTGCTTGGAATTTATACTGTCTGGTCCGTTATGGTGAGCACTGTCATTTCCGGTTTTGATCTGTATGGATTGTATATGGGGTCCAATTCTATATGTTTGATGATTGCATTACGGGTGGAGAACCATGTCTCTAGGAATTCCCGTGCATGTCTATGTTTGGCTTCGGCTACTATGATTACCTTGTCCCAGTTAAACTGATGGCTTTCATTGTCTGAGTGTACGAATGTTAAGGAAAGTTCGTCGTGCCGTTTTGCTGCTAGCTGATGTTCGTGTATTCTGATGGCTAGTTTTCTTCCTGTCTGTCCGATGTAATGTTTGTGGCAGTCGTTGCATGGTATTTTGTAAACCACGTTGGCGCTGCATGTTGTGGGAGTGGGGTCTTTAATCCTTGTAAGTGTTTGTTGTAGAGTGGCTGTGGGCCACCATGATTCCTAGCGGTCTGAGAAGTCTTGTCAGTTCTGATATGTTTTTGATGTAGGGAAGTGTGGCCAGCGCGTTAGGATGTACTGTGTCCTCCCGTTGTTGTCTGTTTAGAAGGCATCTGTGGATGAAGTTGAAGGGATATCTGTTCACAGCGAAGATTTTGTATAAGTGTTCTTCCTCTTTCCTGCTTAGTTTCGAGGCATTGTAGCGTGTCCTGGCCTGTTTAAATAATGTCCTAATGCAGCTTTGTTTGGTGTGGTTGCTGTGGAAGTTGAGAATTTGATCAGTATGGGTTGCTTTTCTGTGTACTGAAATTTGGAACTCCCCATTGGTCATATGCTCAACTTTAACATCCAGAAATGAAAGGTGATTGTTGTTTTCTTCTTCCCTTGTGAATTTAATCCCTGTGAATATGCTGTCGATGAGGCGGTGGGTCTCTTCTAATTTGTTGCATTTAATAATGACAAATGTGCCATCTACGTACCGGATCCACCGTTTAGGTTGAATGCAAGGGAGGGTGGTATGTTCTAGTCTTTGCATGTCTGCTTCTGCAATGAGCCCTGAGATGGGTGACCCTATGGGTGTACCATTGATCTGTTTGTATACTTGACCATTGAAAACGAAGTGTGTGGTGAGGCACAAGTCTAGTAGTTTAAGTACGTTGTCATTGCTGATTGAGCTGCTGGTCTGTGTTGCTGCTTCCTCTAGTAATGTGGCCACTGTTTCTTTGGCTAGTGAGATGTCGATTGATGTGAATAAAGCTTTGATGTCAAAGGATACAATTATCTCGTTGTCACTGATTTTTATGTTTTTGAGGGTATCGAGGAAATCTTGGGTTGAGTTGATGCAACGGGGTGATCTATCAACTAGGTGTTTCAATCTCTGTTGTAGGTCCTTGGCCAATTTGTGTGAAGGTGTACCTTGTTGGGTAACAATGGGTCTGAGGGGCATGTCTGGTTTATGTACTTTAGCAGTCCATAGAAGCGGGGCTTGTTCGTGCCTTCCGGTTTCATTGTTATGTAGCTCGTCTTGGTTATCTTTCCTGCATCCTTTAGTCTCTTCAGTGTCTGGGTGATCCTATTACCTAGCTGCGGTGTTGGGTCTATCATCACCTGATGGTAAGTGGTTGTATCTGTAAGCAATGCATGTACTTTCTTAACGTAGTCTGGTTTATTCATAACGACAGTCATGCGCCCTTTGTCCGCTGATAGGATTATGATGTTCTTGTCTTTCTTGAGTTTTTCTAGTGCTTTTCTCTCTGCTGTGTCCCCTTTGTTCCTTCCATGCAGTGTGGGGATTATAGTTTGTTGGATGGCTTGTTGTGTTTTGTCCGTGAGTCTGTTGTCTTTTAATGTAGTCTCCAGGGTGGCCATGAACCTGTTCTGTTCGCATCTTTGTGGTTATAGTTCAGTCTGTGTAATAGGACAGCTTTGTCAGTTTCTGTGAGTTGTCTGCTGGATAGGTTTCTTATCCAAGAGTCCGGTTTGTTGTTGTCTTTGTCTTTGTGGTGGATCAGTTTGGTGAGTTTCTCCTGAAGCTTGTGTCTCTTCTTAGTTTTGGTTTTGTGTTGATTGATGGTGATGGCCTGTTCTAGGATTGCAGTCGCAGTCCACTGCTGGTCCGTAGTGTTTAGATACTGTGATTTTTGGTGCGAGATTTCCTGTTCGTACTTGTAGAATCAGTTAAGGACATCATTAATCATTACTAGTAGCATTCTGCATCTGTTCTGTTCAGCTATTTTATATAACTGTGGGTTGTTGAGTGGAGGTTTGTACTTCACACTGCGGGACAGTACCTGGTTCCTGAGGCATTCGTGGAGAAAGTGAAGTCGTTCACAGGTAGTGTTCAGTCAGTTGGTAAGGTTTCCCATTGTCTGGCAATTTTTAGTGTGTTACGCCCATATGTGGTTAAAGTTTTGGCAAAGATCTGTAGCTCGGATTGTGGGTGAGGTTGTTGACTTGCTCGCCGAGCTGGCTTATTTTCGTTTGTTCTCTCCCCAGTTCTCAGACTTTGTCCCATAGTTCTGGAATTCCCAACCACTGGAAATTATTTATCTTTATCTATTCTGTCTTTTCCTGTTCATATCTTGAAGACTTCAATCAGGTCACCCCCTAACCTTCTAATTTCTAGAGAAAACAGACTCAGTTTGCATAATCTGCCCTTACAACCTAACCTCTGAAGTCCAGGTATCATTGTTGTCAACCTACATTGTACTCCCTCTAAAGTCAATATATCCTTCCTAAGGTGTGGTGCCAGATCTGCTCACAGTGCTCCAAGTGGAGTCATTCTACCATGGCATAGCTAACATGCATACTTGTCAGTATATAAATATCATTTAAAAACTTGCAACAAGAAAAGATTAAAGCACCACGAATAATGACAGAATACTATGACCATTTCTTAAATTATAATAGTGACTACACTTCAAAAAGTACTTCATTAGCTCTAATGCACTGTAAAGCATCTGGTTGCCATTAAAGGCATCATATTAAGTGTAAGTTTTTCTTAATTTTAAACACCCCCCCACCACTTTCACTGAATGTGCCCCAACCTATTTAAATTATGAAGCAATGTTTCTTTCTGCCATGTGCCAGTGATTATATTATCTCTCTATCAAGGCCTAAAATAACAGCTCAACTCAAATCAACTACAAAGAATCCCCAGCTCTTCTTAGCATCATTAATATTTATTTGCGAAAGAAATGCTTCTGCAACAAGCCCAATCAACCTGCACAGCACTGGTTTTGACAATGAGCTGAAACTATTACCTAATGTCCATAAAATGATTGAGATGCATCAACCAGTTAATTATATTTTACTATCCTTGAATAGACAGCCCTCTAGCCAAACAGATTCCTCATGACATTTAGAGGAATTAAAATATGACTTCATTTTATGTATCCGTTATCCAAAATTTAACACCTCCATTTCAATACATTTTTTCAACCTTTTATCAAGTCTCAAAATCCTACTTTAGTTTTAATATAGTGGTCCTATAACCTGATAGAACAGTTTTGTGTGTCAGTGTATGTGTTTGCTGAGAGGGAGAGAGGAAATGTGATGATACTGTGTCCACACAACTGAATGACAGACAAGACATCCAAGCTTGCTACTCAGCCAAAGTGATTATTTTAGTGAGATGTATACTTTTGTTTCAGTAGATGTCTGACCCTGAGGATTTCTTCTAATTGAGATTTGGGAAAAAAAAAGTATATGATTTTTCTGCCAAATTGGGTGGAAAATATTACACAAAACTGCAATAATTATGTGGATCAAATATGCCACCATCTGCAGAGGATAAACAGAAAGCCCAGCCAAGTTGAAAAAAAAAGTCATTAGTAAACAAATTAAATTGTCGGAAAGATGCAATGAGAGCAAAGGATGTGTGTTCTTATCTCAGTGCAGATAATGATGGAGAATTTTGCATCCAGTTCACTATGGGCCATTTAAGAAGATGCACAGCATGTCAGAGAAAAGCCAATGCAGGTTTATTTAATTTATTTCCTAGTTGATTAGTCTCAAGGATCTCACAATTCATCCAACTTCTATGAATGATAAAGCTTAATGTGTAAATATCAAAGATTCTTGGTGACGATTAGTCTACAAGCCAAAGCTGGCAGGGAGTCTCATCAAATCAGTGACCCATCAATTGATGGATTTGTAAGGAAGATTAAGTAGTCATGCCCCTCACTGTTATAAAAATAGAGTGATTGTCAAGCACGAGGATTTAGCCATGCTAAGTAATTGCCTGAATAGTCTTATGGAAACCCTTCAACCAGACTCACCTAATACCAGCAAAATGCTTTCAACATATTTTATTTCAAAACTCTGTGGCGTATAAATTTGACCTGGTCCACTGCACAAAATGAGACATTGTGAATAATCTAGTAAAGGCAAATTACTATAAATGCTGGAGATCTGAGATCCAAAGAAGAGTCATATTGGACTTGAAATGTTAATGCTGTTTCTCTCTCTACACAAGCTGATAGACCTGCTAAGTTTCTCCAGTGATCTCTTTTTTTCAATCACTAACAGTGATTAATCTGCCTGTTTTAGTCTCCAACTGATTTCCTATCCTGTTGAAGAGAATCAATCAGTGTAAAACAGTTTGCCTATTCACTAGCACCCATTTTGTATTGCATCCAAATAATTGATATCCTCATCTCTCTCTCTAACAACAATCACATTTGTCATTCTAATTGCTTCCAACAAAATATTTTTTAAAATAGTGGCAATGCAGTGAGAAGATTTCTCAATCACTATTGCAAGCAGAATTAAAGGTAATCTGAAAGGATAGAACATAGAACCTAGAACATTACAGCGCAGTACAGGCCCTTCGGCCCTCGATGTTGCGCCGACCTGTGAAACCAATCTGAAGGCCATCTAACCTAAACTATTCCATTATCATCCATATGTTTATCCAATGACCATTTAAATGCCCTTAAAGTTGGCGAGTCTACTATTTTTGCAGGCAGGGCATACCACGCCCTTACTACTCTCTGGGTAAAGAACCTACCTCTGACATCTGTCCTATATCTATCACCCCTCAATTTAAAGCTATGTCCCCTCGTGCTAGCCATCACCATCCAAGGAAAAAGGCTCCCACTGTCCACCCTATCTAATCCTCTGATCATCTTGTATGTCTCTATCAAGTCACCTCTTAACCTTCTTCTCTCTAACGAAAACAACCTCAAGACCCTCAGCCTTTCCTCATAAGACCTTCCCTCCATACCAGGCAACATCCTGGTAAATCTCCTCTGCACCCTTTCCAATGCTTCCACATCCTTCCTATAATGCGGTGACCAGAACTGTACGCAATACTCCAAGTGCGGCCGCACCAGAGTTTTGTACAGCTGCAACATGACCTCATGGCTCCGAAACTCAATCCCTCTACCAATAAAACCTAACCTACTGTACGCCTTCTTAACAACGCTATCAACCTGGGTGGCAACTTTCAGTGATCTATGCACATGGACACCGAGATCTTTCTGCTCATCCACACTACCAAGAATCTTACCATTAGCCCAGTACTCTGTATTCCTGTTACTCCTTCCAAAGTGAATCACCTCACACTTTTCCGCATTAAACTCCATTTGCCACCTCTCAGCCCAGCTTTGCAGCTTATCTATGTTCCTCTGTAACCTGCAACATCCTTCCGCACTATCCACAACTCCACCAACTTTGGTGTCATCCGCAAATTTACTAACCCATCCTTCTACGCCCTCATCCAGGTCATTTATAAAAATGACAAACAGCAGTGGCCCCAAAACAGATCCTTGAGGTACACCACTAGTAACTGAACTCCAGGATGAACATTTCCCATCAACTACCACCCTCTGTCTTCTTACAGCTAGCCAATTTCTGATCCAAACCACTAAATCACCCTCAATCCCATGCCTCCGTATTTTCTGCAATAGCCTACCATGGAGAACCTTATCAAACGCTTTACTGAAATCCATATACACCACATCAACCGCTTTACCCTCATCCACCTGAGGATACAATCTACGATTTTGATAGGAATAGTATAAGAGTGACCTTCTGTATGCATCCCAATGACATGACCACTGGAGGCACGCTTCCACCATTAAGGTAAAATGAAAATTTCCTCTAGCTGTTCAGAGCATAAGCGTTAAATAAATTCATGGGTTTATTGATTCACTAAGTATGTGTTAAAGAAAAATATATTTATGGAAATGCACTGGTTGATGGATAACAGTTTACAGAAGCAAATATTAACTTAAACTGAGCGGTGAATAATGCTAATTAGGTGAAGGTCACACAAATAGATTATTACCTGAAGGTCTAAAGTCGGTGAATTTCACGCAATTTGGGAACTGAATGACCCCATAATCAGTTGCCAACATAAAGCAATCCTTACATTAAAAGAAATGGCTTGAAATTATGACTGGTGATGCCAGCAAACAAATATTCAATTAATTTGTGTAAAATTCTTTTGGCCATTATTTTTATGCAGCCAGGACACGACTAATTCTCAGCAGGTTATAAATACAAGGAACTGTGGATGCTGGAAATCTGAACCAAAAACAGGGAGTGCTGGAGAAACACAGGTCTGGCAGCATTTGTACAGGGAAAACAGAGTTAATGTTTCAAGTCTAGTCCTTCTGATAAAGGGTCACTGGACTTACAACGTTAACTGTTTTCTTTCTATGCACGCTGTATTCTGTATTTCTGTACCTTCTGTATTTCTCCAGCAATTTCTGTTTATGCCTTGATAAAATGGCAAAGAACTATAACTGTTACAATGCAACTATCCATATTATCTGTTCTAACCAAGTAAGTTAGTATTGCCAAAGGTTTTATTGAGGTATCAGAATGGAATTAGGATTTTGGTTTATTGGACTCGTATTATTTTCGTATTAAAATAAGCTTAGTACTAAAATAGTCGCAGACAAATATTGATTGTAGTTGAAGATTGTGAGTTAACAAGTTTCCTCAGGATTGTAGTTGAGTCATTAAGTTAATGGCCATGTTAAGGGTTTTGCTTGGTTATTATAATGTACTGTTCAAATCATCTTCACAAAACAGAAGTGATGAGCAGCTTTTTTCAGTCCAAAATTTAAATTTCTCTGGATGCAAACATTTCTTGCATCTTGGTGAATATTGTTGTATGAGTACAAAGCAAGGAAATTGCAATTTACTCATTCTGGCTATTTTTATGAAGCATATCAATGTCATCAACCAACAACATGCATTTTTTTTGGATTTTTCACAATTGCAGTTTGCTTTGTCTGGAGTTGCATTGGTTTATTTAGAGTAACTATTTTTATATCACTCATGACCGCAAGCTGTTTCTCATAAAGTGATTTTTTTACCTGTTTATATTTTGCTTGTTAATCATTTTTAGAAACGTACACTCAGACATCTCATTGAAAAGAATCTGAAAAATGTGAAACAACAGGCCTGTGAATTAGAATAATTCTATGCAAGAAGCTGGCTGACTTGAGAAAATACTTTTTCTAATCTACCTCCTAAATTAGTTATCATAATAACAATGGTAAGTGATAGACCTGAGGCTCTTCATAGCTCTTGCCTTAAATCATACTAACTCATTTAGTTGATGTTGCTTAATTACACTATCCACAAGAGAAAGTTAAACTCCACTTGTATGCCAATACCATCTGCTCATCACACTGTCACTGACTCTGACTCCAACCGTGTTCCTGCACTATTCAATTTCCTTTTCTCAGTGAGGCAGAACTCAGCGTAGCTCATGAATGGAAAAGTTAAATCCATTTTACACAGTTTGTGTGTCCACTCCTATATCTCTACCACTGGTTTAATCATCCTTCCTTACTGTTCATTCAGAGTGGATTTGCTGATGCATAACTGCAACATTCTGATTGATGTTAAGCTGAGATTCCTGTGCTATACTTGATATGTTATCAAGAGTTCATGCTTCCAGAAACGTACTGACCATTTACATACTGAGCGCACTCTACCAAAACTTAAATGTAACTTCATCACCTCAAGGACTGATACTTTGGATGCCGTCCTCAACTGTCCACGTGCTTCCCTGAGTGAAGCAATATGAAGTGGATGTGAGATGTCTTCTAAGCTCATCTATCCGCTCATTACTGGCAAGTTGCACCTGGTCTCTGTGTCACCAAAATTGGGCATGTCATTTGAAAAACTGCCTCCAAATAATTTGAGGATTCTTCTCAAAACACAAAGGCACTTCCCACATTCTGAAACATTACAATTCTCCACTCCTGTTGTTCTCCATGATTCTGATCTTTCTGCTGCCATTCTTCTACGTTGTGAGATTTGGTCTGAAACCAATTTCCTCACATTTGGTGCAGAAGCCCATTCTTGGACTATAAGTACTAAAGATAATCTTTCCCCTCAAATAAACGTTCAGTCCTTTTTCATTAGTGCTTGGTTTCCACATTCATCCCATTATGTAAGAAGCACTACTTGAATTTAAGTTCTTTATCAGAGGTGAACATAAGCTGGGATTGATTTAAACCTGTGATGTGACACCTTCTGTAAATTCAAGTACAGTCCTTCTACAGGCTCCCCTTTACCCACACAACATGGAAAACTTTCAAAGAACTCCAATAAATTTAAACATTATTTCCCTTTCATGAAATAATGCTGACTTCTCCTGATTAACTTGAGTTTTTTTCAGCACACAGCTACAATGTCTTTACAGATCAATAGAGAGGATTTATTTGTTATTTTCAATCTTTCTTCAATGAGTGAATTTTAGAACTTTAACACATCTACTAGCTGTTTAGTGACCTCCTTTAATGTCCAAGGATGGAATCCATCTGGACCTGGAGACTCATCAGGCCACAGCTTCATCAATTTGCTCAGTAAGTCTTCCCTCATGGCTGTAACTTCATTCAGTTTGTCACTTCCTTCAACCTCCTGAATTATAGATATGTCTGGGAAAAAAAGTCTTATTCCATGATGAAGACAATAGCAAAATATTCATCTATTTTATCTGCCATTTCATTATTATTAATCATTAACTCCCTATTCTCATTCTGTAGAGGACTAATACTCATTTCACTTCCTCTTTTTCTTTTTAAATACCTGCAGTCACTCTTACTCTCTGCTTTTGCTTTACTAGCTAGCTTCCTTCCATACCCTAATTTCTTCTCCCTGATTACACTTTTAGTCTTTCTCTGCCATTCTATATATTCTGACACCTGATATACCACTCATCTTTGTGCAGTTATATGCCTTTCCCTTAAATGTGATGCTTTTGTTAACTTCTTTACCTAACCATTGATGATGAGTCCTCCATTTAGAATTTTCTTTTAAATTACAAAAATGCTTGTTCTGAATGTTCTGAAATAGTCCCTTAAGTGTCTTCGAATGAGCCTCCACTGATATATTCCCTATCCTAACATACCAGTTCATTTCACTTAGCATGGCTTTCATGCCGATAGAGTTGCCCTTATTTAGGTCTAAAATACTAGTCATAGACTCATAGAGATGTACAGCACAGAAACAGACCCTTCAGTCCAAATCATCCATGCCGACCAGATATCCTAGATAGATCTAGTCTCATTTGCCAGCATTTGGCCCATATCCCTCTAAGCACTTCCCGTTCATATACTCATCCAGATACCTTTTAAATGTTGTAATTGTACCAGCTTCTACCACTTCCTCTGGCAGCTCATTCCATGCACATACCAGCCTCTGCATGAAAAAGTTACCCCTTAGGCCCCTTTTAAATCTTTCCACCCTCACCTTAAACCTATACCTTCTAGTTTTTGACTCCCCTTCACCCCTGGGAAAAGACCTTGTCTATTTATCCTATTTATGCCCCTCACGATTTTATAAACCTTTATAAGGTCACCCCTCAGCCTTCGACACTCCAGGGAAAATAGTTCCAGTCTATTAAGCCTGTACCTGCAGGTCAAACCCTCCAACCCTGGCAACATCCTCATAAATCTTTTCTGAGAACGTGCAAGTTTCACAACATCCTTCCTATAGCAGGGAAACTAGAATTGAATGCAGTATTCCAAAAGTGTCCTAATCAATGTCCTGTCCAGCCGCAACATGACCACTCAACTCCTATACTCAGTGATAGGGGGAACTGCAGATGCTGGAGAATCTGAGATAACAAGGTGTAGAGCTGGATGAACACAGCAGGCCAAGCAGCTTCAGAGGAGCAGGAAGGCTGACGTTTCGGGCCTAGACCCTTCTTCAGAAATGGGCTTTCTGATTCACTAATAGACATTCACTGTCTATTACACCACAAATTTTGGTGTCATCTGCAAACTTACTAACCATACCTCCTATGTTCGTATCCAAATCATTTATGTAAGTAATGAGAAGCAGTGGACCCAACACCAACTCTTGTGGCACACCATTGGTCACAGGCCTCCAGTTTGAAAAGCAACCCCCCATCACCATCACCATCTTCTGTCTTCTACCTCCAAGCCAGTTCTGTATCCCAATGGCTAGTTCTCCCTGTATTCCATGTGAACCTAACCTTGCTCACCAGTCTACCGTAAGGAACTTTGTCAAATGCCTCACTGAAGCCCATATAGATCACGTTTACCGCTCTGCCCTGTCTTAGATCCAAACTTCTCCTTTTCAACACGGATGTAAATTCAATAATATTGTGGTTGCTGCAGTCTCAGAGTGCCTTTACTCTGATACCTTTAACTTATCCTGTGAACTTACACAGCAAGAAGCCTCCTCTGGTCAGTTTCACAATGTACTACTTAAGAAACTATATCAAAATATTTTATAAACTCTTCAGCCAAGTTTCTAAAGCCAATCTGGTTTTTTCTAGTCTATATGGACATTAAAGTCACCCGTGATTATTGTCATCCCTTGATCACAAACATGTAATATTTATTTTTATCTGCTTTATCCCACATTGAAGTTAATTTTAGGTGCCTGTAGACCACTTCTATTAGTGACCCATTTCTCCTACTATTCTTCACCTTCCCCCAAATTGATTCTGCATCCTGATCCCCTGATGTAAGAACATTTCAAAGAATTGCACTAATGTCATCTTTGATTAATGGTACTGCACACCTACTTCAACTAATCTTCCTGTTTTTCTTGAATGTCATATATCCTCAATATTCATCCTGCAACCACATCTCTGTGATGGTGATCAGACTACATTTATTTACTTCAATGTGTGCTATCGATTCATGTATTTTGTTATGAATGCTGTAAACATTCAGATATGGAGCCTTTTAATCTTTGTTACATCTAGTCTTGATTTTTGGCATATTCAAAAGATTTTCTGCCTGTTCCTTGATACCATTCTATGACTTTCCTCCTCATTATTATTTTCCTCTCTTATCTTCATTTTGAAACACCACAACTCCCTTGCCTCTGCTATTTAGTTTAAAACACTCTCGAATTCCCTAGTTATGAGGTTTCCAAGAACACTGATCCCAGCTTGGTTTAGCTGTATTTTGCCCCAATGGTACTGCTGCTGCTTTCCCCTTTACTGGTATCAGTGACCCACAAATTGCAACCCAATTCTCCCATACCAGTTTTTGGACCGCATGTCCATCTCTCTATTTTAATCAGTTTCCATGTGGCTCAGGTAATAGTCCATATTTAATAAGCTTTGAGGTTCTGTTTTCATAATTTAATGCCTAGCACTTGATACTGTCTTTGCAGAACCTCTTTCCTAGATCTACCTATGTTGTGGCAAGATGTAAGATGTAATAAATTGAATTAATGGGTCTTAGGAAACTTAAAAGTAGATAAATTTCTGGGACCTGTCCAGTGTATCCCAGGACTTTGTTGGTCATTGAGGAGGAAATTGTGGAACCTCTTGAAGAAATATTTATATCATCTATAAATACACCTGAGTTATTGAATGACTGGAGAGAGGCTAATGTTGTGCCTTTGTTTAAGAAGGGATGTAAGGAGAAACCTGGTAACTAGAGACCTGTGAGTCTGACTTCAGTGGTGGGTAGGTTGTTGGAAGTGATTCTGAAAGATAGGATTTAAAAGCATTTGGAGAGGCAAGGTACGATTAGGGACAGCCAGCATGGTTTAGAGTGAGGGAAATTATGTCTCACAAGCTTGATTAAGTTTTTTTCAGGAAGTAACCTAGAAGATTGTTGAGAGAAGAGCAGTACAAATTGTTTACTTGGACTTTAGTAAAGCATTTCACAAGGTTCCGCATGTTAGACTAATTAGAAAAGTTAGATCACATGAGATTCAGGGTGAGCTTTCCAATAGGACACAAAATTGACTTAATGGTAGGGAACAAAGAGTGGTGGTGGAGGATTGTTTTTCAGAATGGAGGCCTGTGACTAACAGTGTTCCACAGGGATCAGTGATGGGTCAATGTTTGTTTGTCATTGATACAAATACTTTAGATGAGAATATAGAAAGCATGGTTAGTAAATTTGCAGATGACACCAAAACTGGTGTTATAGTGGACAGAGAAGAAGGTTATCTAAGATTAGAAAGAGATCTTGATCGATTGGGTCAATGGGCTGAAGAGTGGCAGATAGAGTTTAATTTGGATAAATGTGAAGTATTACGTTTTGGTAAAACAAATAAAGGCAACACTTGTACAATTAAAAATAGGGCCTTGGGTGGTGTTGTAGAATGGAGAGATCTCGAGGTTCAGGTACATAATTCTTACAAGTTTGCATCATATGTAGATTGGGTAGTTAAGAAGTTGTTTAGCATGCTTGCCTTCATTGCTCAAACCTTTGAGTATAAGAGTTGGGATGTTATGTTGAGGTTATACAGGATGTTGATGAGGCCTCTTCTGGAATACTGTGCGCGGTTCTGGATGCCCAGTTATAGGAAGGATATTGTTAAGCTGGAGAGGGTTCAGCAGAGATTTACCAGAATTTTGTTGGGAATGGAGGCTTTGAGATATAAGGAGAGGTTGGATTGGCTGGGATTATTTTCACCAGAGTTTATGAGATTGAGAAGTGACCTTATAGACGTTTGTAAAATAATGAGGGGTATAGGTAAGGTGAACGTCAGGTGTCTTTTCCCGAGGATGGGGATTTAAAATTAGGGGGTATAATTTTAAGGTGAGAGGAGAAAGATTTACAAAAGACATGAGGGGCAATTTTTTTACACAAAGAGTGGTTCGTGTGTGGAATGAACTTCCCGAGGAAACGGTGGATGTGGGTACAGTTACAAGGCTTAAAAGACATTTGGATAAGTACATGAATAAGAAATGTTCGGAGGGATATTGGCCAAGCACAGTTAGGTGGGACTAGTTTAGTTTGGCATTATGGTTGGCCTGGAATGATGGAACAAAGAGTCTGTTTCTGTGCTGTATGACTGTATGACCCTCTGAATGACACAGTGCTGCAGCCTCACCTATTGACAAGCAATATCAAGGATTTTGGTGAAGGAACCAAATGTGTGGCTACATTTTCTAAACACACAAACATACGTAAGTTGTGAAGTGGAAAGAAGCATTATTTAAAGGGATATAAAAACAAAGTTGCTGGAAAAGCTCAGCAGGTCTGGCAGCATCTGTGAAGGAAAAAACAGAGTTAACGTTTCGGGTCCAGTGACACTTCCTCTGAGGAAGGGTTAAGTGATTGGTAATTGGTACATGGAGTATGATGTGGGAAAGCATGCATTTATCCCTTTGGCAGGTAGAATAGAAACAGAAGAAATTATTTAAAAGAGAGAGATTACAGAATAGTGAAGTAGAGAGGGATCAGGATGATCATTAAAACTCAACATGCAGCAACAGCAAGTGATTAGAAACGTAGAACAAATGATGATATTTATTGCAAGGGTGCTATAATAAAACAGTAGAGATATTTTGCTACAATTGGTGAAACTGCATCAAGAGATATGTCTACAATAATGGTCTCCTTATTTCATAAAGGACGTGATTGAATGAGAAGCAGTTTAGAGATGCTTGACTGATTTCTGGGGTGAAAGGCTGATGTTATAAGGAAAAGGTTGGACAGTTTGGATCTGTTGAATTTTAGTAGTGGACTCTATTAGCTTTCAAATGAATAAGGCATGATTTTGTTGATCAATTGTGATGAAAGCTTATCATGTTTTATGACTATTTGAGACATTGGTTCGAGACTTAAAATATTTGTGTTTATTTCAATTGACCGTGATGGTGACATTTTAAAATAAAATTAGGACGTCAACTTTCAATTACTTTAGAAAGTTGAAAGGAGTTCAAAGAAACCTTTCCAAGAAAACATATGACTTAGGTTAAATGACTAGCATACTACCTGGGGAGACATTTGGTAAGGTTTTTACTAAGTGGAACTTGTGCAACCTACAGAGGAGTCAGAAGGCCATGGGCCACAAGAATGTTGAGTTCAGAAGGAAATAATGTCTTCCAGCAGAAGGGCAGCTTTTGGTTTTCAGCAGCCTCCAAGCCAACAAAGCTGAAAAGATAAAAATAAATCTAAGAACTGCAGATTCTGGATATCAGAAACAAAAGCAGAAATTCTTGGAGAAATTCAGCAGGCCTGGCAGCATCTGCAGAGAGAAAGCAGAGTTAACATTTTGGGTCCAGTGACCCTTCTGACCTGAAACATTAACAAAGCTGAAAAGATGCCTTATGCTGGTTTTAGGAGTTTGAGTTGACAAGGTTGGAAAAAGCCCTAACCTTTTCTTAGGATCCAGTGAGGAAAATCCATTGAGTTAGCTTGGCTGAAGGGTTTCATGCAGCTCAGAGTCTAATCAATGCAGTTTCTCCAAGATGACCAAGACGCAGTGTCAGTGTAGACTCAGGATGTCCCAGGAGACAGCTCCAGGATAATACTAACTATTCTACCTTGAAGGGATAGGTGGTCACCCATTCCGATGGTCTTCAAGCTGGAAGCTACACTAAACCGTTGTACGACAGGCTGCTTCTAAACACTCACCAGGGACCTGTGTGGGATCTCCCAATCGTCAACCCACAGTGGCCATTACTGATGTAATTTGTGACTGGTCACACCACTTTATCTTGTTTCTCTGTAATGGGTTCAGTGTCACAGCCTGGCCAGGAGGCCTTGGCAACAGACCTGCCCTCCACCAAGTGCAAGGGTCTGTACACTGTACACAACAGCACAATGAGAGTTCCATACTATATCACAGCTGACTGCATCTACTAGTGCCCTTTAGGGAAGGAAACTGCCAACTTTACTTGGTCTGGCCTACGTCTGACTCCAGACCCAAACCAATGTGGTTGACTCTGAACGGTCCTCTGGACAATTAGGGATGGGCAATAAATGCTGCCCAGCCAGCAACACTGTCATCCTGTTAATGAATAAAATATTTTAAAAAACTGAAAAGTTTCAATCACATCAACGTACAAGTCATCTATAATCATCAGTGCTACATTTTAGAAGTGCAGTCAACTTCCTTGAGAGCTCTCATGTGCCTGTTCATTTCAAGGGCTGCATATCTTGCCGGGATGGTTATTGGAAAACAAGGGCTGCCCTCTGCAAACAAGGCTGATGATCCTGTTATGAACCCCCGTGACTGAGGCCGAGCATAGATACAATGCAATAACATAAAACAAAGAACTGCAGTTGCTGGAAGTCTAAAGTAAAACAGAAATTACTGGGGAAACTCAGCAAGTCAAGCAGCATCTGCGGAGAGAAAGCAGAATTAACTTTCGAGTCCAGTGACCCTCCTCCAGAATGTAGACTTAATGCAGCTCCGTCAGACCAAGGAGCCGCTGAAGATGAAGTCCCAATGCTTGAATCAGTAAAGGTACACGTTGCAGTACAGTCCAGATCGAGTGTGCCACATAACCATTGTAAGCTGTGCTCTGCATAACTGGAGCAGGCAACAGTGGGTGGGATAGATGTTGGAGAGCCAGGGTGTTGATGTCAGTCTTCCATGGAGGAAGATGAAGTCATTGAACAGGAGAAACATTGTCTTTAGCTTGATAGAGTGTTGCAGCTTCAGGCTCAACAATCAAGAAAGGACTTCATTGGCAGCTGGTTCCAGTGGAAGTGAGCTGGATGCAGTGATCATTCATTGACTGAAAATATGGTATTGAGCAAAAGGCAAATGATCCTTGTCTGTTACCAGAAACAAAAGCAACTGTTTTCACAAGCCCATAGAAAGAAACCCTCCATGAAACTGTCTGAAACTGGCATTTAGCTGATTTTTGGTAAAATCAGTCTTATTTTATCCAAATCCAACAGAATTTGGATTCTATTTACCAAATAGGACTTGCATTTAGAACTTGCATAATGGCTTCCTTTTGTCTTCTTGTATTTTGTTTTCTATGTCAATTACCTTTGTTCTTGACTTTTAATTTTCCTTTCCTTACCATGAAGATCAGATCCTTTTTTAGATTGTTAAACTGCTCTGTTTCAATAGATTGAACAAGGCCAATGTGTGGGGAGTAGTACTTAGGGAGAAAGAAAACAATATGAACACTAGGCTTGTAGCCAGACTAAAGCAAAACATAAATAACGTGGACCAGACTGAAAAATTACATAAATACCAGAGTAGGAGGACCGAATGGATTTGGGAGTTCTGAGTCAGGGAGGACTGCATTATATGATTAACTTCAGTCAATAAATGTAAGCACAACTAGCAAAATTGAAAGCTCAACGAGGATAAGTGAATCAGCACCACATCACTTCCCAACATAAAAGATTGGAATATCTCTGCATGGTCCGCAAGCATGACCTTCAGCTTCCTCTTGCTTGTCATTTCAATTGTCTAACTTTCTCCTCTTCAGTCCTTGGCCTGTTAAAGTAATTGACCAAATTAAATGCAGTCTTGAGGAACAGCATATTGTCCTTCAGCTCCGGGCTCTGCAACCTTCTCGATTCAACATTGAATTTGACAATTTTAGATCTTAACCTTTCATTGATCTTGCTTTTTTATTCTTGTTCAACTTTCTCTTCATTTCCTTCTGTGTTCCTTCACGTTGCATTTGCAGAGCTGCTAGCCAGCTATTCACATCTCACTGGATTCATCTTTTGTTTCTGCTCCATTTCACTTTTGTACCATTAAATACTTTGTCCTGTATTCTCTCCTGCCTGCTACCCTATCAAAGAACTTCCATTTCGTTCTTCTTTGTCCTCATCTCTCCTACTTTCATTTGCTCAAAACTAAGTGTGTTTCTATCTTCCTTCAGTTTTGAAGAATGGTTACAGAACCAAAGAGTTAACATTGCCTATTTATGTCCATTGACATTGCCAGTGTTGCTCACTATTTATAGTAGTTTCCATTTTCATCTCAAATTTCAGCCTCAGCATTATTTTGCTTTTAGGCACTATCTGAATATTTATAACATGAGAATAAGACAGAAAACAATAATGTAAATGTTGTGATGAACAAAGTGCAACTGAATGAAAAGTTACAAAAAGTAGATGTAATTTTCTCAGGAAGTATTCAATGTACCCTTGTAACTCACATAGTAGGGAAAATTCATTTGGAGCTGATTTCGTGATGGAACTATTGTCTACTTCAACTGCATCCTATCTGATGGATGTTTTATGTTATTGTCTATGATGATGTCCTATTGCATCATTGTCCGCATTATTTTTAACCTCCCATTTGTTATTAAGATTTTAAAAATGGGCATGATTGTGAATGCCATTTGACATAGTACAGTATTGATTTGTCCAGTCATCTCACAAAAATGAGTAAAGTTTCAAAATTATCTTTTAAATGACTTGGCAGTGAACAGAGTGCATTTTGAAATTTACATGAAGATAAGTATATTAAATGGAAAAGTTAAAAGATAGGTTTTATAATCAAAGCTTAAAGAAAAATGAACTAAGGAGATAAAATAAGGTGATAAAAAATAGAATGAAGGAACCCCTGGGCACAGCCCAATCGTTCATCAAGAAGGATTGGAAGTACTGTTTTGGGAAGTAGGGAATGTCAGGATAGGCAGGCGGCAAAGAATAAAGTCAAATATTTTGGAAGTAGGCCAAATAGAACTCTGGGGGAAAAGTGAGCAATGAAGAAAAGAGAGGAGTAAGGATTTTGGAGGACTAAATATTAGAACAGCGTGAGGTGTGACATTGATAAGTTTGTCTGGAAACAAAAATTTTATATATATATATATAATTATACAAAAAAAACAACCTGTAGGGAGACTATAAGACTGGCTTTGTATTGATCTCTGAAGACCCCAAAAGTTACATAATGATGGTTGGACAACAAGGAATTTGAGCTTCTGATGTTACATACAGTTGTTAGAATTGCGGCTGGATCCTGTGATATCTAAGAATTTGAAATCCGATAGAGAATACACCCAGTGGCATAAAATGTCAAGGTGATGTTCAATAAAGGAATGTGCATGGCACTTACCAATTTCATCATGTTACACAGATTATGGAAAAGGTAGTTAATCATGGACTGCCCGACAGCCTGGTACACCAAGCTCGGGTGAAATTTGTAAAATATGAGAGGTGCATTTGCTAAGCACCTAAGAGCTAAATATGTTACAAGGCAAAGGGTAGAGTTATCTCAGGCCCTGAATGACATGGCTAATGGAGACAAATTTGGGTAAGTTAAGTGAGATTTTGAATGAGACCCTTCTCAACATAGAGATCAAAAATTTGCATTTTTCAACCACGTCCCTGACATTGAGGTGAAGCCCTCACTAGTGAGCAGTGAGAGGCATATAAACAAGGATTAGCATACATTATTACCCTCATTACTATCTAATGCTGCTTCATTAATGTACAAGATAGCATTTTTCTGTTAATAAAAGCTAAATTGTCAAGAATTTATGACATGGATGTCTGAGCTAGCACCTGGTGACTGCAGCTCTTAGCCTACTCCTCCAGACCTCCATCTTGAACACCAGTCACTAACTCAAGGTATACTTCATAAGGGGGCATTCACCCCCTCATCCAAAGGCATTGGCATCCAACACGCATGAGGCTGAGCCTATCAGCAGGGCATACCTCCAATACACTTACAGTCTGCCTCTGCATGCCGGGGACCCTGCTCATGGATGGTACCTTTGTGTTGTTTGCTCATTCCCTTGGCGCTCAGTCACACAATGTGTTCACAGTATCCTTGACTTATATTTCCACATTTTGTCCCCTCAGTCAGAATTAACAGGCTCACAGTGCTGTTCAGATCAGGGCAGGCATAAATCCAAGCAGCTTCATAGAATCCCTACAGTGTGGAAACAGGCCCTTCGGCCCAACATGTCCACCCACCCAAACCCATTCACCTATCACCCACCTAATCTACACATCCCTGAACATTACAGGCAATTTAACATGGCCAATCCACCTAGCCTGCACATCTTTGGACTGTGGGAGGAAACCGGAGCACGCGGAGGAAACCTACGCAGACACGGGGAGAATGTGCAAACTCCACACAGACAGTCACCTGAGGCTGGAATTGAACTCGGGTCCCTGGTGCTGTGAGGCAGCAGTGTTAACCACTGTGCCACCGTGCTGCCCCATGGTGGCTTGTCATGTTTGTCAGCAGTTCGAGGTGGGTATGTTGCTGTACATCACTGTACTATGTTAATTCAAGGGAGATATTCTTCAGGCAGGAGGTCCTGGCACAGAAAGTCAAGCGGAGCCTCTAATATCTGTCCAGGGCTTGGACACGGTCAGCTGGCTGATCAGGGTTGGGGGTCAGCAACGGTGGATTTTTACCTCAGTATCTGGGGTAATGGGCTATGGTCAGCCTTGAGGGGCCAGTGCAACCAGTCTGGGGAATCTTAGGAGCACAGTTAGGGAGCTGCACTTAGATCTCTCAAGGGGCTTCCCACTCATCATTCAGAGCTGTCCAGCTAAGCTTCTCAATGGAGTGGGCCATGGTCAGTTCTGGGGTACAGCCATTAAATGTCAAGGGAGGAGTTAGCGGGGCCACTGCTGCAGGAGGGAACTGAACTGTGGGGATTGGAGGCAACATGCCAGCTTGCGAGGGGAACTACAATAGAGAAGTGGGGGGGAGGGGGGAGGTGGTGCAATACATAGGAGTTGGAGACTTTAGAGCTTAGAAGAGAAATGGGTAATGAGGGGTATAACAGCATGCTGGCATCAATAGGGGAAGAGCAGACAAGTTCCTTGATATGCCGATTGCTTGGAAGGGTAAAATGGGAAAATGAGAATTAATATGGACAGGTTGAGAGGGACCTGGGCCATTTCGAAGCCTACGGGGTTGAGAGGTAGGTCTACCAAGAAGGGAATGTTTAAAATTGGTCTTTCACCAATAATAAGAGGCTGAGACTGAAAATCTCTGCTAGACGACTGACCAGTGTTGCCTGCCATCCTGCTGTAAATAATAAGTGTGCAATGGAAATTAAAATGGCTGTGTCTGCTCCTGGAGTGGGCTGGGTAAGTGTTTCACTCCATGCGGGAAGGGGTCTCAATTTTGCATGATAAAAGACTCTTCAAAGGCAACAACATTGCACAGATTCCCAAAGACTAAAACTGAAACACACCTCAAGGTCAGGTAGGGTGGAGATGAAAGTACCAGCCATCTCCAAAGTGCCCTGAAAAGACTCTTCTGGGGTATTCTATGTGTCGTTCATCCTATGGCTGACAACTGGCACTGCCCTGTACTTTTATGCGGAAGGGGCACCTGGAGTGAGATCAAGAACCGCACCCCCCCCATCCTCCTGCCACCTTGCCATTAGAGCATCAATGGCCGGAGTAAAGGAATGCAGTTCCATATACATTTACAGCAGACTCTGAGTTGCTGGCACTCAGAGATCCCAAGTGTGTTATTGCACTCCTGCAATCTCTGTGCCAGTTTGGCCAATGCCACCTGCAAACCAGCCTGCTGTTCCTGTTCCCTCCTTGTACATGCCAATGGAGTCACAAATTGCCAAAGGCATGGGGTTCTCTCCCACTTTCAGCTGAACAGGTGCCTTTTTCTTCCATGGAGTTTGTTCTATGACCAGCGCAGAGTCATTGCATCGCTGTGTTCACTAGCAGATGCTGCCAACTCTACTTAAGCAAAAATACCTGCTGAGATGTCAGTATCTGAGCTTGAGGAAGGGGCAAGAGGCAGTCTCGTTGGAGCTTCCTCTAAGTTATCCATGCCCTGTTCCTCAGAAGTGGAGAAGGGTCTGTGTTGAGGTACAGTCTTCTTGACTGGAAAGACCATTGGTACCCATCCCAGCAGTATCTGCAGGAGATAAAAGAGACAATGCACCGACACTGAGATGTTGTGGTTGAGGCATGTTAATAAGACATTGACAGTGTGGGCAATGGGTGGGTAGCATAAAGTCAACAATGCTCTTACTTAAAAACCAAAGAACTGCGGACACTGGAAATCTGAAACAAAAACAGAAATTGTGGGAGAAACTAAACAAGTCTGGCAGCATCAGTGCAGAGAAAGCAGGGTTAAAGTTTTGGGTTCAGTGATACTTCTTCAGAACTGAGAAACTGCTCTTGTTTCAGTGCTTCTTAATTGATTGGCAGCATTTCCACATGATCAGGTCCTCACCAGCTAAGGCCAGGATCCAGTCCTCATAAAGGGGTGAGGAGCCAAATGTTGGCCACCCTCCCACCTCTCCTAGCTCTTATGGCTGTATTATGGTTTGACTGTTTGTTTCTTCCTATGTTCCAAAAGGGAGGGATTGAGTGAAATGATAGTGGATGGCACAGTTATGGGAGAATTATGGTGAGATTTTCCAAATAAGTGTATGAGTAGATGGTGCAGAGGGCAGGTAGGGTTTGTAAGGTGGAATGGGAGTGCAGGTGTGTGAGGAAGGCAGACAGTGAGAGAAGGAACATGTTGTATCAACAGTGAGGGTGGTGGAACATGGGTGTTGGTGGAATGAAAGTGTCCAACCTGCCATGTTTGACTGAGTGCAGAATCACCTCTTAAATGCAGCACCAGAAATCCTGGGATATCTCAGCAGCAGGTGAACACTTCTGCCAATGGAGTCTGGGAGAATTGGACTAACATCAGACAGGAGGGGCACCATAGGCATATGGTACTAAGCTAATGGGGCTAGTATGGAAGGATAGCACAGGAAAGGCACTCAGCCTCCGAGAGAGAAATCCTCCACGAAATTTAATGAAAATGACACTCAGCAGATTTCAGCCTTCAAATTGCCACTTACTGTACTTTGAAAACTATTTCCACATGTGTGTAATTAAAGATACAAGAGGCAAAATGAACTGCAATGTGATGCATGAGGACGAAACGAGGGTTGTCATAAGATTTGATTGGCGCTGGATTTGGATACAAGAAGAGGTGAAAAAATGTTCAAGATTCATGTGTGGAAATGGAAGCTGATACAGATGGGATATTAAATGAGTGTCAAACCTGGGGAGATGGAACATCATGAGAGAATGTGATGAAGTATCATTCAGATAAATGAAAAGAAAGAGATATGACAAAGTTCTACATTGGCAAGACAGGACAACAGACACACAACAAGGTTTATTAGACCCTTGAGATTATTCCACCATTCAATGAAATCTTGGCTGACCTGCAACCCTTTGTAATTATCTTTGTCCCATATCCTATGATATTTTGGGAAACAAACATCTATCAGCCCAGCTTTAATTTTAATGACTGATCTAGCTTCAAATATTATTTATAGAAGAGAGTTCCAACCTTCTGTCACCTTTTTCACATGTCAAAGCATTTCCAATTTTTCCTTCTGAATGTTCTGATTCTAACTGTTTGATGATGCCATTTAGCCTTGGGTTCTCCAACTAGCAGTTAGAGTTTGTATCTGCTCTGCCTGTGGCCCTTGAGTTCTTGAAAACTTCGAACAAAATACCCTTTAAAATTTCTGCACAATGCACACAAATTTGTATAATTTCTCTTCATGGCTTTACCTTTGGAGTACAGTTGTCATTCCAGTGATCCTGCTCTGTTCTCCTTGCAAGGCTCATATATTCTTCCTCCACAGTACTCCAGGCACAGTCTTTATTTGATTTATTCACAGGAAGTGGACATCGCTGGCTAGACCAGCATTTATTGTCCCTCACTAATTACCTAGAGGGCAGTTGAGAGTCAACCACATTGTTAGCATCACACAGACTGTGGGTAAGAACGTCAGTTTCCTTCCCTAAAGAACATTAGTAAACTAGGTGAGTTTGACAATTGACAATAGTTGTACGGTAATCATTTGACCCTGAATTCAAAATATTTTATTGAATTCAAATTCCAGAATCTGCTAGAGCACGATTGAAATCTGGCTCCCCCAAACATTACCTAGGTCCCTGGATTAATACTCTAGTGATAATACCACTGGGCAATCAATTTCTGATCGAGAGTTTGTAAAACTAAAGCATGGCGATAGGTTAGTGAAAGCAGATTCAATCATAACATTCAAAAGAAAATTGGATAAATATTCAAAGGAGAAGTAAGCTGTAAGTCTTTGTAGAAAGAACAAGGGAGTGGGACTAAGTGGACTGGCCGATCAAAGGGGCAGAACAGACATGATGGGCTGAATGGCATATTTCTATTCAGTATCATAATATGATTTTATGATTCTGTATTGCTGTAATTAGTTAAGAAAGATCAAAAATGTTTAAGCTAGAATAATACTGCAGGAGAATTGGGAGCATGAATAATTGGTGGAGGAATGTATGAACTTCGGCAACCAGTTCAAGGGAAAACAGGTCTCTGGAGATACAATAAAGAATGAAACCTACTTAAAAGAAGAAAAAGGACAATGACTGAAAAATAATATATTAACTAAAAATATATTCAAGTTCCACATAGCGCTTTGATTTTCATTTTAAAGTGAGAAAATGTAATAAATGTTTGTCAAAACAAGACATTGAACGTCACACGTATTCATTTCAGAACAAAATAAATGCAAAGCCATTTCAAGTAACTTCAATCTTGTATGGTAACTTCAGTTAATTATTGCAAAGCTTTATACTTCTTGTGTTACAGACAGAAACCTTTGCTAATTTCGCATTGCCTTTTTTTTCTATTTTCCAAATCATTAAAACAACACTGAAGTGGAGAAAAAAGCATTAAAAGTAGTACAAAGATCTTATCCAATTTACTGAGTTTTCCATTCAGCCATGAATGGTTCATCTAATTACTGATGACTTACAAAGCAAACAGTCAGCACTTAATGACATTCATTTTGTAGTTATTCACAGAGATTCAAATTACAAACTACCTAGGCCCCATTGTATCTCACTTCACTTACCAGAAAGACGTTGTAGTGGTTCTAATACCTGAGTATGGCACTTACCACCCATTACTGCTCCAATTTTATTCAGTTTGAATATTACTCGTTATGGACAAGGGAAAGAGGTAGGATGATTTTCCCCTTTTACTCACCTCTCGACCAAACTCAAAAACAGGAGTGTTTTAAAAACAGTGTTTCAGTATCTTTAAATGTGTGACTTTCAAGAATGGACATAAAACATGATGTTAGTAAGAGTAAAAGAAAAGAAAGAGTAAATGTTTCTTGTCTCAACACCTGAAACATGAACACAACAGAACCCTCTTACTCATTAACTAAAACCCCACACAAGAGAAGATGATTACTTAGGCTGCAGGATGAATTTTCATTTCTGTAAATAAAACATTGATGTCACTATCAGTTAGGATCAGGTTAAGGTTGCTGTCTTTTGACTTGCTAAAGATAGTGGTGGTTTAAAGTTTCTGGTGATGAATTCACAGTTGCTGACACTATGAAATAGCATCCTTCTGGTTTTTCCTATTGCAACTTTGGTCAGTGAAATGAAAATACAGTCGGCAGACAAAAAGGATAGCCCCATTTCTCTGTGCGTAGGTGAATTTCTAGACAACGTTCATTTTTTTTTCTGGGTGCATGGGCAGCAGCTGTTTAAGAAGATGCCTCACCACACGCTTCTGAAGGGCAATTAGAGATGGAAAATAAATACCGACCTTGCCAGTGATAGCCACTTCCTACAAATTAATCAACTTTCTCTTTGCGGATTTTGCCCCAGACTGACTGCGCTAGTTGCCCCTTTAAATTATTAATGATTCTTCCCACCAGCCAATTCCTGGCACGTGACTGCAATATTGCTGTCTCTACACACATGGGTTTGATGGACTAAAAAAATTATCACACAATCAAAGTATTTGATAACCCTTTACCATTCCAGTTACATATAGCTTCCAAATACCTTGCCTTGCATTCTTATCTCCATAAGGCCAGCAAATCTGCCAGGTATTACTCTGCTTCACTTTAACTGAAATGGAGAGTGTCAGTCATCAGCACCTGGGGCAGGTCTTTTGCAGTTTAAGTGGTTTTCTCAGAGACCTGGACAGACAAAAATCTGTCTCTGTGTGTATTTAAAAAGCATAAGTGAGGGTCTCCTGGCCTGCTTGGAGCCCATTTTGAGTTGATGTAAATTGAACATATTCCATGCTGCTTTTTAAAAGTGATGGGCCAGAGTTTCCAAGAAATGGCAATATCACGCAAATTGCAACTTGGCCCCTTCTTTATTATATGATGAAAGAGCTACACATGTCTGGCAGGAGAATCCAATCAGGGCTTCTTCACCAATACAGAACCGTATTTTCAATCTGACATGTACCTTGTAATGTAAAACAGTAAGGGGGAGTTACAAACCATGTCCCCTTTTACACAGCAGCCAGCTGCTGTATCCTGAAATTTAAACGTAGAGTATCACAGACAGCCACTTTGCCAGCTGCTGTCGAAATGTAAGATTTGTGTGAGGTTGTGGTGCCAGGAAGATAAGTGAGTGGGCGCTTTTCAATTTCAATTTCCTGGGCAAATCCTTCAGAATCTGCCTCCATGGGGAATCTGCAGGATCCTAATGCCCAACTCATGTCCACACTGCAAAAACTATTATCTGGCCATTGGAAATTCTTGGCCTAGGTGTCAGACATGGGTGTAACATACTTCTCTTAGAAGGAGTTTACCTTCTATTCAAAAAAGAATAATTACCATTTATTTCTGTGCGGCGTCAAGCTTTGGCCTATTCTCTGCAAAAGGGAGGCATTTCCCTTCCTGCTGCACAAATTGCTTCATGTAAAAATCCAACAGCAACCTCTGCTTATATAGCATCCTTAATGTTACAACACATGTCACTGGTGCCAAGCAGGAGAGTTGTGAAACATTTACCGCTGTGCCACATAAGGAGATATTAGATGAAATTTAATGTTCCTAATATTGGTCTCACGTACCGGTTGGAGAAACAATGGGAAACCCATGGGATCATTACCCCAATCAAAGTAAACGCCTGTCAGGAATTAGCTACTCCGCATGAGTTGGGACGCTGATGGCAGAAGTCCCAAAAATGGAGTGCGTCTGACCAAATGGAGGCTGGGTGCACTTCATTGCTGGCAGCGCCACCAGGCTTAGTGGCTGCCACTGGTAATACAGTAAGGCTGGAGATCATTTGTGGGATCCTTAGAGGGGGGTAAGTGGGGTGGGTTGGGGTTCGTAGTGTGGAGGAAAAGAGTTGAAAGAATCCTTAAAATCTTTGACAAATCTGTGAATATACTTTCCCTTTAATAAAGTCAACTTAATGTTTTCTGGGATACTTTGATCTTCTACATACACTATGAAGTAACTGCACAGAGGCCAGTATTCTGTCACCAAGTCACCCTTTATTTACTGGTGCACAGTACACTAGCTGTGGCCAGCCAGTTCGGAGTCAGTCTCTTGAACTAAGGAGATTCTAAATCCTCTGTTTATATTGGTCAACTAGGACTTCCTGATTGGCCCAGGTGATCAACCCCAGTCAAGGATCTCAGAGTTTGTAAAGCTGACATGCTCATACAACTTGGAAGGAAATGATGCAGATTTGATTTGACATTTCATAGTACATATGATGAACATCAGTGAAAGATCTTGGGGCTTGTTGATAGAGCATAGACATCAGTAAGGAAGAGCTGAAGTTTTGAGGACTTCCAAAATAAATCCTTGTGACAATACTCAACAAGACAGAGCACTCCAGTGCATAGTAAAAGCATTTCAGATTTGGTAAGGAATGTCCTTCAACAAGACAGTTAGCCAGTCCCTGGAGAAGGGGAATGCGTAACTCCAAGGCAAATACAGAGTACATTGTAACTGGTGGTCTGTGGCTGTGGTTCTGTGTTAGAGGGTGGTGTGTGTATGGAATGAACTGCCAGAGGTGGGTACAATTACAACATTTAAAAGGCATCTGGATAGGTATATGAATAGGAAGGGTTTAGATGGATTTGGGCCAAATGCTGGCAATTGGGACGAGGTCAGATTGCGATGTCTGGTCAGCATGGATGATTGGACAGAAAGTCCATTTCCATGCTGTATCACTCCATGACTCTATATAGTGATAATGCTGGGAAAATTCAAAGTCAAAGCTGATCTGGTCTAACAGGAACGGAAAGAATTATTCTGACCTCTGAAAACACAGGAGATCCTATGTAAGAGCCAAAATAAAGATAGGAACCATTTACTTAAATTGTGATGAGTGGAAACCTTTCATTTAGACCATGAAAGATAACAATACTCCATATTAGCCTTGTGGGCATTGTGGGTCTACATGAAGCACATGGACTACAGCGATTCAAGAAGACAGCTCATCACCATCTTCTCAGGGAAAATGAAGAGTGGGAAATAAATGCTGGCCCAGCCATTGTCACCCATGTTCCCCAAGTAAATTTTATTAAAAATTGAAAAATCCTCCCACGTAGCGACAAGGAGCAGCAGAACATTGTACAGCAAAATAAAAATATTTAAAGCAATCAAAATATATAATTACATTAAGAAGATATGGCACCAAACATAATAATGACAGGGTGACTTAATTTCAGTGATAGGTCAAAACCCAGAAGTGGACATTTTGAAAACAACTTCTGAGATGCAGAACAGTTTACAAAGTAGTTATTATGGACTGTTAATCCAGAGACCCAGATAACATTCTGGGGACCCAGGTTCGAATCCTGCCACTGCAAATGGTGGAATTTGAATTCAATAAATATCTGGAATTAAGAATCTAATGATGACTGTGAATCCATTGTTGATTGTCGGAAAAACCCATCTGGTTCACTAATATCCTTTTGGGAAGGAAACTGCCATCCTTACCTGGTCTGGACTACATGTGACTCCTGACCCAGAGCAATGTGGTTTACTCTTAACTGCCCTCTGGTCAATTAGGGGTGGGCAATAAATGCTGCCTAGCCAGTGTTGCCCTCATCCCGTGAACGAATAGAAAAAAAATCAGAAACGGAACAAATAACTATAATTCAATCCATATTTGGGCAATTAAATGATAATGATCCAGCTTAATTGGGCAACGGTAAGACAAGTAATACAATTTTGAGGAGATACTGAAAGCTTTTGACAATTTCTTTAACCTCAGAAATAATCAAATTCTTGAATGAACAATATTTGACAGAAGGGTTCAGCAAGCTGTGGAAGCCGTAGTTGGTTTCATGAATGATTGCTACAAATTAGGAGCCAGTCATTCTTGAACCATGCAATCACCAGAGCCCCTTCAGTTTTAAGGCTACAAAACTATAAATTATACATTTGTGCAACCAAGGTACTTGTTAGTCCTGTAGAGCAAAGAAACTAGTGTCTGTACGAGATAGTCTCACTATAGCATCTTTGTCCTAGCATGTAACCTAAGTGTCATGCAATATCCTACTCCAGATTCACTTGAAGCAGGATGTGCCAATAGATCTATGCTCCTCTGCTATAGTTTAATGTTTGTGTATATGTTAACGGGAAATAACAGAAGAATTGTTGCATCAGGTACAATACTCTGCCGGATGCAAATTCACGTCAGTTCCCAGCTATTAAAAGTGAAACTGAATGCTTTATCTGTCACAAAGTAAGTCACTTGGAGAAAATGTGTAGAATTGGAACATAGTTTTAGGAAAACAAGAAATTGAATAGCCCTCCATACAAAGAGATTAATGAGGTAGAACAGGTAACTGAAGAAAAATTAGAAATGCTCACTGTGTAACTTGAAAAGGTTCAGAAAAGATTTACAAGGATGTTGCCAGGGCTGCAGGGTTTGAACTATAGGGAGAGGCTGAATAGGCTGGGGCTATTTTCCCTGGAGCATCTGAGGCTGAAGGGTGATCTTACAGAGGTTTATAAAATCATGAGGCGCAATGGATAGGGTGAATAGTCAAGGTCTTTTCCCTACAGTAGAGGAATCTAAAATTAGAGGGCATAGGTTTAAGATGAGACGGTAAAGATTTAAAAGAGACCTAAGGGGCAGCTTTTTCACACAGAGGGTAGTGCGTGTATGGAATGAGCTGCCAGAGGAAGTGCTGGAGGCTAGGACAATTCCATCATTTAAAACTCATCTGGATGGGTATATGAATAGGAAGGATTTAGAGGGATACGGGCCAAATACTGGCAAATGGGACTAGATTAATTTAGGATATCTGGTCGGCATGGATGAGTTGGAACGAATGGTCTGTTTCCGTGTTTTACATCTCTATGACTCTATGACTCTATGTGGATGATTTTTTTTATTCATTCAGTGGTCATCACTGACTAAGCCAGCATTTATTTCCAATTTCTAATTGTCTTGGAAAAGTTGGTGGCGAGCTGCCGTGTTGAACTGCTGCAGATATTAGGATGGAGGGCCACCCACAATTCCATTCGGAAGTGGGGTCCAGGATTTTAACCCAGCAACAGTGAAGAAACAGTGACATATTTCCTGGTTTGTGACTTTGAGGGGAACTTAAATGTCATGGTGACCCCCATGTGTCTGATGATCTTGACCTTCTAGGTGGCAGATATTGCAGGTTTAGAAGGTGCATTGGAGGGATCCTTGGTGTGTTACTGCTGTGCATCTCGTACATGGTACACACTGCTGCCACAGTGCGTCATTGATGGAGGGAGTGAATTTTGAAGGTTGTGCATGGGGTGCCAATCAAGTGGGCTACCTTGTCCAGGATGGTTTCTAGCTTCTTGAGTGTTGTTGGAGCTGCACTCATCCCAGCAAGGAAATAGTATTCCATCACACTCCTGACTTATGCCTTGCAGATGGCAGACAAGCACGAGGGAAACAGGAGGTGAGTTACTTGTTGCAGGCTTCCTAGCCTCTGACCTGCTCTTGTAGCCATTGCATTTATGTTACTAATCCAGCTCAATTTCTGGTCAATAGTAACTCCAGAATGTTGATAGTTAGGGATACAACAATGGTCATGCCACCGAAATTCAAGGGCGAAAGTTTGTTGGAGGTGGCCATTGTCAGTATTTGTATGCGTGCAAATGTTACATGCTACTTGTCAGCCTAAGTCTGAATATTGACCAGGACTTGCTGCAGTTGAACCTGGGCTGCTTCAGTATCGTGAATAGTACAAAACATCACACAACCATCAGCGAACGCCCCTACTTCTGACCTTATGTAGAGGAAAGGCCATTGATGAAACAGCTGATGATGGGCCTAAGTCCAAAAAAGTTCTCTCGTTGAGGAAGCAGAGATCATACATTGTTTATACTGCACAAAGGGTGATACAAAGGAACTGCAGACACATGTTTTGGGTTAATCATCAGCACTGAGTGATTGGGATTAACCCAAATGGGAACTTGATAACACAAGTGACCTACAGACCGAGTTGGCACTGGGTAATGATGCTCAATTGAAAAACTGGTTCAGGCACAATGGACAAAATGGCCTCCTTCAGTACCATGTGATTCTGTGACCTCAAACTATCAAGAAGAGAACCACAATCAGCTATGTTCAACCAATGATCAATCAGTCTTCCAAGTCCAAAGAGTTCACATTCCTGAAGAAAAATCAACCCTCCAGATTTTCTGAATTTGTAAAGTCATACTTGGGGGATATGGGTTTGTGGTAAATGTACTTACATAAAAAACTGTCTAGTACTGAGAAGATAAAAGCTGAGGGAGACATGTTGTCTATGGGTCTGAAGGGATGAATACTGAGCAGTGTCAAAAGCATCCCTCACTATGATGATGGCATATGGATTCAGGGACAGAACAGTTTAAGACCTTGAAGGTGTGAAAACTAACATCAGCACCCTCCCCCCCACCCCATCCCCCTCCAAAAAAAGGCACTGTGACAGTATCTATCATATCAATGAATTCTGCAAGTAACTGCTAGCACACAATAGACAAAATGGCCTCCTCTAGTACCATGTCATTCTGCGAACACAAACTATCAAGAAGAGAACCAGAGTCAGCTATGTTCAACCAGTGATCAACGCCACTCCGCCCACCTCTGACGCCGCTCCGCCCACTCCTGACACCGACACCGTTCCGCCCACTGCCGACGTCGCTCCGCCCATCGCCTCCACAGCCAGCAGCTCCAGAGCATACAGCAGCACCCAGCCCTGCCAAGTCTTCACCATCCCCCCAGACCTCCCCCTTACTGAGGACGAACGGTCAGTCCCCAGTAAAGGGCTCACCTTTGTCCCCCTCCACCCACACATCAACGAATACCGCTCACGTTTGGACATAGAGCAGTTTTTCCGCCGCCTCCGCGCTTACTTCTTTAATCGTGAACCTAACCCTCCCTCTACTGACCCCTTCTCCCGCCTCCAACACAACCCTCCTCCTGGACACCACCCCAAGGCCTCCTACCCTCCCTCGACCTCTTCATCTCCAACTGCTGTCGAGACATCGGTCGCCTCAACCTCTCCACCGCTCT
Source organism: Rhincodon typus (assembly GCF_021869965.1). Lineage (NCBI taxonomy): Eukaryota > Metazoa > Chordata > Chondrichthyes > Orectolobiformes > Rhincodontidae > Rhincodon > Rhincodon typus. Next base: position 27,851,638 of record NC_063336.1, read on the forward strand.
CACTCACTCCAACCTCTCCCCCGCAGAACGTGTAGCCCTCCGCTCCCTCTGCTCCAATCCCAACCTCACCATAAAACCCGCGGACAAGGGAGGCGCAGTTGTAGTATGGCGCACTGATCTCTACATCGCCGAGGCCAGGTGCCAGCTCTCTGACACCTCCTCCTGCCGCCCCCTTGATCATGACCCCACCCCCGACCACCAAAACATCATCTCTCTGACCATTCATAACCTCATCACCTCAGGTGACCTCCCACCTACAGCCTCCAACCTCATCATTCCACAACCCCTCACCGCCCGTTTCTATCTCCTTCCCAAAATCCACAAACCCGTTTGCCTGGTCGACCCATTGGCTCCAACTGCTCCTGCCCCACCGAACTTATCTTCACTTATCTCGACTCCATTTACTCCCCCCTTGATCCAGGAACTCCCCACCTACGTTCTTGAAACCACCCACGCCCTCCACCTCCTCCAAAACTTCCAATTCCCTGGTCCCCAACACCTCACCTTCACCATGGAATTCCAGTCCCTATATACTTGCATTTCCCATGCAGATGGCCTAAAAGCCCTCCACTTTTTCCTGTCCCGCAGGCCCGACCAGTCCCCCTCCACCAACGCCCTTATCCGCTTAACTGAACTCATCCTCACCCTTAACAACTTCTCCTTCAATTCTGTCCACTTCCTACAGACAAAAGGGGTGGCCATGGATCCCGCATGGGCCCAAGCTATGCCTGCCTCTTTGTAGGATACGTGGAACAATCCCTCTTCTGTAGCTACACTGGCCTTAAACCCCACCTCTTCCTCCGTTACATCGATGACTGTATCGGCGCCGCCTCATGCTCCCACAAGGAGCTCGAACAGTTCATGAACTTTACTAACATCTTCCACCCCAACCTTAAGTTCACCTGGACCATCTCCGATACCTCTCTCTCCTTCCTGGACCTCTCTGTTTCCATCTCTGGCAACCACCTGGAAACCGATATCTATTTCAAGCCTACCGACTCCCACAGCTACCTAGAATACACCTCCTCTCACCCACCTTCCTGCAAGAATGCCATCCCCTATTCCCAATTCCTTCGCCTCCACCGCATCTGCTCCTGAGATGAGGCATTCCACTCCCAGACATCCCAGATGTCTTCGTTTTTCAAGGACCGCAATTTCCCCTCCACAGTGGTCGAAAAGGCCCTCGACCGCATCTCTCGCATTTACCACAACTCATCCCTCACACCCTCTCCCCGCAATAAAAACAAAGACAGAATTCCCCTTGTCCTCACGTATCACCCCACCAACTTCCGGATTCAACACATCATCCTCCGACACTTCCGTCACCTGCAATCTGACCCCACCACCAAGGACATTTTTTGCTCCCCACTCTTATCTGCTTTCCGGAGGGACCACTCTCTCCATGACTCCCTTTTCCGCTCCACACTCCCCACTAGCCCCACCACCCACGAAACTTTTCCCTGCAACCGCAGGAAGTGCTATACCTGCCCCCACACCTCCTGCCTCACCCCCATCCCAGGCCCCAAGAAAACCTTCTACATTAAACAGAAGTCCACCTGTACATCTGCTAATGTGGTATATTGTATCCTAAAGCGTAGGCTTTGTGGAATACCTACGCTCGGGTCGCGACAAACGACTGCACCTCCCAGTCGCAAACCACTTCAACTCCCCCTCCCACTCTGTAGATGACATGTCCATCCTGGGCCTCCTCCAGGGCCACAACGATGCTACTTGAAGTTTGTAGGAACAGCACCTCATATTTAACTCGGGAACCCTGCAGCCCAACGGTCTCAATTTGGACTTCACAAGCTTCAAAATCTCCCCACCCCCGACCTCATCCCAAAACCAGCCCAGCTCATCCCTGCCTCCTTGACCTGTCCGTCTTCCCTTGACTGACCAACCCCCATCCTAACTCCCCACCTACACTCACCTTTACTGGCTCTATCCCTGCCTCCTTGACCTGTCTGTCTCCTCTCCACCTATCTGGTCCTTTATCCACCTTCCATTCTCCTCCCCCTCTCTCTCTCTAATTATTTCAGAATCCCCTTCCCCTCCCCCATTTCTGAAGAAGGGTCCAGACCTGAAACATCAGCTTTCCTGCTCCTCTGATGCTGCTTGGCCTGCTGTGTTCATCTTGCTCTACACCTTGTTATCACACAATAGCCTATATCTTGTTAACTACAAGAGACACTCCTGGTTAGGCCAGAAAGTGGCTTTCCTCTGCCACAATACGCAATGGAGTTCTTGTAGTTTCCTGTGCTTAGTGAGAAGTGTCACAGCAACTCTCATAGTGAGTAACAGCTCCAACAGAACAATGAGCTGCCATGCTCATACACTAATTCCTGTTCTATTTGCTTGGCACCAGTACTGATGGAACAATAAGACAATACACATTTATTTTTATGTGTCATAAAGTTACAAGGAGGATAAGTACTGGCTTGGTACATTCAAACTAATACATAACTTGATATTGGTGAGAGGAAGAGGAGTTTTGACTTTATGCAATGTTGTAAAGTAATTAACCTCAAATTGGCACCCTTACTTGTATGTCCTGGTTTTTATTTCCACTGAATCCAAAGAGGATGTTCTCTCTTTTCTCCTCTCTCTTGTCTGCTTTGCAAATAGTGTGCATGAAGCTATCAAGTTTGAACACTCAAAAGGGAAATGTTAGTTTTCCCACATTACATTTTCCCTTTTGGGGGTTAGTGTCCCACATTCGATGCTAAGCACAAACGTTCGAGACATGATTCTAATAACTTCCTTACTGATTGGAGAAAAAAGAAAGAGTAATAAATGTGTATCATAATGGAAGGTTACATTGTGAATACTCAGACTAGATTTAAACATCACCTGTGCTAAGTTATAATTAAAAAAACCTTCTGAGCACCTATTACTCTGTTGTGATAGATCAATTAAGATATATAGAGGTACTATTATTAACTATAAACTCATGCCTTCTACATCTTATGCCTAATTTCCTGTATTTCTCAAATAACTTCCTTTTCAACATCAGTATATTCTGGATAAAGTTTCTGTCACAGTTTAAAAATTTCCTTGTTTTCCTTGCTGCAGGAATCAAGATAGCAGAGCACAGGCCCAGCCAGGGAAGCAGATGTTGGAGAGACAATTTTCCTTAACTTGCTTGTCTCTTCTCATTTAAACAATCAACTCCCTGAGAAGCCAATACGTACCAAATACCTGTCCGCCACCCTCAGCAACCTCCATCCGTTATTCATAAAGCAAAAATATGTACACCTCCTGTGCTGCCCACAGTATGATGGGTTCAGAATGATCAGAAGTCGAGAGAGGTAGGAAAATACGTACTCATGAAATGCGAAATCCCATCAGATGTTCTTTCGAGGTGTTTTTTACCTTATAGGATGCTAACTGCATGGTTACTACCAACAGGGACGCACAGACTTTCAACCTTGTTCACAAGCATTCTGAAATGAATCCAAATCTATAGCTTTCTAATTCCATGAGGTGACACTGACCCCCTGGATACTTGGGAAATTATCAAAATCTAAAAAGCGCTTGCAGCATTCAGAGATCCAAAAGGACCAGCCTGTCTTTTCATTCATTCTTGATGCCCTAGACCAGAAGGACTACTATACTGTCTGCAAGACGTCTGTTGAATATATAACTTCTACAGCAAGATATGCATAGACAAGCAGGTCGGCACATTCCCCAAGGGCTGAGAGTCCAATCATTACACTAGGCAGGTTGTCAGAGGATTTAGAGCTCCTGGGAAGGTATTAACATGAGTGCAGAAGTTACATCAAGCAAAAATCCAAGTGGAGAAACAATTCTCATTCATAAATGTGAGTTTGATGACCGCCATAAATGAAAACATTAATCAAAGAAGCAAGAGCAACAAACTGCACACCAAGAGCACTGTGCAGTCGTGAATATAAAACTTAAACCAAGTGATTGTAAGTAGCATGAACTCAGTGCACAGATCTGCAATTAAAAACCTGCATGGACATTTGCAAATTAACGAGGGAGAAGCAGCAAGATTTCCACCACAGCTGCTTTATTAGCTAATTAAAACAATTAAATTAAATTGAAAGCTTCAAGGAGAACTAAAACAGAAGGTGCAAATGAATGAAACTACAGTGATAACAGAAAGGATCACTGAGCAGCACAACACATTAAATAGAACAAATTATCGAAAGAACCGTTAAGAATAAGTGTAAAACTATATGTTTATTCTTCTGCTTCTCCTGGAATCTGTGACATTTTGTTTTAAAATAGATGCAACAATCAAAGATGATGTACTGGGAGAAAGAATTCCCACGTAGCAGAAATAGAATTAGTGGAGCGACACAGAAAAGAGATCTAGGAGTGTTGGCAGATTTGCTACATTTTGGCAATGCAGGGAAGTAATTAAAGTAGCAAAACGAATCCTGAAACACATGACCAGAACAGCAAAGTACAATTCTAACAAAATTGTACTGCACAATACAACATATGAGTAAACAAACCTGAAATATTGAGCACAGCTATATAAGCATACAAACCAGGAGCAGAAGTAGACCACTCAGTCCTTTGAGCCTGCACTCCCATTCGATAAGCGACTGGCTAATGATTTCTCCACATAATCACCCATCCCCGATAACCTTTCACCTCCTTGTTATGAAGAATCGATTCACCTCTGCCTTAAAAATATTCAATGACTCTGCTTCCACAGCCTTTTGCGGAAGAGAGTTCCAAAGACTCATGACCCTCTGGAAGAGAAAATAATTGTCTTCATTTCACACTCCTGATTGCAGTACTTCAAAAAGGACGTGCCTGTATTGTAAAAAGTGCTGAGAGGAGAACAGACAGTAGTCCCCAATGCACAGTGAACAGACAATAAAAAAAATTATGAAGCTGATTTCAAGTTTAGGTGTTGGCAAGTGAGTGGCAGTAAATCATCTGTCATTTTGCCTCATTAATGGAAAGGAAACTTCAGTGTATAACAGGCTGATAATCATCTTATCATCTGTTTCTTGCCTCCACTGAAAGCGAAAATGAGATTTGTGAACATTAAAGAGTGAATCGTTTAGAACAGGGCTTCTTACACACTGAGCTGTGTGTACTGCTAAATAGTATGATATGTTGAACTTGGTATGTTACAAGTCAACATAAATTTAATTTATTGAAATGTAAACTATGATAAAAATCAATAAAAGGATGAAAACACTCTATCTGGGATTGTAAGTAAAGGTACTGAAGGAAGCAAAAATCCATCTAATTTGAAGCAAGGTGTGCCTGGTTTGCATCATTTATTTTTGAAGAAGAAATAGAGTGTGTAAAGACATTGTGTGTGCCATGTGGACTGCAGCCCCAGTTCTGAGACAGACTTCCTTGGTTCTGCATTAGTTGTCCTTGGCTACTAGTCTGGCAAATGCTTACCTTGGACCTCCATCCTTAAGGGCCAAGAAGATGCTTCATGTTGACCGATTCCATACAGCAAGATACTTCAATGAAAGAATTATGTTTTTTTTATTCTGGGCTCAGTGCATGAATGAAACATTACCACTAGACAGAGGGATGAACTATATTTTCGCACTCAGAAAAACAATGCCTTGATCATTGTGATAAAACTGGAAATATTGTCCTCATCCACTATCCATAAAGAACCCAGGTGTCTGACACAAACATAGAAGGAAGGTACACTCCGATCAGAAGAATATTGGACCAGAGACAGGTCATTCAGCTCCTTGAACTTGCACCACTCTTCAATTTGTTTTAAGTGCTTAATTCTTTTCATCTGATTCTTTCATTCAATTTAATACAAACAGCAGTACTTATCACCTAGAGATTCATCGCTAACATTATTTCCCCACATTAAAACAGTGATGAAAGTTCAAAAGTGCTCTTGTAGCTGCGAAATACTTCAGGACCTCCTGAGATCATGAAGCCATTACCTAAATTAATGTCGAGTTTGTTTTACTACGTTCACATTTTACAAAGTAACACATCTGGCCTTTATGGTAAGTGGATCTGAGTCCACGAAAGGATCAGCCATGATCTTATTGAATGGCGGAGCAGGCTCGAAGGGCCAGACGGCCTACTCCTGCTCCTAGTTCTTATGTTCTTATGTTCTTATGCATATACCCAAAATCTGCTTCATGCCTAAATTCGAGAGCCACTTGAAATTTTGGGGGCACAATGAACACACCTCAAAGCTTCTGTGTTACACTGTCAAGAAGGTTGAGTCTGAAGCCAGGTCAGGGCATTGGCTGTCAGGCTTTTGTCTGCTAGATCCAGGCACTGGGTATCTGGTAGGTGGAGAAAGGTGCGTGATAAAGGGGCATTGAGCAGGGAAGTTAGGGAAAGAGAAAGGCTGCATGGAGAGGTAGAGTAAAAAAGAGGCAAGGGAGATGTAGAGGCTGCACTGGGGAATGGGAAAAGGGAACTGCTGTAGGGGAAGGTGGGAGATGTGGTGACTACAAGGGAGGAGACAGAGGGGATGCAAATGGAAGAGCAAGGCAAATTACAGGGGAGCTGGTGAGGGAAATAGGTAAGGAGACTGAAAGTGAGTGAGAACAGTTTTGAACCTGTCAACAAAGGAATACTCAGCTAACTAGGATGCAGAAAACTGTTAAAAAAATTCCAGAAAAATTGTTAAGGTAATAAATGCCTTGCAAATAAATTTGGAATCTTTAGCTAGAGTCTGCAAATATTCAGGAAATAGTATACAGAGCAAAATTCAGTAAATGTTACTAAATGAACAAAGTCAATTATTAAATTTGAATCTGAAGCTGAGATCTGATGTGCAGAAAATAAGATGCTACCTACGTAGCTGAAACGTTTCAACTTTGTACATGTGCGATGGAAATGAATTTTTGTGACCTCACCAAATTATAGCAGATGTGTTTAGGATGATGGCTTTTTGTATGTAGAAGTTTATATCAGATATTTTGGGAAAAGAAACTTTTCATAATTTATGCCAGCTGTCCTGCACCAATTTAAATACTGTGACACAAAAAAATCCATTTGTACTGTGTCTTTAAGTTTAATAAAGGACTGCTAATTAATAAGAATTTTGATGAATTCTTCTAATTTTGTGTGTAAATCTAAATGCTGCAAATGTTATCAAAAATACATAAGATATTAAAACATAAGTTGCTGTAAAAGCTCACAGGTCTGGCAGCATCTGTGAAGAAAAAAATCAGATTTAATATTTCAGGTCCACTGACCCTTCCTCAGAGCTGCTTTTCTAGCAACTTCTGTTTTTGTTCCTAATTTACAGCATCCACAGTTCTTTCAGTTTTTAATATATATGACTATATCATTTAATAAATAAGTTAGTGAGAATGCAAAAGGAGCCCCTGAAAACCAAAATGTCACTCCCAAATTCAAAACGTAGCTCTCAAGACATCAAAATGTGCTTTGAATAGAAATAAATTATTTTGTGCCCAGCATTTCTCTTGTATTTGTCAGGCTCATTATAGAGTAATATTGATGAATTTCACTCATATTATTATGTTTCAACATACTTGCAACAATACTTCAGGAATACATAATGAAATCATATGAACAAACAACAGCAAGAATTCAAAGGATTAAAGACAAGCTACATTTGACTAAAGAGGTAGAAAGAACTGCTGAAACTGGAGTCAGAGTCAACACAGTGTGGAGCTGGAGGAACACAGCAGGTCAGGCAGCATCAAAAGAGCAGGAAAGTTGATTTTTCAGGTCAGGACCATTCTGCAGAAGGGTCTCAAACTGAAATGTCGACTTTCCTACTCCTCTGATGCTGCCTGACCCATTGAGTTCCTTCAGTTCCACACTGTATTGTCTCTATCTTTGACTAAACACTCCCAAGCAAATACACCCAGGAGAACAAACAGGCAACATACATTCAAAAGTGGATGGGCCTGTTATCATGGGTACAGCAAAAAAGTAAATTAGAGGAATCTTTGAGAGCTTGCTGTTTACTATAAGTGAGTTATTGACAAAGGATTGATGATGACTCATCAGCAGAGACAAGACCGAACCTGTTCCACTAATTCCTTCTGACTCAATAAAATAAAATGTAATGAAATACAGAATGAAATCTGCTAGTGCCAGAAAACCATGGCATGATTTACTCAGTTGATGTGCAGTATAGGAATTTAGACACAAGACCTTCTAGAAGCGACTTAAAGATATTACAAAATGCAATCATCAAGAGATTAAGCAGAATGATAAGGCACAGTTTTCTTTCTGATTCAACTCTATGGGCAATTATTTGCAAAAAAAGTCATTATTGGAATTTTCTTACTGAGGAAGTGGTATCTCCTTTTTTGTATAGACGATGATGTTTTTCAATTTTCTTACAAAATGAACACGTTTGTCCTTCACTTCCTGGCATCTTACATGGTCCTATGTTTTGTATTCAGATCTAATTTTCAATGTCCTTTCGAGGTCATTAATGATTATATTAGTCTGAAAACACCTGGTTTTGTCTGATATCAGAAGCTAAACAGTCTCAGGTCTGGTGAATGCTTAGATGGGAGAACACCTGGGAATACCAGCTTCAGTAAGATTTAGGGGTGTTGCTGGTGTATGGTAATACTGGACTAGTAATCTGAAAGCTTGACTGAGAGCTCTGGGAAATTGATACCCAAACCCATGGTAACAGCTGATGAAATCTGAATGCAGTTCATAAAAGTCTGGAATTAAAAGCAAGTCTGATGGCAACAATGACAACACTGATTATTATACAAACTCATCTGGTGAAGAAAATCTCTCATGCTAACCTGATCTAGCCTACATGTGGCTCCAAGCCAACAGCAAAGCGGTCTTCTCTTAACTGACCTCTGAAATGGGCTAGCAAACCAACCAGCTCATTGAAATGTACAGGTGGGCAACAAAACTTGCCAGCAATACCAGCATTTCAAATGGGAATAAAGAAACACAATTCATAAATTGATGTAACACAGTGTGGAGCTGGAGGAACACAGCAGGTTGTGTTTCTCCAGTTCCACACTGTGTTATCTCTGACTCCAGCATCTGCTGTTCTTACTATCTCATAAATTGACGTAACCCGTCACATTTGCACATGAAGCCATACGTGCTAAAATATTCCAAATCTCCTTACTCTATTCTATGATGGAGATCATATCGTTTTCCTGGAAAAATTATTGTGCGTGTTCATTTTGCATCTCATTTCTGGTCAAGGAATAATGTCGCAGGTTATACGAAGCATTTAAAGCTGCAACAGAGACAGAGACAGAGATGTAGCTGGTAAAATACAAAAGGTTATGAAGTGTTAAAACTATTTGCATACCGTTGATAGTGAAAGAAACTTCAAACATATAAAGTGCCTTCTAAATAAATTGTGGACATAGCACAGCATGTTAAACTAGTAATTTACATCAGATAGAATGATCAATAAACTATACATAAGTTTTCCAGTCATCAACCACACATGATATTAGAACATTTACCTCCTCCCTTTCCCAATGTACTGAGTTCCCCTACTCCACAGATGTCACACAGGGAGCAGGCTCCATTGTGGAGCCCATCTGTCATGAAGGTTTGGTCAGGTGACCCCCTAAATGTGTTTGGGTCCTGGTGGACCAGACATACTGACAGGCAGTGAATTAATGCAGCGACTTGGTGAAGGGGACCAGTGAGTCCTGAATGCCTGCCTGCTGCTGCTTCTCCTCCCTATGCACCCTCACAGAGTCTTTAATGGTTGAGACCACAACGTCCTATCTTGCCGGGAGATTGAGTAGAGGTAGGATGTGATTTGAGACCAGGGCTCAAATGGCAATTAATGTAACGGGCTCGGTAATGTACAGCATAGTGGCGAAAAACACTCCACCAACTTGGCATAACTTGCACTTGGCCAAAAGAATGGCCAAAATAATTCACGCCCATGAGTTTTATAAGTAGGTCCTTAAAGTTACAATCCACATTTGAGCTGCAGATGGCAACATGCCTCAAGCAATTGCCATATTAACTATGGCCATTCACAATCTCTTGGGAAATTCATGTCTCTTTGGTTAATAAGTAGTCAAACCAAAAGCACAACGGAATCCCTAGACTGTTTGTCTCCATGTTCATTCAGAACAAAGTAGGAGATCAAAACCCTTTGGTGCAAAATGAAAGTGAGTGGTCTGATCACTTTCCTATTTTACCAAGATAATTGCCTCAAATATTCAAGGTTTGAGAAGCAACTAAGCATGTAGGAAACATAACAAACAGCACCCCTCATTTGGAAAATTACTTTGACTTTGTAAGAGATCACATGATACAGAACCGTGTTGCTGTCTGCTTTTAAAATCAGCAAAAGTTTCCAACAGAAAGCCATGAGTTCAGTGATCAGAAAGCCAGACCACAAACTATCTGTAGGTCAGCTAGCAGGCAAGGTAATTAACAGCGAGCACTTTGAAAGCAAGAGACCTCAATTTATCAGGGGTGTTTTTTTTCCAAGGTCTCCCCTCACAACCACCTACCCCCAACAACCTGCTGAAAATTCAAGTTCAGCTAAGAACCAACTTCCACAAGATTCAACTCCAGGAAACCTCACAGCCTGCTGAGAATCCTTCAATGCACAAAACCCTCACTTCAACTTTAAAGAATAAACTTAAATCACAATACCAGACCTATCACATGGAAAACTGTATGTGTGTGCATGTGTGCATACACATATGTGCGTGGTAGGTCAGCTTGGATGACTTGTTTACAATGCAGAGTGATGCTATCAGCATGGATTCAATTCCCACAGCAGCTGAGATTACCATGAAGGATTCTCCTTCTCAGCCCCTCCCCTGCCCTGAGGTGTGGTGACCCTTGGATTAAACCATCTCCAGTTGTCTCTCCCCAATAAGGGATTAGCTGTATGATCTGATAGAATATGAAAGTAAATATCCTTCTTTATTTTTATACTCAGAAAAGCATGGTGTTGAATATTATTAAATTATGATCCGCACTTTAAGAATAAGAAAACAGGTACCTCTTACATATGAAATGTACTAATGATGGATAAAGGGAACACATACATTCTTTCCATTCCAGAGGTGTAGTCACTTTTGTAAAGTAGGAAAAATGACAGCTATTATAGATGCAGCAAACTCCCATACAATAGAAATGTGATAACTGTAAGGAAGTCTGTTCTTGAAGGAAAACTCTTGGCCAGGATAGATCTTATATCTACCTTAGTAGACAAATGGGCCTCAGTTCATCATTTCATCTGAAAAACAGATGAAATGACAACAAAATCCAGCAGTGGAGCACTCCCTCCTCACCATACTGGAGTGTCAAACTTGTCAACTTTGCGTATCACTCTTGTCTCTATGGAGGGATCTGAACCCAGAGTTTTATGATCCAGAGATATTTGTAAGATTAAAGTATCATATAAGCAGCATTTAAATTTTTACTTGTGCCAAGGCTATGGACCAAAAGCTGGAAAATTGAATTAGTATAGTCGGATTGTTGTTACCCAGTGCAGTGTTGATGGGCTAAATGAGGTCTTTCTCAGCTGTAAATGTTTATGAGGTAATTGTGCTCCCAACGAAACATCATCTGTCGTAGACATGAAAAGGGAAACCATGTTTTATTCTCATGTTCAAATGTATTACTCTAAAATATTCCAAAAAGTCACATGGTTATGAGGGGGAATGGGTGGAATAACAGGCTGGGTCAAAGGATGTCCAAGGTTTCCATTTGTATGCTGGAAAATCGCCTCTATTCTTCCTTGATCCATAAAGAATCATCGCAAGGAAAAGACATTATTTAACCTTGCCTCGTCAGGTCATCAGACAGCTGGAGGCTCAACTGGCTTTAACATCAGCAAAAATAAAATACCACTGATAGAATAGTATCATCTCAGAAGGGCAAGTGGGAATAGCCAATTGTAAACTGTCCCCTGCAGCAACATAAACTTGTTGGGGGGAGGAAAGAGGAATTGCAATGCATAGGCTACAACCAGCAGGAACAAAGAAAGCTAATTGGATTGTGCCACAGTTGCTTCACTAATGATCTTTCCTCCATCATAAAGTGGGGGTGTTGATTGTGCAATTATCAACGTTCAAAACCATTCATGACTCCTCAAATGCTGAAGTACTACATGTCTAACTGTAGCCAAGTCCTGGATATTATTGAGGCATGACCTGACAAATGACAATAACGTTCACACCACACAATGCCAGGCAATGACCATCTCCAATTAGAGGATTTACCCATTCTCTCTTTGACATTCAGTAACATTAATGTTACTAAATCTTTACTATAAACATCTTGGGTATTACCATTGACCAAGAATTAAATTGGATTAACCATAAATTACTAGGCTACAAGAGCAGGTGACAAATTAGCAATGCTGCAGCAAGTAATTCACTTCTAATTCCCACAGCCTATCCACCATCTACAAAGCACAAATCAGGAGTGTGATGGAATACTCCTTTTAATTTGGAAAGCTCTAATCATACTCCGGAAGCTTTACAATTCCAAATTTGCATCATCACCTTTCCTTTCACACAAGCTTCCTGACTGGAAATATATTTCAATTCCTTTGTTGAGACTGAATCAATATGTTGAAACTCCCTGTCTAACAGCAATGTAGGTGTACCTGCATTACAAAGACTGCAGCAGTTCAAAAGGCAATTCCCCATCATCTTCTCAAGGGCATTGGGATAGGCAATAAATGCTAGCCTATTCAGCAAAAGTCAAATCCCCTGCATGACTAAAAAAAATCCAAACAATTCAGTTAGTACAGTACTGGAATTGTAATTTCGGGATACTGAGTTAATAATGTTGTATGCGCTTCACAATTAAATCACTATATTTTTAGTAGATCTCTATCTGTCTATGCATTAATGTATTATAATTATGTATATAGTGCTCCTAATAACACTAGGTGAAGTAAATTCTGTGCATGAATTTCAATTAACTTATGCTCAGTCAACTGCCATTTGTCCTACTGCTAAAAACAGTTTCCAAGCTGTAGCATCTGTAATTAAAAAAGAAAAAATACTCGGTTTTGCATGGGTCATTATCAAGGCTCAATGAGTAATAGTGATTTTAGGATATTAAAATTTGATTAACACAATTTATCATTCACACATACTTTTGCACAGAATTTTTGCAGAGTTAGCAGCCCAGGGCAAATATTGCAGAAATATATTTAATGGTTTAAAAAGTAACATATATTCTGCTGAAGAAACTATATCAGATGGTGATGAGGTAACCAGTGAAGTATTTATTACTTGATTAAATGAATAATATTTTATTGAGCAAGGTGGTTTTCTTAGTTGGTGCAGTTGCGAACATTTACTCTTTTCTTGAAATCTTCCAGTGATTTGTTTGTTTCTTATAAGCCAATAGTAATAAGCAGCTTTCTTTGGATTATCACACTAACAGGGGTCACTCAGTGCAAGTGCATAATATTTCCATTACTAGGAATTGTAACACAGTCCCAAGTCAGGAAACTTGTGTGGCTCGGAGATGAACTCACAGGTGGTGATGCCAGTTTTATCCGAAGTCTCTTTCCATTTTACTTCAGCCTGTCCTATCAACCTGTCCTTCCATTGCACTTCATGTACTTAATTTGTGTGTCTGTGCTATTTGCCTCAACCATTCTATGTGGTAGAATTCCACATTTTAACCACTCTGAGTAAATTAATTTCTCCTGGGTCCCTTCCAGTTTCTCTTATATACAAGTCATAAATCGGTAATTTCTTATATACAGTATTCAGTTTATGAGCCCCCACAAGTGGTAACACCTGTTCTATGTCTACCTTACCAAACTCCTTCAAAATTTAAAAAAAAAACTCTAAAGGACAGTGTCTCTAATTTCCCTGACCTAAAGAAAAATCTCCAGTTTCTTCATCTGTCTTGATAGTTATGACGTGCACTTTTACACCTGTATAAATGTTATGTAGTTATGAACGCTAGATTGCAGTCTGTTGTCTGCACTGACTCATTTCAAAGCTTTTATTTTTTAGACAACTCTTCAGGTTTCTGGAAAAGGGATTGGTGGGCATATGGTACAATCCTGAATTTCTTGCTGGAACATCAGACTTTGGGGATATTTGCCAGTAACCATAACATACTGAGGAAACAAGAGCTTGGGAAGAAAAAGCACAAAGTTGCAAGCTCAAATTTCCACCAATGATCAGAATAGTAGAGAGGGAATTGAGAACTGTGTGGTTTTGAGAGAACTAGGAAGAAAGCTTCAGCATGTATGGAAAGGTATGTCAAAAAGGTTGGTGCTGGGAGCAGAAACAAAGATGTAAAAATGTGTCTTTAGATGGAAAATGTACCTACCAAACTCAGGTGGAGCAAAGGAATGGGACTTAGTAATTAAAAAGGTCATGAATAAAGTAATCACGACTCTATCTTGGGAACAAAAAGATTTGAGGGACACTGTCTGACATTCATATACGTTGAAGGGGCTACTTGAGAAATTGTTAGATCTATCTTGATTGCGTTGACTAGTTAAAGTGTATTTTCTTGTCTCTACTGAATACATTTTGCCTGATAACATTTATATCGATCAAACAGGAAGTTTCTTTTCTTTTATGTTAAGGGTCTCCATGAGGGTAGTAACAAGACGATATTTTAAGGAGCTAAATCAGTGCCAGTTAAAATGGACTGAAGAATTTCACCAAATAGGAAGAACACACTTGACATGGCAGAGATAACAAATTCAACTGCGCATGACAGATATATTAAAAAAAATTAGCAATATATGGGTGTTTGTGTGTCTAGTTGTTATTGATAGCAATGTGTAGTTTATTATAAAAATTATAGTTAACAGAATCAAGAACAAAGGATGTCCAACAGAGACATCATATTGGCAACAGAGACGATAATTATTGAAGAAATCTTCAAAGAAGCTTTTTACAATCCTTGTACACCAATATAAAACCAGTTGCAAGAGTTTCGTCCTGTCCATTGACATGGTTGATTCTCTGTCTATGCCAAATTGGATGTTTCCTAAGAATGCTAAAGTAACACAGGAGCCAAATAATTCCATAATCTATCTGAACCAGCAAGCTGCAAGAGAAATTCTGAATGGGATTTCTGAAAATTATTGGGGAATTTTAAATTTGGCTAGATCCTATTTTGGACAGGTAGTGGAGTCTATTCCACCACTCTGTTCAGTATATCATGATATCCTGACATAAGAGACTATATAGCAGCCCCTCAAGGCACAGATCAGCCCGATCTCCTTTATAACTTGTATTGTAAGTTATGTTGAACAAATGCGAAGGAATCAAGCCAAGCAAATAGAGATTCCTAGAATTCTTTGCACAATTTTGATTCCTGGATTGACTTCCCTTTCTATCAGCAATCATGAGGCCTCCTGTTGCCAACTAGGTACTCATGTGGTAATGGTGTACAATAGCAGATTACATTGGTGTAGGTGCAGTGATGTTTTGTACATCAGTCTTGATATTTTCCTATAACACTAATGCAGTCTTGAGAAAAGATAATCCAGTCATTGATTTTCCCAGTTAAAATTTACCACATTCATAAGCATATTTCCCATCCTGAAGTGTATTTTTATTTTCTTTTCAGAATTATAGTCAACATTAAAAATTACAATAATAGAGCCTGATACAGCTGTTCTATTGAGATGTTCCCCATTAAGATATTATCTTAGTACTTTGGAGATTTGATCTAGGTACATAGGCCTGATCAAGCATTTCAAATAAACTTGCATCATAACTTATTAACAAGAAAGGAAATGTAACATAATCAATTGTGAAAAGCAATAAATTAGACTGGCTGAGTCATTTTTAGTGAACAATGTCAGGAATAGGTGAATGTTAGACTCATAATTGTTCTAATGTGATGTTTGACTGAAATCTGTTGTAATTACAACAATATCACTCTAGTAGCATCAACTGCAATGAATGTAATGTTTTTGTCAAGTATGTCCTGTGGAACAGATCCTACGTTCTAACAGAAAGCAAGCTGGTCATGAAAATGTGGCAGCAGATGGAATTTACTGTGCTTAAGCCATTAATTCCAGCCTTACTGTGTCCCTTTCAGCTTGCAAAGGAATCAACATCTTTAAGCACAAGTGGTGAGGGTTCTGTGCCTATCTCACCATGACATAAATATATCGTGGAAGAGCATCAAGTGCAGTTAAGGACATGAGAATAAACATGCAAACAGGTTGTTCAGTCCAATCAGCTCAAGCTGGTGTTATCCTTCAGGTGAACAGTAATCCTGATCCATGACTTGGGTCTGTTTCCACGCTCATTTACTCCTTTACATTCAAATATCTAAAATTACCTTCAATATTACCATCAGTTGGGAATATCCTCAGAACTGCTGCTATTCTACGAGTGTAACTATGTATGTATGGTACTGCATCAAACAGTTTTACACCTCTTTCTATAAGAAGATTTCTCCTGCTCTCTGTCTTCAATCTCTTATCTTTAATCTTAACCCTATGGCAACCTATTATACATTTCTCATTTTCAGCCTATTTCTATTCACATTGACCAATCTCTTCATCCTTTTAGCCACTTTGATTAAATCCTACCTAAATCTTTTCTTAGATATACAGCCTCAGTGTTTTATCAAGCCTTTACTTACATTTGTGTTTTCTCATATTAGGCAGTACCCTATTGAATATATTATTTTCCCTCTCTCTTGCCTCAGCATTATTCTTATATTCTTGACAAATATTTATCGCTCAACCAACATTGTTAAAAAAAAGTTATCTTTTAATTATAATATTACTGTTTGTGGGACCTTACTCCTCTCCTTAGGTAGTCACTCAGGATCAAAAATGACTTAGCTCCACTCTAGTTCAATGTGTTCTGAGATTGATGGTCCAATGTATGATCAACAGACTCTGCCAAATATAGGATAGGTAGTGCATAAAGGGTCAGGCAGATGATAAGTTTGGAAATTTGAGCACTCTCTTCAACACCTTAACTCAACCTCTGTGTGTTCCTAATTAAATTTTGGGAGGTGTTCAGTGTCCTCCCAAAATCAAGGACTTCCATTAGTCAACAGGGATGTCTGATCTCTTCAGTGATGCTTTGAGGACATTCTGAAAGTGCTTCCACTGTCGTCCTGTGAGTCTGTTGCCATGGCTACATTCCATGTAGACCAAATACATCATGGGTCCGATGCGAAGCATATAAACTTCAAACTTCATTTGAGAAGGCAAGTGAATGCTTGGGATCTTAGATACACTGTGGTCATGGCTACATTCAGGAACGAAGGCAAGTCCAACTCTGGTAATTACAGGAGAGTCTCCTTGCTGCCTGCCACAGAGAGGATCATTGACAAGTTCACACCAATTGTTTCCTCCCAGTGGCTGAAGAATTCCATTGAGTCATGTGATAGTTTTCATCCATCAAGAGCAACCACAGTCTCCACTCTGCAGCAAATTCAAGAAAGACGCAAGAAACAGCATCAACATGACTTTTCCCAACAACATTACATTCTTTGGCTTTGTCAACCATGAAATCCTATGGTGTTTCCTCCTCATATTTGGCTACACTCTGTATAACATTTTATAGCCCTTAATAAACTAGTATTTCTGGTATTGAATATATGGTATAAAATCTTATCAAATTGCTGCTACAGCAGTGACTTTTCTCTCTCCAAAGACGCATAAACAATTTTAAACAGTGTCTGGCAACATTCAGGGTCCTATTTTGATATTCCTGAGTAGGTAGGTTGATGCTCTGCAGTTCCCTTTAACTATGCAAGTGTTTAGAAAACATCAGCTTGACATGAACTAAAAAGAATGAAATTGAATGGGGGGGCCATCTTGATAACCATCCTGATATGTAACTATCCTGACATGTTGGGTCCTCTGTCTGATGTTCGTTTGACAGAAGGATTCAAACAAATGATTGACACAGTGTAATCTACTACTCCATAGAAATAAACTATCTTAACAAGTGCTCCAATAAAAGGTGCCACTGTTTTCAGATGGCAATGTTCATCAGGGAGCC
Organism: Rhincodon typus; assembly: GCF_021869965.1. NCBI lineage: Eukaryota > Metazoa > Chordata > Chondrichthyes > Orectolobiformes > Rhincodontidae > Rhincodon > Rhincodon typus. Next base: position 27,869,550 of record NC_063336.1, read on the forward strand.
GTTTTCCTCAGATGAACGGTCAATTTGGAAATTTGGAATTTTCTATCCCAGTGGGTAGTGGAAGCTCAGACATTGAGTGAGTTCAAGGAATATTAATAGATTTCCAGTTACTAATGTAATCAAGAGATGCAGAAAGAGCATGAGAATATAGTGTTGAGGTAGATGACCAGCCATGATTGAAAACAGCAGAGCGGGCTCAAGAGGGTTAATGGCTTAGTCCCTGCTCCTATTTTCCTATGAAAGATGGAAGAAGATTAGAGAGAGTGAGTCCTTTAATACTTGGGCTGTGATGCTGCTATCATAAGCTACTGTAATCAAAACACTCTGTCCCAACTGTTGTTTGCTGCATCAACAATGGATTTATGGTCATCATTAGATTAATAAATATGTGGAATTAAGATTCTGATGATGACTGTGAATCTATTGTCAATTGACAGGAAAACCTAACTGGTTCATTAGTGCCCTTTAGGGAAGGAAACTGCCATCCTTACCTGGTCTGGCCTACATGTGACTCCAGACCCACAGCAATGTGGTTGACTCTTAACTGCCCTTTGGGCAATTAGGGATGGGCAATAAATGCTGCCTAGCCAGCGATGCCCTCATCCCATGAATGAATAAAGAAAAAAAAACTATCATGACTCATATTCTTCTCCCATATATCTGGCTTGTGTATCATATCTAAAACATTACTTCTCAATTATTTTAAAATTACTTGCGAATAGTCGGCTACTATCTTAGGTATCTGCAGCCTCCAAATCCAAAATCATACAATCATAATTTGATTCTATCCTCCACCTATTGCATTTCCAAGCCTTGACCCTCACTAATGAAATCACTGCAGACGTTATGGGAATAAATACTGGGATCAAACAAGGTTGTGTCATTGCACCAATCTCCTCCATTTCTCTCACTTTAATGCTGCATTTCAAATGATGCCAGCAGATTACCTAGAGGCTGGGAGATAAACTACAGGGAGATGGAAAACTGTTCAACTTACACCACCTTTAATCCAAAACCAAAATTACCCCAACTGCAATTATTAAGCTTCAGAATACAGATAATACTTGTGTGCGAGTTCACTCTGAAACTGAGCTACAAGTCATTGTTGACTCCTTTTCCAAAGCAAATCAGAAAATGGCCTTTCATGAAACAACCAGAAAACTAAGATTGTCTTCCAAACAGCTCCCCTAGCACAACACCTCTCCTTGCAAATTAAGATCAACTGAACCTTATGTGATGTGACAGCCTTGTTCCTAAGTTACTACACACATCAAAAGTGTTTCATTTTCAGTAAAATATTTTGAGACGTCTGAAGATCTTGAAGATGCTTTATTAATACAATGATTTTCATTGTTTAACCCTAAGTAGTACTGAAGTAACAAAAATTCTTATACAGATTGACTGTTAATTCCTGGATCATAGATTTGCCTTGTGCCCTCTTTTCCATTGGGTTTTGAAGGCCTGATCATTTTGCAATTCTGGTTTGCAATACTTTTGCAATTACTCACACTTTCATATCACTCAGCACTTTTCCTTTATAAAAATATAACATATCCCTCATAATTGCTAACATTGAATTACATCCATCATGTTTGTTCCATCCATCATATGTTCTACGTTCTATGTTCTATTTCTGCCCATTTTAGCGTCTTGTTAAAAGTTCCCTGCAGTTTTTCCTCGTCTTCACTGTTATCTGCAATGCTTCTACTTTAGTACTGTCTGGAAATATGCGCACATTCATTCTAGCCCTATGTCCAAATCACTTATGTCAAATTTCATTATTGAACAATCATCATTTAAGTTCGGGTTCTCAGTTCCCTGGAAGTAATTTTGGAATATGGAGATTCATTGCCTAATTATTACAAGATAGAGCTTAGGAACCCATTAATGACCAATTTCAAATAATACTTTGATATAAGTTTGATGGTTATCTTCAAGGAAACCTGTGAAGCCCATAGCTGGGAGATATAATTTACTCAATACTTTGAAGGAAAAAAAAAGGGTCGATCCAATTGGTCGGCAATTAGTGCTGCTGGCAAGTGCTGAAGTTATCAGGGGTGATTAGATCATTTATAATTAACTCACGACAAAGAAATATGAATGTAATTTCCAGTTGTTGGTGGGGGAAGGCAGATTCACTACTGGTATGTAAAACCAGGAAAGTAAGCTATAAAACACCAATGCATTCAATTAGAAATGGTCTAGCAACATTATAGACGTGCTAAAGTATTAGCAAGGTCTTTGTTCAATTTCATAGCACATTATATCCACTGTGCTTGTCCGTAGATTAAAGAAATTAAAGCTTTTGTCTGCTCCTGTCTCTGTGCTGAAACTGGATCAGGAGACTATGTCTGGATTAGCCATTGGAACTGGTAAAAAGACAAAAGGTAATTAAACAAATGCCTACCAATCGATCCCAACAGATAAGCAGTTTCCCAGAAAAACTTTATTATACCAGGTGCAATTATGTTAGCTCAGATTTATTCTCAATTGTAAGAGGGAAAAGTAAAAGCTTGTCAGAGGCACAGGAGGTAATTTGTTGCAAGGGTTGTCCTGCTTACCAGAAGGACTGTTATAAATGCCAGCAACTTAGATTAATTGTTGCTTATACCATTTAACCATGGTTTCAATACCTCTCACAATGAAAGTTCATTAGCTGAAATGGAAGAACTCCGACAAAAATTTACTTCTACAATATTTGTTGCCTGCTGTCTGTGGTCCTGAAATGTCATCATGGATGCTAGAGGCCAAAGTGCATAGTGTAATTTCTAAAGAAGTGAATACTTCTGCTAAAGCAGTAGGAAGAAGAATTGTAAACCACCGCATGAAGTGTTGACACTTTTGTGCATCATGGTGTATTGGCATTCTGCATTATTTACAAAAGTAAGGGAATTACTGCAGAGTACTCAACATCAGGAAATCACTGGAACATGCACTACAATCGTTTGCCCAGCATTGATAGATATTCATGTGGTATTCTCAGCAGACAGTCCTAACCCCAAGTAGAGCTTCTTCATGATATTGGCGTTAACGCTGATATAAAGTATTTCTCATCATTTTCCATTAAGTTGGTGAAAGTGATCTCTCATATTAAGTTATTTCCACAGAATAGGATTGGTGTACCTGAGAGCCGGTATGTGAAATAAAAAAAACTTGACAAATTGTATTATGAAACACACTACGCATTTTTAAAACAGCTGGACTCTTTCAAGAAGGGTCCCGACCCAAAACATCAGCTTTCCTGCTCCTCTGATGCTGCCTGGCCTGCTGTGCTCCTCCAGCTCCACACTGTGTTATCTCTGGACTCTTTCACATGTTGTCTTTGCAAAAATAGAGTGAGAGGCAGTATGGTCTTTCTTTCAGACTGCTTTAAATTCGATTATATCCATACATATGAATCAATTGAAGTCAATTTTAGCTGTGGGAGAAATATTCATGTTGAGCCAAATGGTCTGCCTCTGTACTGTATGATCTTAAACAAAACATCACTCTTCACAGTTCCATTTAATTAGCAACCTTCATAACTAGAAATCTTCCTTCTTTTAAGAACTGTAAAGTTCCCTTCCAAAGGATTATAATGAAATTTTAGCCATTGCCTTTTCAAAAAAATTGAGAAGAATTGAATTGTGTTTGTATCTTTTAATAATCAATCATTATCCCTGACAGAATCTACCAGTCCGTTGCCAGTGAATCTGATGATTGTGACTAGTTGTTCCTTTTCTCTGGCATGGGAAAAGTAAAATTGAATCCTTTTGTTCAGGTAGGCAACAATAGAATTCCATATAAATGTTACCAGGAATATGAGAACATTTTTTTTTTCATAGGCCTGATTGAACACCTTTCAGCAATAGAGCCCTTGTATTGAATATAATACTCACCCATGCCGCATAAATTCCTGTGATGTAATCCAGCTGCAGCGTGCAATGATTATGGTTGTTAATTTAAACCATCTCAATGCAACAGAGTTATTTACACCAATACTAAGCACAAATGGAACACTCACAAACATTAATGAAGCTTAGAACCCAATAACATTGTCTGAAGGAAGGAAAAAGTGAACTTGCTATTATCTAGTGACTTCTGCGACCTTGGGCTAGCCTTTATAATCAATAACTGTAAGATTGAGGTCAGGAGGAACTTCTTCACCCAAAGGATTGTGAATCTGTGGAATTCCCTGCCCAGTGAAGCGGTTGAAGCTACCTCGCTGAATGTTTATAAGGCAAGGCTAGATAAATTTTTGAACAGTGAAGGAATTAAGGGTTATGGTGAGCGGGCAGGTAGGTGGAGCTGAGTCTCAAAAAGATCAGCCATGATCTTATTAAATGGCGGGTCAGACTCGAGGGGCCGGATGGCCTACTCCTGCTCCTAGTTCTTATGTTCTTAGAGCAGTCTTTATTGTAACATACAAATAAGGAAGGCAATATATGCACAATAAGCTTTCACAGTCAGCAATAAGTTAACAACTAAATAATCTATTTTAATGATATGATTTCAAGGAATGAAAATTGAAGAGGGTACCATGGAAAACTTCTTTGTTCTTTAAATCATCTTTTACATTCACCTGAGAGAGTAGACAGAGCCTCAATTCAATAATGCATGTGGAGATGGCCCCTCTGGCAATGCAGCATTCCCACGTTTATATGTTCAAGACTCTGTGTCTGAGCATACAGCTTCCTGAGTTAGACATGTGAGTACTAATACTAAGCCACAGTTGAGACTGTGCATTTTAGAATTGCAATATTAGGTATCCAGCTGACTGTATTCTTTTAAAAATATGTGTAACCATCCAGCATGGAAAAACTTGCCTGCATTGGTTTTAATTATGATAGAAATGGCAATCATTTTTATGTTAACACTGCACAAAATGGCTTAGACACTGTTAATTAGATTTACTATGCAGAGAATGTGACCTGCCATTTGCATATTCACATCGTAGTCAACAGACCATTTGCTGAGACATATGCTTCAGTTGCTGCTGGATGGGTTTCAGCTGGAAAATAAGAGAGAAGGGGTCGTTTCTACCACATGCTATTGCGTTGTGAAAATGAACACAATAAGGAAAAATAGTTTTAGCTTACAGACTCCATGGTCATAAGCCCCACTGTCCTTTTCCTCCTGACTCCTGGCAACCCATATCATTTGGAATTGATAGTTTGAAAGAACGTTTACTTTCAAGTGCAGCTGAGTTTATTTCAAATTTGTTTTATAGAACAAAATATGAAAGATATGGGAGTACTTCACTCCATTAGCAATAATTTATATTGAAGACTTTACATTAACATTTTGAAATGTGTCAAGAAATACAATATAGTCACTAGATTTTTTCAACTATACTTGGCCCGTGACACCACCTATCTTCAATAAACTATATAGAGATTGATAAGAGGCAGTACTTGCTCCTTTGATGTTTGCTTGGGTTTTTGTTTAAAAACCTCCTGCGTGAGCAAGCCTGTAAATTATTTATTATAATTCAATACAAACAGGGCAGGAGAGGATAGGGATCCTGCTGTATCTTGTACATAAATCAACAAAGTATGATAAGCTAGAGAGCTAAACGTTTCTACAGGCCTTCCATTTCCAGACCTGTTCAAGCTGGCAACAAGCTGGTGAGCTACTCTTTGAGGTGGAAGATAGAACATTGAACACAGAAACTAAGAGCAGCAGTAGGCCATTTGGCCCTTTGAGCCTGCTCCACCATTCAATATGACCATGGCTGATCCTTTATCTCAATGTCATGTTCCCACTATATTTTCTATACTCTTTGATGTCTTATTATCTAAAAAATTATTAATGTCTTTCTTGAACATACTCAGTGTCCCATGCCCCCACCCCCAGAGTCTTCAGTTTTGCAAATTCCTCATATTGAGCAGCGTCTGAGTGAGGAAATGTTTCCATATTTCAGTTCTAAATGGCTCACCCTATATCCTGAGACTGTGATCTGTGTTCCTAGCCTCCTTGACCAGGGAAAACATCCTTGCTGCATCTAGTCTAGCCAGCCTGTTAGAACCTCATAGGTTTCAATCTGAAACAGCCTCTTGCCCCCTGCTCAAGGCCAAACCCAGGTAAGGAATGCACAAGATTGAGCCTGCAGGTCAGGGTGAGGAGTTAGAATCCTGTCAGCCCTCTGCAACACTGCGGTTACTGTCTTGTCATCACTGCAGGCCTATCTGACATCTGTTTAAAAATGGTGCCCAAACAACCCAGCAGCATTAGGCAGGTTCAGGAGCTTTACTCCCTTGTCCACCAGTTTTGTTTGGGGGCCATGCCTCTGTCGCCTTGATTGGTGAGCCACCATGTATTTGTGGTTGACCGGTCGTCTTTGCCACAAATAAATGATATCTATTTGAGCATCCATTGTTGGAATGTCTAAATTCTGCCTGTAGTTTCTGATGCAATCAGTAACATCAGTAGTGCAACTCCTTTGCCTCACAAACCTCACTGTGTAAAAAATAACATTACTCCTGCAAGGTGTTCTAATCTAATGATCAGGGCCAATGGCGGGCTCTTGCTGCCCAATGTCCTACAGGAGACTGGAGGAGCTAAGAGTAAGTAAATCAGTTTGTGTCCTAATTCCCTTGCGTTCTACTGTTTCCAGTGATTGAGAAGTCATAGCCAGTCTGTCCAATTCACTCTTAAATTTTTCAAATATTTATATCTGTGCAAAATCCCATCCAAGTCAATCTCTTGAGTCACTGAATTAGTGTGACCTATTTCCTTGATCCGTGTAATGTGTATTTGCTGTGTTTTGTGAATGGCCATGCAACGTTTCCTTTGAAATGGGCAGCTGAAAATTGAACATGCTGTGATTTGCAGCAGAATGATCACAAATCTGATCCTGCATGTCATGCTACATGCTCACAACTAGCAAAAAAGACATCCCATTGAGCAATGGTAGGATATGTGAAAATTAATAAGGGCATGATCAGATGGTGACTACATTGTTAATGTCACAATTGATATTTGAGAGAAAGAATTTAGTGCTAGAAATGAAGCTCAGGAGAGTCTTCAGAGGGAACCACAAGGCTAAGATTTTGTCCATAAGGTACAAAGTAGGTAGGAAGGAAAAGCTGGGAAATTGGTGATTGGAATTAGTGAGTAGTAAGAACCTGGTAAATATGGGGAAAAGGATCTTAAAGAAAACGAATGGAACCATCATGACCACATCAGGCACACCCATAGTGGGACCTGTGAACTGTGAATTTGTATAAAAGAACATAATTTTGTGTACGTGTGTGTGTATGTGTGTACGCGTGTGTGTGTGTGAGAGAGAGAGAGAGACAGAGAGACAGAGAGAGGGAGAGGGAGACAGAGAGCGAGGAGGCTGGTGTAGGACTCCTTATCCAAGAACTAATCAAATTCTAAATGGCTTCCTTTGAGTTGATTTTTTTTAGTTGTGATAATATACTTTATTTTTAAAAAATCTTTATTTGCATTGACAGTTACTAAAGCAGTTCTGTAAAGTCGTTGTGTATGAAGAAAAGCAAACATTGGAAATTGACATTCCCTGCAACTTCAAAAACCAAAGGCATTTCTTTCTTATGAGGGCACTTTTTACACTGGGGCAATGAAGGGGCCTGATAACGAAACAAACTCTCATTATTCTTCGGCAGGAAGACCTCAGACAGTGGTCTTTCCCCACTGTTCCTTGGTGGCAGCTGCCCCAAGCTTCAGTGCGTCCCTCAGCATGTAGTCCTAGACCTTGGAATGTGCCAGTCTGCAACACTCAGTCGAGGTCAACTCTTGCTCTGGAAAACCAACAGGTTTCTGGCAGACCAAAGTGCACCTTTCACCGAATTGATGGTCCTCCAGACGCAGTAGGTGTTTGTCTCAATGTGCATCCTGGAGAACAGACCATAAGGCACAGAGTCCTGTGTCACAAAGCTGCTAGGGATGAACCCTTGACCAAAACTACTGCATCTGTCTCCTTTACAAAGGCACATTCTAGAAGGAGATGTGCGACTGTCTCTTCACCATCGCAGCCAGTTTAAGGGCAGCATGCACACAGAGACCAGGCATGCATAAAGGATCTGATGGGCAGTGCCCTTCTTACCACCAGCCAAACTACATCATGGTGATGTTGGAAAGCACTAAGTAGTGATATTAAGGTAACATATCAAACTGCATTTCTTTTTGGCTGAAGTAAATCAACAGAAGCAGTTACGTGATTCCTGAGAACCATATTTTTAGTTGCTATTTCCATTTATGAAAGGTCAGATAATATTTTTATAAAATATATAATACGATAACTACACAGTTGCAACAAAGTATTGACAATTCATAAAGAGTAATCAAAGCATAGAATGGATATTTGGTTAGAGTCCTAGAATTTAAAGCCTCCTGAATAATGTATAAAATCAGTGGATGTTGTACTATGAGCCCAGAGGTTATTTCTGGATGGAGAAATTAAGATATGATGAGTTTCCTCATTAGTATTTGATTTGTGATCTTGGGAACAGCTCATGGATATTATTGCTTCAAAACGAGGATAAGGTGATGGTTGGAAAAATGAACACAAAAAAAACATACTCAGGCTAACTGTTGTGTTCTAATAATGCAAAAGAAAGACCCTTGAACAAAATCTGAGACCCATAAACTTGCTTATGAATCGAGTCAAGAAAACAATGTTCCCCAACTATTTGTTCTATTATTTTACACATTGAAAATTCTGTCAGTACACATGTCAATCACTTTGCACTCTCTTAAAAGTTCCTGAAACAAATTTGATCTTTTTAGAACTTTGTATTTGTAATTTACATTTCATTGCAGTATGTGATTAAATGGACTGAATTACAAATATTGCAGACTGGCTTCAAATATACGTTTTTGTGCTTTACTGAAATATTAACTCAAGCAGAGCATTTCTTTGTAAACTAGATATGGGCTTATCTGGATTCAGCACTAATGAGATTTTATTCTGCAATGTTTGAACTGAGCAGCTGAATATACGGAGCCACTAACTCACATGTATGACCATCTCAGTTACTTTTCAGGCACAGTTTTAAGATGAATTGGTCTGTTCCACAGCTCTCCTATTTGTAAAAATATAAGAGAGTATGAAGTTGACCTTTGAATTTGGGAATATATTTTTTGACTACAAGTATTTCTAGGTGAAATTGGTTATATAAGCAGACTTCATTTTTACCTTCTGCAAATGTATTCATCTCAGAGGGAGATAGTAGCATCTTGGTCACATCACTTGGCCTGGATCAAGAGGCTTAGGCTAATGCTATGTGGACATAAATACAAAATTCACCATGGCAGCTGGTGGAATTAAGTTTCGTTAATAAGACATGGAATTGAAAGCTAGTTTCAGTGATGTTTTAATTGTCAAATGTTAACGGAAAAGACCCCATCTAGTTCACTAATGTCCTTTTGAGGAAGACGATCTTCCATCCTTACCTAACCTGGCCAAATTGTGATTCTGGATCCAGAGTAACGCATTAATCCCATTAAAGAACTGTTAAAATTGTATTGCGAACGTAACTTGTATGTAATATCAAGAAGGCTCATAGAATGCTGGCCTTCATATCTGAAGGACTGTAGTGTAGGAATACAGACATTATGCTGCAGTTATACAAAACCCTATGTTCACATGTTCTAACAAAACATAATCTCACTGGGAAAAGTATTTCACAACAATTAAAAAAACAATTATTTCAGTCTATCCTAATTTTGAAAAGCTTCTACAAATTACCTTTGGAATAATGAGAACTCTTTCACTGATATAATGATACTAAGAGCTCATTGAATGGATTAGACATGTGTTCCCCACTATCTACCCTCTCACCAGCAAAGAAGAATAATAAATAATCTAAATAAGGTGCTCAAGAAAATAGAAGGAGTTGATTTAGCAGACAAAGCAAACAATTACCTCTGTTGGGGTGAACCCAGGACAAAGAGACATAGGATTACATCCAACCCATCATGATGGAAACCAGGCAGTCAAGCCATTTGACTGGGGACGTGGTGCTGTGTTAGTCTCCCATCAGCAGGTAACCCCCATCCCTACCCCCCGCCTCCTCTCATGATTCAGTTAGAAAGCAGGTGGGACTGAGGGACTAACACAGGATTCTTGGCTATCGCTGGTGCTATATCAATTTGACATATCAATGGGCAAATTCACATTCATTATCATTCAGCCCATCTTAATATGGAGTTGGCTCAAGGATTAAATGGAGATGGCATGGATCTCTTTTGACTTCAGAGGACTACTCAGAAAACCTGGTCAGGTTTTCTAGAATCCTCTTCGGGATGGCAATATCACTTATTCAGATCTTGACCCAGCATCCAGCAAAGGGGAGGCCACTGAAAACCCACACTGTCCTTGCCTCTGATCCCCAACACCCGCCCTCCCTGCCTTTACTCACCTGTGGCCTAGGTATTGATGGGGTGCAGTGCTTCCAGTCTCCACTGGCACTGACATCATGACCGTTTGCCAGCCTCTGATTGGTTAGCAGCTTTCTGAGGGGGAACCTCTGACCTCCATTATGGAGAAGGCTCAAAAGCAGACAATTAAAGTGGTTGCAGGACACTATGGCTCAATGGTTTTCCTTCTACCATCATGGACCTGACGGGTGATCTATCCATTGGTTAGACAGCTGCCAGCTGAAATCCCTATCAGCCTGACAGAGTCCTAGCTATAATTAGAGTTAGGGGCTAGATCAGGATCCAATCTCCGCAGTAGTGGGAATCTGGAGCTCCTTCAACCGAAAATGTGAATTAAAGCTTTCAAACTTGAGACTTGTAGGTTTTTGTTCAGTCCTACTCCTGCTCTTACATTTCTGTTTGCTCATATTGTCTTCCTATAATTGGGTCATAGTGAAACCAATCTGAAAATTGTGCTGCCAATTGCTGAACTCATAACTGGAGAATGAGAAACAAACCCAATCAAACAAGTCACCAAGGAGGTCTAAAGAAAGGTTTCAGGATTGTAAAAGAAAATTAGACAAAATGGATCCAGGGAAATTGTTTGTTATGGTAAGGGCATAACATGGAATGTAAACTATAAATTTGGACCTAGGGATGTTTTTAACTAAAACGTTCACAAAACATATACAAGAAATTGCCAGAGAGGTAATTTAACCAAAAAATGTGATTGGTTGAATTGGGGTTATTTACATTGTCCATAGAATCTGGAGAGTGTCCAAAAGGTGAGAAGAAAGGCAGTCAGACTGATATAAGTAATTTGCTGACCCCGTCATGACTTGAATAATAATAAATCATTTTAGTCAACTATAATAGAATGTCGACCAATCAATAAGTCAACAGCTGTTTGAAACTCCTATTAAAAAATGTCAGTGAAATTAAAACTTGCTAATTCCCTCATCATGCAAATCAGGAAGTTCATAGGCCTTTATTCATTTCAATTTAACTCCCTATGTAGACCTGGCAAGCTTAAACTACAAACTGTCATTATTTGGCTAGCATGTAAAACATTGCTTAGAGCAGTGTATTAGCAGAAGTAATCTACAAAGTAATGATACATTTTACAAAAAAAATGTTTTCAGAATTTAGGTGAAAATTACAAGGCTTCATTTATTGCCTAGCTCAACTTACCTTGCAAAGGATTGGGCCCTTTCACTGAATCACTGCAGGTTTTGTGGTGATTATGCATTAGAGATATCTACTCCCCAATGGTGAAAGAACAGCAATCAGGATAGCGTGGGATTTGTCTCTCACACTATTATTGTTCTTGCATTTCCTTGGGTTAGATGTTTTTGCTTTGAAACCGTTTTTGCTTAATATCTTCATAAATACTCGAGAGCTAGAATTCGCAAATGTAATGGTTAAATTTCCAGATGATATAAAGCTAATGAAGGTGGTGAGCTCCAGAGGTCAACAGAATAAGTTACAAGTGGATTTGAATTTACTTAGAAATTGGACAGACAGATGACAGATGAAATTCATTAAAGAGAAATGTAAAATGCTTCACACAGGAACTGTGATTCGGAAAAGGACTATGACTTCAGTGAAATAGAAAATAATGTGTATGGAAAATAAGAGGTTTGAAAGTCCAGATTGAAAATAAATTGAAACTATCAAAATAATACTCAGTGGCAGTGAGTAAAGCTAATGAGATGTTGGGATAAATCAGAAGGTCAATCTTGAACCAAAATAGTGAAAGAATTCTTCAACTTTATAAATCATTAGTGTGAGTATACCCAGGATACTGTAAGCAATGCTGGTCACCAATTTATTAAAAGGATACCGCAGCTATTGGAGGTATAAAAAAAAACAATCAGAATGTTTGAAGGCAGTGGAGACGTATGTTTCTGTGAACAGAAAAATATCCACTGGGAAAGAGAAAGTTGCGACATGGTATGATTACTATGTTTGGGATTACTGACAAACTAAATAACCTCAACCACAAAAAGCTGTAACATCTCACCCAGAACACCAGAATCAGAACATACAGTCTACATTCCAGAATAGCTAAATTCAATACTAATCTGCAGAAACCCTGCTGACAATTTTATCCTAACCCTCCCATTAGGGAACTAGTGACAATGAAGGTAATGAAGAGTAATATTAGACTGGGTTCAGAACTCATGTTTCATCTGATTATGTGAATTTACTGACTGGCAGATTAGTTTACCTCACTGAGAGAGCAGTAAATTTGTGGGACATAAAGAGATCATGGAAGCAGATTTGTATTAGTGTAGGTGAAATGCATTTATAAATAGAGGCAAAGAGCACAAATTCGAGGAATTTATGATTTTGTTTTACTCATTCATGGGATGTAGCTATCACTGATTGGGCTAGAATTGGCCTTGACCCGAGTGGCTTGCTGGGGCTATTTCCAAGGACAGTTAAGAGTCAGCCACAAAGCTATGGGTCAGACCAGATACGGACAACAGATTTCCTTCCCTAAAGGACATTAGTGCACTCGAATTTATTTAATGATAATCAACAATGGTTACACAGTCACTATTACATTAGCTTTTAATTCCAGATTTTTACTGAATTCAATTCACATTACTATATCCCATGTTGGGATTATGAATCCAGATCCTCAGAGCATCAGCCTAGGGTTCTAGATTACTAGCCTAGTGACATTCACCTGCACACTACTGCTTCCTTTAACACAATAAATCTGAATCCTAACAAGCCACCTTCTGACATAATTAATTTCAAACCAAGTGCAGAATGCATTTGACAAAAACGCAGACATGCTTGACGGGTTTGAAATAATCAAAGTCTTTATCTAAAGAATCAACTGGTTAGGCAATCGTGAGTGTAAAGTGATTTTCTGCACAAGCAAGTATTTAACCTTCAGGTTACATTTACCTTTAACATGAACATAACTTGAAGATTAAATACTTGCTTGTGACTTCAAACTGAAAATATTAAGAAGCTGTGATGACAAGGGATTACATAAATCCATGAGGTCCCTGTTCCAGTATGTGGAAGTGTGTTACAGGTCAATATTAAGATATTTAATCAGCCATTTTGGAAAGGCCAACTGTCAAGTTTTCAAAATCTGACACTCACAGCCCTATATAGCTACTGACTTAGAGTAGCATTTCGGATGCTGTCATGATTGAAGACCAGGACAAGCATCCATTTCCAGATGTCCCCACTGACCATCTTGAATCTCTGGAGCATGGATAAGGCTGGTCTCTAATTCCTTAATTGTTAGACAAAATCCTTTCCCCGTGGAGATCAGTACATCAGTGGGAGGAAGAGCCAAGGATTATGCTCCCTCATATGTATCCAGATGGGTGTTTTTGACAATGAATAAATTTAACGGGTAAATTGCCACTGAGAGATTGTGCAAATATATGACAGCTTCCAATTATAAGATAAGATCCCATGTCAGTGAAGTTGCCCTGTCTCTCGGCAGTCACTGAGAACATTCTCTTTCACTCTTCCAAGTCAAGCAGTCTTTGTCCCTGCCAATACCATGGCTTTATTCATTGGCAAAGGAGAAAAATGCAAATAATCAGTCCTGAAATGCTTGCAGTGTCAATTATTCAGTATGAGGGTGGAGGAAGCTTATGCCACATTGAATTCACATTCTGGATGCCATCCACTGGCTTGATGACTGTGAGACTTAACCAAGATTGGTTTAGGTTAGGTATCAACTGCAGAATAAAATACTGCTCATTCAATGTACAAAGATTGAAATAACATACCTGTTGACTTTGATAACAACAAAGATCAAAGAGTCTGCTGCCCCAACATGGAGAAGCCAAATCATTGATCTGCTTAGAGATAGTAAGAACTGCTGATGCTGGAGTCAGAGATAACACAGTGCGGAGATGAAGGAACACAGCTGGCTAGGCAGCATCAGAGGAGCAGGAAAGTTGACATTTCAGTTCTGGATCCTTCTTCAGAAACCTTCAGAAATTTCTGAAGAAGGGTCCCAACCCGAAATGTCAATTTTCCTGCTCCGCTCATGCTGCCAGGCCTGCTGTGCTCCTCCAACTCCACACTGTGTTATCATTGATCTGCTTAATATTTATTTGGAAATGGTGTATCATTAAACAACTTATGTCATGATACACCACTTTCCATGGATGGATCCATTGCAGACAATGACAGGAGAAAGAGATAGAAGAAACACCACCAGGTTCTAAAGAAGAATGATTGAAACTGAAACATTAATCCTGTTTCTCTTTCCACAGATACTGCCATACCTGCTGAGTTTCTGCAGCTGTTTTTAAACTTTCTGTTTTTATTGCAGATCTTCAGCAGAATTTTGCTTTAATTATACCACCTAGCATTTCTGCTGGTATAAACATAAACTGTTTAGATGGACTAGTCAACTAAAAGTTGTTCATTGCACATAATATGTGGGTGGCATTTTGTGGGTGCAACACAAATATTTCTAGAAAGAAGCATGAAATTCAAGGTAGCAAAGAAAGAATGCTTCCTTCTCAAATTAGACAATAAACTTTCTATGATTCAAATTATACATTGAAATGTGGTTTTATTACTACATTTCTGGTTTAAAAATGATTCTATTTTAAAAGTTCAAGTGTAATCCTTCTCAGTTTGACTGCACGTCCTTCAAGTCAACTGCTTATCCATCCCTTTTTACCATCCCCTTGTTTATCGCCTTATAATCAGCCCTAGGATAATAGGTTGCGTCAATTTCTACGAGCAGTGCAATTCCCAGCTAAAGCACAAAATGTGGAAGGGGGAAGGGCAGGGTCAAGGAACAGCCATTGCTTTAAATATTACCCAATTTTTAAATCATTAACTGGATACCGTAGCTTGTTCAAAAGCTTTTATTGCAATGATTTTGAATGGCTTGGGTCATCGTCTTTGACAGAATTAATTTTATAGTGGTGTCAGAGGCTGCAAGAGGGCTCCTTAGGGTCAGGAAAAACTTATTAAAAAGCAGTGACATCAATCACAAGTGAGAAATGTGTGTAAACTGTTAAAATTATTGCAGCCACATTCAGTGCATGATAAAACGTGGTTATCAAGTTCATGGCTGGTGTCTTTTGCACAGAAAAATTCAGCATTTGGAGTTGAATTTTATCCCATAAGGCTGGGTAGGTTTCCATTTGGGCCTGCAGTTGAAAGACCAAAAACTGGATCCAGAAGTTTTGGCATCTAACTTGAGAGTGTTCAGCAACGTTCACAGAAAGCCCCTGTGGGCTAAGCAGATCTGATATGTACCTGTGCTAAATACTCATTAAAAGCAGTTTTAACCCTGAATTCTGCCTTTAGCTCTGAGACTGCAGGCTCCCTGGGCATCCTGGAATTCAGTAAAGTCGGAAGATTGTGGGGGTGGGGTTGGTTTTGTTGGAACGATACACGAGGAAGACAGGCCAGACAGCCTTTAAATACTCAGATATGACCGCCATCCTTTCCTAATTGAAAGTCTTTTGCTCAGAGGGCGTGATGTCTTTTCATCATGTGGAGGTGATTTCCAGTAAGTTGACAATGATTTCTTGCAGCCTTGGAGCTTTTTCGCCTTCTGCTGCATTTCCGCAGCTGCTAACTCTCAAAACAGCAATGGGAGTCACTTATGAAGCTCGAGCTTGGAACGCTGACAAGGAGCAAGAGAAGCACCAATATCAATAGCAACACTTTCACCTCAGCCATCTGCTGCTTCATTGAACTGAGAGGAGGAACATAGGGTGTCAGTTTTTCAGGAGGCAATGCTCACAACAAAAGTGATATATGCAACAAGTCAGCTTCCTGGACAGAACTGAACTGCAAGTGCATCAGCGGGCTCAGTCTGTCCTATCACGTAGTTGCGCATATTTGGAATTATCTGCTGGAAAACTTCCTGACAAGTCAGCCAGTTGGGTACACATTACCTAGGAGCATAGGAACGGACAAAGACAATTAAGCCATTCAGCCCTTTGAGCCTTCCCCATCATTCAATATGATCATGGCCAATCAAACACTTCAATGCCTTTTTCTCACCCTATCCCCTGACATGCCATTGGTAATCAGAAATCTGTCAATCTCTACCTTAAACATACTCAAAGATTTCCTTTGTGGTTGAGAATTCCAAAGGTTCACATTTCTCTCAAAAATTCTCATCTTGAACCTATAGGCATCCCCCTTATTTGTAAATAATATCCCCGGTACTAGACTCTCTAGCTAGGGGAAACCTCTTATTTGTATCTACTCAATCTAGTGTCTTCAATGGCACCTATCCTTTCCCCTGTCTCTATTATATATGTAAGGTGTGACTTTTGTAAGCTTTTCCTATTGCTTTTAAAGTCAGGGCAGCATTTAATTTCTTTGCTTTTGGCTCCTTCCAGGGAATTCCAGGAGATATTTTTAGAATCTCATAATCTGTCATCTTCAAGTGCATCTCCCAGAAGCCCAATTCCATGTTTGTAAAATTGGTAGTTAATGTGCACAAGGGTGGTGCCAGTCAGAAGGAAAATATACTTGGATTTGCTACCTATCCAGTACCCCTTCCCCTAACACAGTAAATTATGATGTCGATGTTCCAGTGTTGGACTGGGTGGACAAGGTCAAAAGTTACACGACACCAGATTGTAGTCAAACACGTTTATTTGAAATCACTAGATTTTGGAGCACTCTACTTTGCCAGGACAACACTTGACCTGACAAAGGTGTCGTGTGACTCCGAACAGTAAATTATAGACGGCACACACTTGCTCTTAGGAAGAAGAGGTCGAAACCCTCCGACGATTAAATTGAAACACAAGCCTCCAATCTGTAATGGCAGGAGTAGAGGTAATTCTGGTAATTAAACCTGAAACACCCAGAGAAGCTCGCTTCACCTCATCTAATCTGTTAAACAGTTATGGAGAAGAGGAGGTTCAATGAAAGAAAATCCCTGATATTCACTTTACAAGTAACGATTATTTATTTATTTAACCCCAACAGTAAACAAATTAACAGGACTGCTAACAAGCCAATTCAT
Organism: Rhincodon typus; assembly: GCF_021869965.1. NCBI lineage: Eukaryota > Metazoa > Chordata > Chondrichthyes > Orectolobiformes > Rhincodontidae > Rhincodon > Rhincodon typus. The sequence continues at coordinate 27,886,915 of NC_063336.1, forward strand.
TTTCCCCCTAACTCCTAACTATTCCCTAACTGAATAAAATGTTACTGGTATGCTATTCCAGAATACACAAGTCTCACTTGTATAACCCAATGGTAAGAAAAAATAAATTAAAATTTAGTCCCTCAAAGGCCACACAGAATGTGTCTCCCAGAATGTTTTTCCTTCTCCACTGTCTGTCCAGTCATAAGTGTCATTCTTCTGCTGTTCTCATACCATAAATACCTTTCTTCCACTGATCATACTGTCAGGGATGTTTTCTCTGTGAGGACTCTTCGCTAGAAGTGCCGTGGTGGTACTTTTATGGATAGATAGTGCTTTCCCGGAAAGCTTAGCGATTCCTTTTGAGACCCTGATGTTTATTTCTCAGATGGCAGTTCGCTCTCACACCAATTTTCAAACACCCTCTCCTTATATACCAAAGATGACATATCAATTTTCTTACAATAGCATCGGTCCGAGGTTGTCAAAACAATCAGACTTAAATTCAATTGGCTTTCAATCACTAAGTTCTCAGTTTAAATTAATTGGCTGATTCCAGCTCATTGCCAAAATATCAAAACAAGCCTAAGATTTCCAATCACACAGCCAGTTGATACCTGTTTCCATTTTAGAACCATACATGTTCAGGTACATATAGACTTTGTTTTCTGTATAAATCTCTAAGTTTAGAAAAGCACTTTAGCTCTTAAAGGGACCACCCACTCTACACAACTTTGTAACACTTAGCCATCCACCTTTCCTCAGGTTATATGGCAGTATTCGCCAACTAAAGTGAATTCCATTCTATCAATTTTCAGCACGTTTCTATCAAAAGATCATTCTATCTCTGTGAGCAGCCAAGTTTCTCTCAAATATTCTCACTTTCAAAAAGCACCAGCAAATGTTTCTTTACTAGCAAGAGTTATGCTTTAAGGACATGGTTGATGGAACCAGTGTGGAGTACAGACACTTCCAGGAAACGTATAACAAAAGCCACATGAACACAAGAATTGACTCAAGTGTTTGGGTTAATCCTGGAATGCATTCAGAGTATACCACTCAGGGCGTCCAGAAGCATAATGATGCAGTGGAGATTTTGAGGAGGAAAAGAAAGAGAAGGAGCAAGAGGACAGGCCTGAGGGTACCTGCAGCTGCTTATCTATCTGCCAGGCATTCCTGGGACAGACTAATTCAGTTATACTTTACTTTAATCTGAAGCTGTGCAGCCAAATCTTGGCTGCAATGGGCCTCCCAAGCCCCAGCAAAGTGCAGTCCCACAATCATCAGTCTGCCCCTTTCAAAGATACCTACCTGTCATCATTGACATTGGCCCTAACATTGTCTTCAAAGCAGAAGACTGCCTGGTAGGCAGGAGGAAACAATAGGCAGAGCAGGATGAACGAGTCATGATATGACATTTATTATTGTTAAATATTGAACATCAATGTGGCAATCAAATGGTTTATAATGTCAACTGCATAACTTTGTGCAATTCCAATTCCTTTCTCCTTTTCTTATTACTCTGATATGATGCACACCCTGTGGTTTCAGCAGAGGAACAGAAAGACTGCCAGTTTTCCTGTCTGACTGCTCGGATTCCCTTGGTCAACATCCTCAGGGTATGGAACACAATAAAGTCCTGCTGAAGACTGCTTCACTTAAACTTACTTAGAAGCCATCTTGAAACTGGATCAAGAGGCATCATGTGGAAAACTGCCTGGAGTGGGAGTCAGAGTCATGCAGCATAGAAACAGCCCGTTCAGCCCACAATGCCTATGCTGACCAACGAACACCAAACCTAACAAATTCCATTTATCTGCACTTGGTCCACAGCCTACCATGTGAGAGTAAGGGCTGTACAGAGGCAGCAACAGTTGAGAAGTGGAAGTGTTATAAACAGAGAACCTATCTAGATGTTCCGTTTCATCGTTATTTCTCTCATGGCTCACCCATACCTCCCTGCTAGCATTGTGTAAAGAGTATTTGGCCATTGCTCAAGGACTGCATGCATTCCTTTGCCTGCAACATATTTGATTCTCCATGAAGTTGACCATGCTATCCATGGATGAGGACATCATTGCAATAATGACATGTGTGGATTCCTAGCTCAACTAGAATCAGATTCAAAAGAATCAATGATGAAGGGGACTATTCTGGAAGAGAGAGAAGCTAGTGATCAGGAATGCAAATGGAGAGTTGACATTCAATGTATGGGGAATGGAATATAAGAACAGGGAAGTTTTACTGCAACTGTACAAGACTTTGATAAGAACATGCCAGGAGGATGATGTACAGCTTTACTCTTTATTTGAAAATAAAATATAGTTGCAATAGCAGTAACTATAAGAAGTCTGGTATCACCAATGTTGAAGATTTATTTTATGAAGATGTAATCTTATTGGAACATGTAAGATCCTGAGGGGACTTGATAAGTGGATACTATGAAGAGGTTTGCTCTTGTAGGTGAGAGTGGAATCAGGGAACAAGTTTAAGAATATGATTTTATTTCATCCATTTTTAAGGTAGAGGCGATATCATTGTTCTCTGAGGATCATTAGTAAGTGGATTTCTCTTAGCCAGAAAACAGCAGAGGGTGCATCATTGAATTTATTCAAGACTGAGTTAGGGAAATTCTTAATAGAAGAAGGAATCAAGAATTATGATTGGCAGACCGTAAAGTGGGTTTAAGACCAAAATCAGTTCAGCAAAGATCCTATTGAATGATAGACCAGACTTGATGAGTGAAATTGTCTACTTAGCCTCCTAAGTCCTATGCTCCTATATTCCTATGTAACGGCAATTATACTCCTGTGAGATTTTGTCAGCTGTTCCACAAGTGCTTTGCACCCTTAGAGAAAAGAAAATGAGGAGTTTATCTCAAGTGACATAATGCCTCAGTGCTTAACGGTGTCTTTGGAGACAGCAGTAAACTGCGCAGAGCATCAGGGCACAGACAACTGAGTACATTCTGACTCCCCTCCAGTAGCTGTATACTCAAGCTACCACTTTCAGCAGAATTGAGGATAATCTTATATTGCCCATTCTCCACATCATCAACGTGTAGCAAAGTGCTCTCCAAGTCATGGATATTGAGAAGTGCGGTGTAGTCATGGTAGGATACACAGCATCTATTTTGATGTGATAGATCTGGCCTGGAAAGTGTAGATCTCACCTCCAAAATGTGTAATAGAATAACCTTGCAGCATTAGCATTGTAACCAGTTCTCATGAAGGGTCAACAATCCATGATGTTAACTCTGTTTCACAAGAGCTGTGTGAAGTCTCAGCATTTCCAGGATAATCCTGCTTTTTCTCTGTTTTAATTTCAGATTCCCAGCATCTGGAATATTTCATTTTTTTTGTTGTAAATAAGACTTTTCCAACCAGCAGATAATAAAGCAGCTGTAGGCACTTATCACCATTGCTTCTTGAATTGATCAGCTGCCACAATTTGTTTGTTAAAGGTCCCAATCTATGAAACATGCATAATGCACTTCATTTCTTTCTTGTGAAAGAGCTTTATTTTATGATTATTTTCCAATAAGAATCAATTCAACACTGAAGAATTACAGCTTCCATTGGCATGATAATGACCCAAATCTATGTGCAAACTCGGTGTAAGCGTGTTCATAAATGTTGTTTGCTTATATGGCTGAGCAAGCCAGTGATTTACACATGTACATGCAATATTTTAAACTAATGGTTTAAAGGACAGTTGGCATATCTGTGGCGCACTCCATGCTAACCTGTTGTAATAATATATCAAAACATTGCTAAGGATTCTTCTGTAATCAAATGAGGGAAATAAGTTGTAATATGTCCTGCCGACTGATGAGAAAACACAATGGGAATGTTATTCTCCAAGACTATTTCTAGAGTATATTTTTGATTCTTTAAGGGTAAGTTTATTATAATTTCTTTGCTTGATTTCAGTAGTCATGGCTTAAAATTATTAACATCACGTCATGCCTTCTGTGTGTGTGTGTGTGTGTGGTGGCATGGGTGTGTGGTTGGTCAAGAAGTAACCATTGGAATTGGTCAGGGAAACCTATAATTGCCACAATCTCGCTGTAAAACAGCAAGCTCACTGTCAATAAAACATTGAATTTAGGCACCCAGAATGTCACCCTTGAGTCCCTTGTGGCTATTTTATGAAGTTAACTCATCAGCGAAACTGAAGGAGTTATTTTTGAAACATAACTTCTCAATTCTCTTTCTATTTTGTCTACATAACACTGGCCACCATTTTTACTGGTTTGTATCGTTCTTAATGGGGGAATTTTAATAACATGATTCCTGTTTTTTCTTTTTTTTTGCCTTTAGCTCAAAAAGAAATTGTAACTACCTGCACCAGTATACATGTCAGACTATTAGATGTTTCTTTGCATGGTAAAGAGGCAAAACTTCGCAGAATCAGCCTCTTCCTTTTGATAGTTGCCACATTTCTAATTCCCATTTGTCTTTCAGAATTGTTTGAGGCTCTCTGCTACTTGGGAGATTTAATTGAGCCAGGAATATGACTGCAAGCTTTACAGTATAGTCCTCTGTTATTGCGGTTGATGGAGTCTTTTTTAATAATGTGTGGGATTTGTGAAGCAAGAAACTCATTTAATTAACACAGAAAAAAAATCACAAATACCTGTAGTTAATTAACTATTAGAAATGCCCAGAGGCTGCTGATCTCAAACACTTACTGTAAGGAACCAGAAATGTTCTGATAATATGTTCAATTGCTTGCTTGATCACACCTGTCAAAGTGGCAGGCAGTTCTGGTCAATCACTGTCTCATCCAATTCTGATGGGAAAAATCATTTTGCTTTCATACAATAAGCAATGAAAACATGATTCCTCCCACTCCCAATCAAATAAAAGATCAGTCACCATTTGACAGACTGATACAAATTAAGGTGTGTATCATTATCTCACAATAGGGTTTACTGTTGATGACAGGTCCCGTAAGTTAAAACAAAGAAAGATAATCTTGTTGCATCAAATAGAAAGGGGAGAATGGCTCCTTTAGCTGATTCTTGTCTTGCACACGTATAATGAATTTGAATGGAGCAAGGGAAAAGTCACACAAAGTGGTTGGTTCCCTCTTAGCAAACTTGACCTCTTCATTCCAGAACATCATGCCTGCTGCCTTACAATTTATAGCAGTTCTTAAAATAATTATGGTGCCATGGTGACAAGCACCCTGCTTAGCAACCTGTTCCTGCTGTCAATTATCTCCTGTGTGAAGAAATGATTCCTGGAGTCTGTCTCACATTTGCTCTTGGCCACCTTGAACTTATGATCCCTTACTCCTTGGGATCTTTGACAGTATCGTGCAATATCAGCTGGAGTTACAGTGTCCCCTCCAACCAACAATACCCTATTGTTAACACAATACAGTCTGCCAGCGTTTTGAATCAGATTTTCCTGATTATCCTGACACTTATCATCTGGTTTACACCATAAATCAGACATAATTTTAAAAACTGATAGCAATGCATTTAAAATAAAAATCCCATTAAAATCTATTCTCTTGTTTTATGCAGGACCACACATCAGTTTTCTTAGTGACCCTTACATTTACAATTGCTTTTTTCCACTTAATTTCAAGTAATTTTCTGATGGAAATAATTAGTCTTACAAATAACTCATTTGTCTGACACAAAGGATGAATCATGAGCAGCGTGAACCTTCCTTCAAGTTTTGGGTGGGACCCTTTGTAATAGTGACCAGAACTGTCCAAATTGTAAAAACAATACTTTTTTATTTCATCTTTGGATTATGAAATTTCCATCAGGGTTTTAATTTTCCAAACATTGACTGGGACTGTCATAGTCTTAAGATTTGAATGGTGGGGAATTTGATAAACGTGTCCAAGACAATTTTCTTTACCAATATGTAAATATACCTATATGAGAAGGAGCAAGACATGGCCTTCTCTTGGGAAATAAGGCAGGGCAAGTGACTGAAGTGTTAGTAGGGGTACACTTTGAGACTAGTGATCATAATTTTATTAGTTTTAAAATAGTCATGGAGATGGATAGGCCTCCCACAGAAGTTAAAGTTCTTAATCGGAGTAAGGCAAATTTTAATGGTATGAGATAGGAACATTCAGAAGCTGATTGGAGGAGACTGTTCGTAGATAAAGGAATGACAGACAAGTCAGAGGCTTTCAAGAGTGTGATAACATGAATTTCAGAGGCACTATGTTCCTGTTAGACTGAAGGGTAAGGCTGGTAAGAGCAGGCAACAATGGATAAATAAAGATGTTGAGGCTCTGGTCAAGAGTAAGAGTCATATATTAGATATAGATAACTGGGATCACATGAATCTCTTGAAGAGTATAAAGGATGTAGCAGCATTCTTAAGAGGGAAATCAGAAGGGAAAAAAGTAGATACAAGATAGCATTGGTAGATAAGGTTAAGGATAATTCAAAGAGATTCTGCAAGTACATTAAGAGCAAAAGAATGAGTACGGAGATAATAGGAGCTCTTAAAGATCAACAAGGTTGTCTGTGTGTTTAACCTCAGGAGATGGGAGAGATTCTCAATGAACATCACATGTCAGTTTTTACTGTGGAGAAAGTAAGAGTTTATAAGACTCAGAGAAATAAATATTGATCACGAACAAAAACAGAAGTTGCTGGATAAGCTCAGCAGGTCTGGCAGCGTCTGTGAAGAAAAAATCAGAGTTAACGTTTCGGGTCCGGTGACCCCTTCCTCAGACCTGCTGAGCTTTTCCAGCAACTTTGGTTTTTGCTCCCGATTCACAGCATCCACAGTTCTTTCGGTTTTTAAATAAATATTGATGTTTGAAAACAGCTCACATTATGGAAGAGGAAGTGCTGGAGGTCTTAGAAAACATAAAGGTAGATAAATCTCCAGTAACAGTAATCTCCAGTGACATTATGGGAAGTTAGGGAAGAAATTGTTGGGCCCCTAGCAGGGAAATGCTTATCATGTAAAACCATGGGTGAGGTGCCAGAGGACTGGGGTGAGTCTAATTTTGTGCCTTTATCCAAGAAAGGCTTTAAGGAGAAGCCTGGGAATTATAGACCTGTGAATCTGACATTCGTGGTGGGGAAGTTGTTGGAGGTGATTCTGAAAGGCAGTATTTACATACATTTGGAAAGACAAGGAATGATTAGAGATAGCCTGCATGGTTTTGTGCAAGGGAAATCATGTCCGACAGACTTGATTGAGTTTTTTTAATGAAGTAACCAAAAATATTGATGAGGACAGAGTGGCAGATGTTGTTTACATGGACTTTAGTAAAGCCTTTGACAAGGTTCCGCGTGATACTAATTAGTACAGTTAGATTACATGGGATTTAGAGAGATCTTGCCAATTTGATACGAAATTGACTTGATGGTAGGAGACAAAGCGTGGTTGTAGAGGACTGGAGGCCTGTGACTAATGGTGTTCCACAGGATCGGCACTGAATCCACTTTTGTTTGTCATTTATATTAATGATTTGGATGACAATTTAGGAGGTATGGTTAGTAATTTTGCAGATGACACCAAAATTGGTGGTACTTGGACTGTAAAGAAGGTTGTCTAAGATTTTAAGAGATCTTGATTGATTGGTCAATAGGCTGAGAAGTGGCTGATGGAGTTTGATTTGGATAATGTGAGATATTACATTTTGGTAAAACAAACAAGGGCAGGACTTATACAATTAATGGTAAGGCCCTGGGAGGTGTTAAGAAACCTAAGGGTTCAGGTACATAATTCTTTGAAGTTTGCATCACAGGTAGACAGGGTGGTTAAGAAGGCATTTAGCATGTTTGCCTTCATTGCTCAGACCTTTGAATATAGGAGTTGGGACGTTATGTTGAGGCTGTACAGGACATTGGTGAGGCCTCTTTTGGAGTACTGTGTACAGTTTTAATTGCCCTGCTATACAAAGGATATTATTAAATTGGAGAGGGTTTAGAAAAGATTTACAAGGAATGGAGGGCTTCAGTTATAAAGATAGGCTTGATAGGCTGGGACTTATTTCACTAGAGCGTAGGAGATTGAGAGATGACATTATAGAGGTTTATAAAATCATGAGGGGCATTGATAAGGTGAGTAACAAGGGCTTTTTCCCTAGGGTGAGGGAATTCAAAACTAGGGGGCATATTTTGAAGGTAAGAGCAGAAAGATTTAAAAAGGACATGAGGGGCAACTTCTTTACACAGGGAGTGGTTCATATGTGGACTCAACTGCCAGAAGAAGTGGTTGATGCAGGTACAGTTACAACATTTAAAAGGCATTTAGATAAGTACATGACTAGGAACGACATAGAGGTGCCTGTGTTAGACTGGGGTGAACAAAGTCAGAAGTCGCATGACATCACATTATAGTCCAACAGGTTTTTTCGAAATCACAAGCTCTTGGAGCACTGCTCCTTTGTCAGGTGAAGTGGAGGGAAGTGCACAGGCACAGAATTGACTGTTAATCCAGTTAACTCAAATAACATTCTGGGGACCCGGGTTCGAATCCCGCCATGCAAGATTGTGGAATTTGAATTCAATAAATATCTGAAATTAAGAATCTAATGACGACTATGAATCCATTGTAAATTGTTGGAAAAACCCATCTGGTTCGCTAATGTCCTTTAGGGAAGGAAACTGCCATCCTTACCTGGTCTGGCCTAAATGTGACTCCAGATCCACAGCAATGTGTTTGACTGCCCTCTGGGCAATTATGAATGGGCAATAAATGCTGCCTAGTCAGTGATGCCCCTCATCCTGTAAATGAATGAATGAAGGAAAAATAAACATGTTCAGCATGGACTAGTTGGACTGAAGGGTCGCTTTCCATGCTGTATGACTCTATGAGTCTGGGACCTGTTGAGGTAATTATCATTGCATCTTTCAAATTTAATCCCATTCTGATCTGTACTTTCTGATCTGTATTTTCTGATTGCTTTTTAGTGGAAAATTTTCCAGCTGGTTTTGTCAGTCAACAATTTTACAAAGCTGATTTTGATTATTCCTTTGGTGCTGAAGGAAAGATGAAAACTCTGGTGCAATCTAAAATGTATGCAAAACATGACTTTAGATTCTAGTGCCAGCTATTTTCAAATAGCAGTTATTCCTTTTATGATGGAATAGTACTTGCAGCTTCTAATCAATCTTTGGTAATTTTTGTGATCAGCACCTTTTGTGAAAGCTATCAGTATTTTATGCCAACCACTTTTGTGATGTAGTGTTATACTTCACAAGGAGTTTAATCAACAAGTAACAATTGCTCCTTTCTACGGCTAGAGCATTATAATCATATCCAACAAGGTCGTACAACTGCATTTGCTTTTCAATTTACAGCCCACCTCTGGAGGCATTTGGTGTCCTAAATATATTTCTGCATCCAGGAAGGACTGATTGTTGGTTCAAGAAGCTGACCCACAGAAACACACTAGTTATCAATTTTTACCACAAAGTTAAACCCACATGTGAAAATGCAGTTTGACAATCACATTCCTAGATATTACCAACAACAGTGACTCTAAAAATAATGAAAACTGCATTTATAACACAGGTTCCATGAACATACTAAAGAATTCAAGACCCAACGAGTTAATTTTGAATTAAAATCAATACCATTGTATAGAAAAAAAACAAAAGTTTGAGAGAAAATTAAATGTTGTGCAGGATATTTAGAGAATTCTCTACACTTGTTTGACTGATATTGTATCTCCCAGTGTAAAATTAATTTATTGCATTTTCTGAAAGATGCTGCTTCCAGTAAATGCAATATTCACTCATTACTACAGGAAAATTTCACTTTAGATTATGCTTTTGTGTCTTTGAGTGGGCGTTGAAACCACAACATATAGACATACTGACTCAAGCTGTCACTGAACTAAGATGATCTAATCTATGCTTTGATGAAGGCCATTGACCTGAAATGTTAACTCTGCTTCTCGCTCCACAGATGCTGCCAGACCTTTTGAGTATTTGCAACATTTACAAACAAAGAACAGTACAGCACAGGAACAGGCCCTTTGGCCCACCAAAACTGTGTCGACACAGGATGACTTTCTTAACTAAAAGCCTTTTGCCTCTATGCTATCCATATCCCTCTATTCCCTTCCTATTTTGTTTTTATCTGACGAGATGCCTCTTAAACATTGCTATTGCATTTGCCTCCACCATCTCATCTAGCAGTGCATTCCAGGCACTTCCACCCTCTATAAGAAAACCTGCCCCTCACATCTCCTTTCACCTTACTCCATTTTACTTTAAACTTATGTCCCCAAGTAATTGACATTTCTGGAACAAAAGCAGAAGTTGTTGGAAAGGCTCAGCAGGTCTGGCAACATCTGTGAAGAAAAAATCAGAGTTAACATTTCGGGTCCATTGACCTTTCCTCAGAACTGAGGAACAGTAGGCCTGAGCAAGAGTCAACGGACCTGAAATGTTAACTCTGATTTTTTTTCTTCATAGATGTTGATCCCTACAGAACACCATGGCATGGTGGCACAGTGGTTAGCACTGCTGTCTCACAGCACCAGGGACCGGGATTCGAATCCACCCTTGGGCAACTGTCTGTGTGGAGTTTGCACATTCTCCCTGTGTCTGCGTGGGTTGCCTCCAGGTGCTCTGGTTTCCTCTCACAGTCCAAAGATGTTCAGGCTAAGTGGATTGACCATGCTAAATTGCCCATAGTGTTCAGGGATGTATAGATTAGGTGAATAATAGGGGGATGGGTCTGAGTGTGATGCTTTGAGGGTCGGTGTGGACTTGTCAGGCCGAAGGTCCTGTTTTCACATTGTATGGATTCTATGGAACACCACTGATCACAGATCTCCAATCTGAAAAACACCCTTTGACAGTTACTCTCTATTCTATGACTAAGCCAGTTCTGTATCTGTCTTACTAGCTCACTGCAGATCCCATGTGACTTCACCTTTTGTATCAGACTGCCATGAGGGACCTCTTCAAAGGCTTTGCTAAAGCCCATTAGGACAACATCAAACATTCTGCCCTCATCAATCATCTTTGTCACTTCTTCAAAAAACTCAATCAAGACACAACCTTCCCTGTACAAAGCCATGCTGCCTATCACTGATAATTTTGTGTTTTACTTCAAATTCCCAATTTCTACGATATTTTGCTTTTGATACAAATTCACTTAGTTTCATTTGCCAAGCAATGATAGATAACAGAAGATGATTTTGGGAATTTCAAAGACTGAGATGTGAGCTGTTTAAACTGTTATCACAGTATGATTGGATACAAATACAACATTAATAGCACTCAAGATAGAAGACTCTTCCATTCTTAAGGGAAGTTCATATGTACAATAGACTTATATCAAAAACAGTTAATATTCTATAGTCCTGGATAAATATTTAGTTAAGAGTCTGATTGAAAGCTAGAATGAAATGTATAGAAAAAGATGATCAAACATTGTGCAGATCACAATTAGTGCTTTACTCAAGGGGCCATTAAAATGTCAGGGCTGAACAGTGTTAATATGTGAACAATATCTTGGCAGTTGAAATTTGCTTTTTGCCTTATTTGTTGCACTCTGGTTAACACATTGATATCAAATCACTCCATGTACCATTTGACAGTTTTGTTTGTGAAATGGGTCAATAATTTATGTAAATTGGAACACACAGGAAACTGATGCAAAAATCTTGTTCAATTTAAAAATACGCAGAGGGATTTTAACCCAGCCCATAGTTACCAGCCAATTCCCTTCATTTGAGAAACAATTTCACAGACTTTTATCCTGTACATGATTTTATTGACTTGTTTCAATAAGTTAAAAGATATTTAGCAAATTCTGGACAGTGACAGAAAAAAAAGACTTGTTTAACTGGCAACAATTTTCTCTTACCATAATGTTAAAGGTAAAGTCACTGTAGTCCTACTGTGCCATAGGGCTGCTCTCTCTTCAGAGATAGATGACTGGTGGTGGTTTAGCCTGAGGGTCACCGTACCTCAGGTGAGGGGTGAGGTTGAGCAGCAAAGTCTTTCATGGTAACCTCAGCTGGTGCAGGAACTGAGCCCATACTTTGTCATCACAAACCAGTCTTTCAGCCAACTAACCAAACCCACCAACATATTAATGGATGTATAAACCACCTTACCTGGGTCTGAATGTTCTGGCCCAGATATCATTGGCACACAAGGTCCACTTAATGTGGAACATCTATTTTAAACTAGGAAGTAATAGTACCTGCTCACAATGATACTGGTTGCTTCGAAGTCCCAAAAACCAATGTCTGTCTCACATGGTCAATCTATCAACAGATCTCTCAGTGGTCTTTCAGAGCACCTGACCAAACTGTTAATGATATCCCTTCTTTGGACTGACTGTGCCATTTTAGTAATAGCTGCTTTGGCCACATTTAAATGGTTTTTAATTAGATCTCAGTCCTATTCAAAATCACCGATCTCTAGGCTTCTCGTCAAGATTATGTTTGAAGAAATGCAGGTGGTTTAGAGGGCATAATCTCCAATCCTTCCCAACTATCAAGTCATGGAAACAAAGGGACACATTTTTCCAACACATTGTTTAATACTTTGCAGAATTTTGGGAAACATCTGTATTTTTCCACCCTGCCTTTCTGTTCTCATTTGCATGATGTAGATCTTTAGCTAGGATACCATTTTTTTCTTTGATGCCCATCCATGAGATGCACCATAAGATGAACCCAACATGCAAAACTTCACCACAACCTATTTATATTCTAACCCTGTCACCTATCATGAATCAATGGGTTAGTAAGCAATGCATACTTCAGCGTAAGTCATGATGAGCAAAATTAGCATCAATTAGGAATGATTAGACTTTAGCCGACCTGAAATTCTACTTCTTGCAAGGGGAATCAGATTCAGTGTTCATATTTGAAAGATGCACTGAGGATTGAGTTAAATGACAATAACTCATGGAAAGCAGCTTAGTAGGCAAACCATTACAGCAGAAATGTAAACTGAGACTGGAGTAATTGAAAAACATTGTGACCTTCACATTTCTATTGGCAAAGTCTTCTTTCATCATTACATGTTGACAGATTATTTGAACAAAATTCAATTGCACACAAACAAAGCTTTAGATCCAATATTTTGAAGTTTGAGTGCCTGACAGCCATTCTAGCAGCAAAGCAGCCACCTATGGTTTTGAGGGCATGACCTCTGATGCAATATATTCGCCAATAGAGTAACATTGCCCTCAGCTAGAGCAGCCTAACTACCCTAGTTATATTGGTGATTAGTGCCAGTTTATAAGGATGACCAATGTGTCCACGAATTATACAAATAAGATCCCAAGTGCCATTTTAGCTCTGCAGGAAGAGGAGAGTTTGAGTTGTTATTCTAGGAGGAGTTAGTGAGGACTTTTGGGCCATTTTCCCACCTTCCCTATCTTCCTGGTAGCAGTTCGGATCCACCTTCTGTTGCCACTCCTGCCAAGCTGCATGGGAGCACCTGCATGGTGCCCTCTAGCTAAGCTGGTGATTGCATCAGAGGTCATGCCCTTAAAACCATAGGTGGCTGCTTTGTTGCTAGAATGGCTGTCAGGCACTCAAACTTCAAAATATTGGATCTAAAGCTTTGTTTGTGTGCAATTGAATTTTGTTCAAATAATCTGTCAACATGTAATGATGAAAGAAGACTTTGCCAATAGAAATGTGAAGGTCACAATGTTTTTCAATTACTCCAGTCTCAGTTTACATTTCTGCTGTAATGGTTTGCCTACTAAGCTGCTTTCCATGAGTTATTGTCATTTAACTCAATCCTCAGTGCATCTTTCAAATATGAACACTGAATCTGATTCCCCTTGCAAGAAGTAGAATTTCAGGTCGGCTAAAGTCTAATCATTCCTAATTGATGCTAATTTTGCTCATCATGACTTAGCGCTGAAGTATGCATTGCTTACTAACCCATTGATTCATGATGGGTGACAGGGTTAGAAATCTTTTATTAGAATTGTCGTTTAAGAAGCAAAATTCATCAAATATCAAACCTAAGAGTTATTTTTTGTGCTGCTGGGGTGGTTCCAGACCACTTCTAGATTCCCACAGCCCATTTGATTTTTGCCTGTGCAAGTAGCAAACCTGCGCACTGCACTTCCGATATAATTAGATCCACAGGAATAGTTGGGCTAGTGACTCCAGAATTTGTGGTCCCCCAGAGGTGTCCTGAATAAGAGGCTAGATTTAGAAATGCTTTCAAAAGCGAGTTAAAAGCATGTCATGCACACCCACTAGTCATTTCCCATGGCCTCTTATATCCTGCCTAGCCAGTTGTGTTTCTACCTGTCCTTATTATTGGGCAGGGGCGGCTTGGTTGAGAGTCCAGACCAATAAAAACATTGGGCAATATCCTGCTGAGGTGTTGAGAGTCTGGAGAGCAGGAGAGCTAGTGAGATACCCATGCCGCTTCCTCAGGGATGAACCAAATACCAATAAGGGTGAGGAAAGGCCAATGGTAGTCCCTCATCTGGAATAAATATCCCAGGACAGAAATCTCACCTGGCATGAGCTGCCAAATTATCGCTGACATATCATGCGTTTAGCAGCATCACTGAGAGGGCCATAGCTAATGGTGGAATAGAGTCCCTGGAAGAGGACCCAACACAAAGGTAAGTGATGTGGCTGGGGAAGTTTTTTTCACATTTTGGATCTTGGGCAAAAGCATAGAAGCATAGAATCCCTACAGCATGGAAATAGGCCATTCTGCCCAACAGGTCCACACCATCCCTCCAAAGAGCATCTCACCCAGAGCCATTTCCCTAACCCTTTCCCACATCTAACACACTTAACCTGAACATCCCTGGGCACTATGGGCAATTTGGCATGGCCAATCCACCTAGCCTGCACATCTTTGGGCTGTGGGAGGAAACCGAAGCACCCGGAGGAAACCCACGCAGACACGGGTAGAATGTGCAAACTCCACACAGACAGTCGCCCGGGGGTGGCATCAAACCCAGGTTCCTGGCGCTGTGAGGCAGCAGTGCTAACCACTGAGCCACAAGCCTAAAATCAAGTCAGAAGCATCAACACAGAAACACTACCATCTACATTTTCCCAACCAAGCCACTTTCATTCTGACTTGGAAATATAGCACTGTTCCTTCACTGTCGCTGGGTCAAAATCCTGGGATTCTCTACCCGATTGTGGGTCTAACTACAGCACACAGACTGCAGCAGTTCAAGAAGACAAACTGCACCCGGAGAATGAGGGTCATGTCCCCTTTGCGTATCTATATTCAGGTTCATTGCATGCAGCAACTTGGTGAAGCTGCCATGCTGACTGGAGACCACCCAGTGCTGTTGAGATGGGAGTGTCTGCTGCATTCCAACACCATACCTACCCCAGACAGACATCAAATGCTCAACTTCACACTGTGTTCAGTGCTCACAGTCACATTTACATAACAGATGAGGAATCGATGCTGTGCGTCTCACAGAGGTCTCTTGGAAATTGGCTGAATTATGGCTCCCTTCAGGCAGCAGTGGCCTTTTGTTAGCTCATTGCTGCTAACTTCCACATTATTCAGACACCTAAATTCAATTTGGAATCATGAATGGCATATAACAAGTTGTCTGCATCTGTCCTCTAAGCACGCTCATTGCACATGCACAGCAAATGGGCAATGAAACGATTAAATGTACCTGCACTTTGCAATTGGATACTTCACAAATTTATTGGTACAATGTTGTGGCATCCAGCAAATGTGGATCCACGCTTTCATGCATCAGAGTGACACATATTCATTCCATCCTGGATGATATCCAAGTCATTTTTGAATAGCATCTTGCACCTGGGGAGCAGAAAGCGATAGCAGAAAACACAAGTTCACAGTGGACACCATCAGCAGCGGGCCTTACCTGGTAACCTGATACCTAAAGCCTCAATGTTCCATATTACATTGTACTACCCCAACAGCCCCTTTCCATCAATTCCAACCCCCTCCACTCAAGCAGAGACCCATAACATTGAACTTTACCTCTAACTGTCCTCCCTTCCCTGCTGGGTTTACACCTTAATAATGTGCATCCTGCTCCTCTTTGTTCCCCGAGTTAAGACCACGGTGGTGATCATTGCCATTAATTCCACCCTCCCTACCCCCTTCCTTATCAACATGTCCTCCAATGCTTTTCTGCATTCACCATGCCCCAACTCCCACGCCATTCATCTTGAGTTCCTTAGTTACAAGCAGCCACACTGTAAGTCTGAACTAAAGAGCATATCACAACAACAAAGTGAAAGCTTTTGGCTCTAGCAGAAGTGCCGATATGCTAGGGGAGGCAATGGTCTTGTCGTATTTTTTCAGCAGCAGAGGGAGAGGCGACAGCGAGGACCAGGGGGCTGCCGGCAATATATTTGGGCATGGGGGAGGATCCAGTTGTTGTGGTCCACGTTGGGACTTAACAACATAGTCAAGGCGAGGATGGAGGACCTGTTTGGGGATTATCAAGCACGAGGAACGAAATTAAGGAACAGGTCCTCGAGGGTCATAATCTCTGGATTACTGCCCGAGCCACGTGCAAATTGGCTGAGGGATAAGAAAATTAGGGAAATAAATATGTGGCTAAGGGAGTGGTGTGGGAAAGAGGGGTTCCATTTCATGAGGCGTTGGCATCAGTTTTGGAACCGGAGTGATCTGTACCGATGGGACGGTCTCCACCTGAATCGATCTGGAACCAATGTTCTTGTGAAAAGGATAAACAGGGTGGTCACTAGGACTTTAAACTAGTGAGTTGGGGGAAAGGGAAAGGGAAAACGACAGGGAGTATGATGGCAAATAAAAAGGGAAGCAGCAGGTTAGCATGTGTGCAGGAGGGTTTAAGTTCAAGGCAGACTATGAAAGAAGCAAAAAGGAAGGATAACTCAGGAGATATTATTAGAGATGTTGGAAATCATGAGGGTACGAAAGCTAGCATAAAGGCACTTTACCTGAATGCTCGTAGCATTCGTAACAAGGTTGATGAGTTAACGGCACAAATCATCGCGAATGAATATGATTTGGTAGCCATTACGGAGACATGGTTACAGGATGGTCACGACTGGGAGTTAAATATCCAAGGGTACCAGACTATTCGGAAGGACAGACAGGAAGGTAAGGGAGGTGGTGTAGCTCTGATATTCAAGGATGACATCAGGGCGGTGCTGAGAGATGATATAGGTTCTATGGAGAATGAGGTTGAACCCATTTGGGTGGAAATTAGAAATTCTAAGAGGAAAAAGTCACTGGTAGGCGTAGTCTATAGGCCACCAAATAATAACATCACATTGGAGCGGGCAATAAACAAAGAAATAACTAATGCCTGTAAAAATGGTACGGCAATTATCATGGGCGATTTTAATCTACATGTAGATTGGTCGAACCAGCTCGGTCAGGGTAGCCTTGAGGAGGAGTTCGTTGAGTGTATCAGTGATAGTTTTCTTGAACAATATGTAATGGAACCGACGAGGGAGCAAGCTATCCTAGATCTGGTCCTGTGTAATGAGACAGGAATAATTAATTACCTCATAGTTAGGGATCGTCTTGGAAGGAGTGATCACAGTATGGTTGAATTCGGAATACAGATGGAGAGTATGAAGATAAAATCCAATACCAGGGTCCTGTGCTTGAACAAGGGGAACTACAATAGAATGAGGGAGGACTTGGCTAAAGTAGACTGGAAACAAAGATTTTATGGTGGGACAGTTGACGAGCAGTGGAGGACTTTCAAAGCAATCTTTCAAAGTGCTCAGCAAAAGTATATTCCAGTGAAAAGGAAGGACTGTAAGAAAAGGGGTAATCTGCCATGGGTGTCTAAAGAAATAAGGGATGCTATCAAATTGAAAGAGAAGGCATACAAAGTGGCCAAAAACAGCATGAAACTAGAAGATTGGGAAAACTTTAAAGGTCAACAGAAAGCCACAAAAAGAGCTATAAGGAAAAGTAAGATAGAACATGAGAAAAAGCTAGCACAGAATATAAAGACAGATAGGAAAAGTTTCTATAAATATATAAAACGAAAAAGAGTGGCTGAAGTAAACGTTGGCCCTTTAGAGGATGAGAAGGGGAATTTAGTTATAAGATATGATGAAATGGCCGAGGCATTGAACAGGTATTTTGTATCGGTCTTCACAGTGGAGGACACTAATAACATGCCAGTAATTGACAAAGAGACGAAGGTAGGTGAGGACCTGGAAACAATCATTATTACGGAAGAGGTAGTGTTGGGCAAGCTAATGGAGCTAAGGATTGATAAGTCTCCTGGCCCTGATGGAATGCATCCCAGGGTACTAAAAGAGATGGCGGGAGAAATAGCAGGTGCACTGGCGGTAATTTTCCAAAATTTTTTGAACTCTGGAGCAGTCCCAGCAGATTGGAAAACAGCAAATGTGATGCCACTGTTTAAAAAGGGAAGTAGACAAAAGATGGGGAATTATAGACTGGTTAGCTTAACCTCTATAGTGGAGAAGATGCTTGAGTCTATTATCAAGGAAGAAATAGTAAGGCATCTTGATAGAAACTGTCCCGTTGGGCAGACGCAACATGGGTTCATGAAGGGCAGGTCATGCTTGACAAATCTTTTGGATTTCTATGAAGACATTATGAGCGAGGTGGACAATGGGGACCCAGTGGATGTGGTGTACTAGATTTCCAAAAGGCCTTCAACAAGTTGCTGCACAAGAGGCTACTGCATAAGATAAGGATGCATGGCATAAAGGGTAAAGTATTAGCATGGATAGAGGATTGGTTGACTAACAGGAAGCAAAGAGTGGGGATAAATGAGTGCTATTCTAGCTGTCAGTGACTAGTGGTGTGCCTCAGAGATCGGTGTTGGGACCACAATTATTTATAATTTTTATAGATGATTTGGAGTTGGGGACCACGTGTAGGGTGTCAAAGTTTGCAGATGACACTAAGATGAGTGGCAGAGCAAAGTGTGCAGAGGACTGTGAAACTTTGCAGAGGATCATAGATACATTGAGTGAGTGGGCAAAGGTCTGGCAGATGGAATACAATGTAAATTAATGTGAAGTCATACACTTTGGTAGGAGTAATAGCAAAAAGGATTATTGCCTGAATGGTAAAAAGTTGCAGCATGCTGCTATGCAGAGGGACCTGGGTGTCCTTGTGCATGAATCACAGAAGGTAGGTCTGCAGGTACAACAAGTAATTAGGAAGGCAAATGGAATTTTGTCCTTCATGGCTAAAGGGATTGAAGTAAAAAGCAGAGAGGTTATGTTGCAGCTGTACAAGGTGCTGGTGAGGCCACAGCTGGAGTACTGTGTGCAGTTTTGGTCTCCTTACTTGAGAAAGGATGTATTGGCACTGGAGGGGGTGCAAAGGAGGTTCACTAGGTTGATTCCGGAGTTGAGGGAGTTGGTTTATGAGGAGAGACTGAGTAGATTGGGATTATGTTCATTGGAATTCAGAAGATTGAGGGGGGATCTTATGGAAACATATAAAATTATGAAGGGAATAGATAAGATAGAAGTAGAGAGGATGTTTCCACTGGCAGGTGAAGCTAGGACAAGAGGGCATAGCCTCAAGATTAGAGGGAGCAGATTTAGGACTGAATTGAGGAGGAACTTCTTCACCCAGAGGGTTGTTAATCTATGGAATTCCTTGCCCAGTGAAGTAGTTGACGCTACTTCAGTGAACGTTTTTAAAGATAAGGTAGATTTTTTTTGAACAATAAAAGAATTAAGGGATACAGTGAGAACGCGGGTAAGTGGATCTGAGTCCACGAAAAGATCAGCCATGATCTTATTTAATGGCGGAGCAGGCTCGAAGGGCTGGACAGCCTACTCCTTCTCCTAGTTCTTATGTTCTTATTATCACTAGACTATCAATCGGGAAACTCAGCTAATGTTCTGGGGACCCAAGTTCAAATCATGGTAGATGGTGGAATTTGAATTCAATAAAAAAGAATCTGGAATTAAAGATCTAATGTTGACCATGAATCATTGTCGACTGTCAGAAAAAACCCATTTGGTTCACTAAAGTCCTTTAGGGAAGGAAACTGCCGTCCTCACCTGGTCTGGCCTACATGTGACTCCAGACCCACAGCAATGTGGTTGACTCTTAACTGGCCTCTGGGCAGTTAGGGATGGACAATAAATACTGGCCAAACCAAAGACGCCCACATCCTGTGAATTAATTTAAAAAAGGTGCTGACAGCCATAACACAGCATATCAATGAAAGGCAAGATTACATGTAGATGCTGATTATGCAAGCACTAAGAGAGGAAGTGAGCAGCCCTGTGATACAGCCTGGTCCACTCTGGGAGCTGAGCGTCTGCACTTGTGGACAAAGTATTTTTTGCTGGTGCACCCTGCAATGCAAGTCTGTGCTTCATGAGCAGCATGTATCAGAGAGGCACCATGAAGGGCTGGCAGGTGCATGTGGAGAGTGCCCTTGGATCATTCTCTGAGTTTGTTTCATTGCAGGCAGCACAGAGGTCATTCAGAACAAGTGACAAGCTGAATGCACCAGGCACCCACACTGTTCATGTGAAGTGGGGCAAAAATCCCCATCAGTTTATGGACATACTCTGGACCAAAACCCTCTGAAGACAGAAGTTTGTAGAAATCACATTGGTTTAAAATTCACTGAACATTTGGTCTCAAGAAACCATGGGCTGCAAATGAACCAGGGAAAGGCTGTTTGGGACAGACCAGGTAATATGCAAGCTCAGGAACAGAAGTCTGGAACAGGGGTTAGCTTGCTAAAGGAAGACTAAAGGAAGACCTCCCCTCATTCACACCCCAGCTTAAACAATGGAAGCCAGACTGCAGCAAACAAACATCTTCAACAACTTCAGAACCTTTGGAGCCTACAGAAGTACAAAGCCATTCAATTTCCAACCAGTGCTCAAGCACAGAAATACTGAACATTCCACACCATTATGCTACATGTTAACCTGTTTCACCTTTGGATGTAAGAACATTCACAGTACTATTCAAAACTTAATGGATACCCATCCAAGGGAAGTACTGGACCTTCTAGACCATCAAAACCATTCACCTTAATCGAAAAGCCATTCACACCTCCTCCAGTGATCAGGAAGCTCATTCAGTCCCGAGAGGAGAAACAATAACTCAGTAGCTGAAACCAAATTTGGCAGGAGATAAGGGGGCTGCAGTTGGGCACAACTGGGGTCCTCGATCCCAGCAGTGTGGACTGTGAGCAGTGGGCACCGTAATACCAGCAACATGCCTCAATTCCAACTAAGTGTGTGCTCTGAGGTGCGCTCCGTGAGGGGAGCTCGAGAGTCTGAGCAAGAAGCAGGCCCTGCTTGCAAAGGAGTCCTTGAGCCAAAGCCGCGAGGAAGGGAAAGGGGATCAGTCAGACTTACCGACCCAGAGAAAAGTCCCTGCAGACGCCTCCGAGTAAAGGACTCTGTGAACCCTCCACACCGAGAGCAGCCCTCGCAACCACCGAACACCATCAACTAACCACGAACCTCCACTCAATGTTTGGAGGCGGCCGAAAGCATCCAGAGGCACAAAACACCGACCGGGGCAACACTAGTAACATCCACCACTATCCACGACAACAATCCACTCGCAAGGACCACCAAGAAATGAAAAGAAAACCAAAGGTACTCACCAGTCAGATCCAACATGTCTAACTGCATTAGCGGACACCACTAGACTGACCATTACCGGTACTTGCAACCCTTTGCAGAGTCCCAGCTACAGCAAGAGGCTACGAGCAAGAGCCAGTCGAAATCGCATTTCACTCCAGGGGTGAACCTAAGGTCATCGGAACCCTCCAACCCAGCTTGGCCAGTCTTAGATAGAGGAAGGTAGTGTTCGACGGCTAATGTTGTAGGGAAGGAAATGGGATAGGACTTTGGGTCAGCAGGCAATCTCTCTCTCTCTCTTTTTGCTGTTAGCATAGGTAACAACCACCACTGTATCTGTTTACCCATTGTATCAAGTCTGGACTGTAAGGCTTAACTGGGGGTCAAGTTAACTGGGAGACAGGTCTCAGTCAGAAATAGAGATAACAATGTGTAGAGCTGGATGAACACAGCAGGCCGAGCAGCATCAGAGGAGCAGGAAAGCTGACGTTTCGGGCCTAGACCCTTCTTCAGAAATGAGGTGGGTTTAGACATTAACTTTCTTGCTTTCTGTAAATATATTCAATTTGTTTGCTTTTCAATAAAATCAGAGGCTTCCTTGCCTCTGAAGCATCTGCCTCCTGTGTTTTCCACCACACCACATTCCACAACACAAGCCCAGTGTCAGAACTAGGGAGCTGGTGAACAGTAAACCAGACAGCACTCCCTACACTCACTATGTTAAGTTCTCTCAATGTTTTACTTATTTGGTGAGTTTGGTAAGATAATGAGGTGAGTTAGGCGAGTGACAAGGTCTTTAACAAGCATTAATCCCCCTTCTTTGGCAATTCGCAGCTGCCTAGTGAGAAACCTGTCACTGTCCTTGTGAAAACCACATAAGCTGGAACATTTCGGTCCCAATGTTGAGATGGGCCTCATTAGACTTTTGCCATATAAACCCTCATAGCCCAGTTCATTCAGTCCACTAATAGATTCCACCTTTGGAAAACAAAATGGAGCTATGCATGAACCTCTGCCAATTCTTGGTTCATGGATTGCTCTGAAGACATGTCTTTTGTGTGGCCATGAAAACAGGAATGCATCAAACTTTATCGCTGAAAATCTTTGTTTTTTTTAAATGTTTATGCATTTTTCCTTTCTGAATTAATAGATGAACACTGGCTGTCTGATTTTTTTTCCTGTCAGATTAGTATCAATCATCCAACAAGTGTGTCAACCTGGCATCTTGTTTGTCATTGTTCAAAAATATGATATTTCGGAGCAGAATTTGCAGCAAAGAACCAAGAACCCCAGCCTCATCAGGCATGTCATTTATGCTCACATGAGCCTACTTCCATTAGGTAAAACCTTGGAAGTTTTAAACTCGTTGTAATAAGGGAAATGCTATCCTTTAAACCTCTAAACTTTTCACCCGTTGCTGTTCTACATCCATTCCCACTTTTATCATTTAACTAATTTAACCTCCCAGCTTTCCTGACATTTTGAGGGAAATTTTCTTTTGCAGGGATAAGTGGGTTTGGGAGCTAGTCAATAGGTAAAGCTGGACAAGTTGAGAGTGCATCACATAGAGAGCTCTAATCTACTGCCTTCCCAATATTTACTTATATGCATTGGGCTGCCTAAATATGAACACACAGGAGAAGTGAATTGTCAACTGTGATGTGACAATCACTCAGAGAGATAATACAACATTGTTTTCACAGCTCCCTGAAACCTGCGACCAAAAACAATAAAAAGCAAATGTGCAAACTGAATTTATTCCAGAGCATTCAGCCAACAAATGTTCACTGCTCATTGCTCGGTTTCTTACCTGATATTGAAATGAGCTGTGTTTCTATAATGTTGCTGAGAGACAATCTATCCATCACCGCATGACATTCAATGGTGTTACCATCACTGTTACCCTACCAACAAAATCCTCGTGGGTTACCATTGGACTAGCCACATAACTATTGTAGGTACAAGAGCAACACAGAGGCTAGGAATCCTGTACAGAGTAATTCATTGCCTAACTCTCTGAAGCCTGAACACCATCTACAAGGCATAAGTCAGGAGTGTGATGGAATGCTTCCCACTTATCTGAATGAGTGCAACTCTAATAACATTTAGAAAACTTGATACCATCCAGAAGAAAGTAGCCCACCTGTTGGGCTCCATATTTACAAACATCCATTCTTCACACCACTGACACTCAGTAGTAGCAGCGTATACCAATTAAACTCTCTTCCATCCTCAGAAGATACAGAAGTTTGAAAACACATACAAACAGATTTAAGAACAGCTTCTTCCCCACTGTTATCAGATTTATGAATGGACTTCTCAAATATCAG
The DNA here is from genome assembly GCF_021869965.1 of Rhincodon typus. Taxonomy (NCBI): domain Eukaryota; kingdom Metazoa; phylum Chordata; class Chondrichthyes; order Orectolobiformes; family Rhincodontidae; genus Rhincodon; species Rhincodon typus. The sequence continues at coordinate 27,910,749 of NC_063336.1, forward strand.
TGTTGATCTTTCTGTGCACCTGCTGTGTAGCTGTGACACTATATTCTGCATTCTGTTCTATTACCTTGATGTACTTTGTAACGTATTGTTTGTCTGCACAGCATGCAAAACAATACTTTTTCACTGTATCTCAGTCAATGTAACAATAATAAATCAAATCAAACCAAACTAAGAAGCTGTGCAGAAATTCACCACAGACCCCTTGTCAGCACCTTTCAAACCTATGACCGCATCTATCTAGAAGGACAAGGGCATCAGACACATGGGAACACCTCAAAGTTCCTTTCCAAGACACTCACCAGCCTGACATGGAAATTTATCATTGCTCTTTCAGAATCACTGGGTCAAAATCTTGGGATTCCCTACCTAATGGCTTTGTGGCTCCACCAACAGCACATAGACCGCAACAGTTCAAGAAGGTAACTCAACACCACCTTCTCATGGGCAGCTGGGGATGGCAATAAATGCTGGCCAAAGCCAGCAATAAGTATGTCCCATGATTGAATAAAAAGCAAATCACACCTCAGGGCAGAGAACTGAACGGTCTGCCTCTGCCAATAGCATTTAGCAGTAGCATTTAACATTAGCTAAAAAATGAAAGCAAGGTTTTGTAGTTAGACGTGGATAGGTAAAACAAAAGTTCATTTAGACAATGTTTCAATTTTAAAATACTTCTCCTTGCTTTTTAAATTAGCCCATGGTGTTTTCCTTTCTATTTCTGTAATCCCTTCTGACTCTAATCCTCTAAAATATCTCCAATTCTGGCTTTTTAAGCATCCCCATGTTTAATCAATCCACTCTGGGAAATAATCATTCAGCTACCAGGCCAGAAGCCCTGGAATTCCATCCCTGCCCCTCCGCAAAGTTCTATACCTCTCTCTCCTCCTTAGTACGCTTCTTAATTTTCCCTTGTTAACCCAGAATTTGTCTATATATCCTAATAGTTTCCATTGTGACTTGGTAGAAAATGGTATTTTATCATTTTAAAAGTGTCGTATAAATACAAGCTGTTGCCACTGTTTATTTGGCTCAACTGAGAGAGATCCCAAAGAAGAGCCATTGGCTCAAGACATTAACTTGGTTTCTCTCACTGCAGATGGTGCCAGATCAACTGAATTTCTCCAGCATTTTCCATTTTTCTGTCCTTCCTTTCTTAGATTATGAGACCACAAACTGTTACATAGGTTTGTTAAGGCAGAGTGAGGAACTGGGTGATGCACACAACAGGATGTAGCACATGTGCCACTGTACTCTTGGAACCTGCTTACATCTTTCAACTGCTTCTTGCACTGAAGGTATAAAGGTCTTAGTCTCCAAGTTAATTGGGGCCACTTCAAGCATCACACTGTTAGAAGCAACTGCTGTATTAGGCCAGAAACTGAGGTCTATGACTGCAATATATTTATATACCATGTATATACCAGGAACTGTAATAAACAATGATTAATTGCTTCGGTGCTATGTTACCGACATGTGGTTCTTATGCTACAGCAGGTAACATTAATATTGCCTCATCAGGTGTAAAAACGCTGCTGGAGGCAAATGCCCACAGAGTAGTGACAGATCATAAAACAAGCCATCAAAGAATAGCAGAAATTTGGCAAAAGCTGTTAAAATGAAAATTAAAGTCATGGAGATCTGTAGTACAGAAAAAAGACCCTTCGGCCCATTTTGTCCATGCTAGTCAAAAACAGCCACTGAACTTTTCTAATTCTAAAATTAGTGTTTTGAAGTTTCCCTCAGACTAAAATAATTCAATTATATCCATCAGAGGAAACTTATTTATAGATGATATGTATTTTGTCAATTTCTCTCAACTCCAATTGTATTTAAGAATCATTTGAGGAAACCCCATGCTTTACATAGTCACCAAATTTATTAATACAAGATAATCTTTAATCAAATATAATTCTTGGCGGTATAGGTGCTGATCTTATCATAAGTTAGTAGGAAGTCTTTCCTTCAGATATCTATCCTTGAATCTTCTCTCTGGAAAAGTATCTCATTTTATGACACGTATTTGCTCAAAGGGTCACAATTTTTCCAGATATAGCTGACTACTGTTCGACTAGAAACTCACATGGATAGCATGAAAGAATCTCAAACTGATGTAAAAGTTACAATGAGGAATATATCTTCCGATCCTAGTCTCAAAAGAAAATATCTAGCTTGACTCTGCAATGGAGATGACAGGATGAATGGGCACAGCTTCAGTTTTGGTCACTATTTAAATGCTGAGTATTTGTAAATTGCTAAGTATGTGGGTTTAAATTTCAATTCTGCTTAGAAGAAAGTTTTCTCACTGATCCATGATGTTTAATTCTGTCTCTCTATTGTGTAAGTATGCATTGATGAGCCATTGTCCAATTAAGAAATTTCGAGAGCAAATGTGCAGAACGCTGAATGATAAAAAGTGCATTAAAATACTGAATGAACATTCTAGACTAATACGTTAGCATTTTGTGATCTATAAACTGAAATATGAATCAAGCTAGGCATGTCTGATAACAGGTAAGTGATACTAAGGAATACAGGAACACACAGAATCAAGAAAGGTGATTCTAATGTTTGTAACTCCAGAATTCTAAACCAGAATGTACAATTCACAACCTATATTCAAAAACTGACTTTCTTGCTAAATATACTGCTATTGATGTCAGTGACTTTGATTCTGTACAGTCTGGTTTAAGTAAAGGATACCATGTGAAATAATTACATCCAATCTATTTATTTGCTGCCTTTTCTCTAGCTTCCCCCCATGCTAGCTCATTGATGTGTGCCAGTGACAACAAATACTGTCTTAGGATTCAACTCATTTCTTAACCATGGTCAACACCTTGCCCTCAAAATCTTCCTTAGAGTAATGCTCCGCTTTATATTCACTCCATGATAGCTCAGATGCTTGGTGCCAGGCATAAGGTGGGCAGTTATTTGCCTTTCTAGTGCTTCAATGTTCTTCAGGTAAATTTGAGGTTGCATGGTTCAAAATACTACAGGTTATGTTGATTCAAAAGCATTGCCTTAAACCAGACTATGGATAATAAGAAATTTTAATAGATAAGAGGTGATTATTTAAAACAAAAAAAAAAGCTGCCCTTACAGTTTGGAGGAAACAATTACTCATGAATATACCAGAAGGAAATAGTTCTGTTTGGTGGGACATCGCAAGGAATTTTGTGAGGTTCTTGTTTGAGAAATCTCTCTCTTGGGATATTGCTACAAAATCTAACAAGTAACGAGGGGTAAAATCATTATTAAAGATTTATCTCCAAGATTACCATCTTGGATATGAGATTGTTCGAAGATTCTTTCTCCACTTTTTGTCTTGACTAATGTTACATTAATGTGCATGTTTATTGAAATTCTGACCTATGTGTAAAGATTAATATGCACAAGCCTTTATTTTCCCACTGTAGGCAGGGATATTTATAACATTTCTGTTAAAAATGGTTGCTTTGTTTCTTAATTTATTGAATATTCCAATTAGCTGTAGATCTGAGTTATGATCATCTAGTTATTCAATTAAACGCTTCCAGTGGGCACAAGAGTGAATCTACTATTTGACTGAGCAATTCACATTCAGCAACTTAACAGTAGGATTACTATCAGGAGTAGCTTTCAGCCAAGTTGGGATAGGAAAAGCAAATTGAGACCTGGCTTATTTTTACTCCTAGGCCTCACTTACATTCTACCTGCAGAAAAGTGGTGCAGTCTGCAACTTTCACAAAATTTTACTCATTGGATGTGAGTATCATTGTTAAGCCAATCATTTATTGCCCATTCCTAACTGCCCTTGAATCATATGGCTTTCTAGGCCATTTCAGAAAACCATTAAGAGTCAACCACATTGCTGTGACTTTTGAGTCAGATAAAGGCCAAACCAGATAAGATAAGTAGATTTCCTTCCCTGAAGAATTTTCAGAACAATCAACGACAATTTCACAGGCACCATTCATGAGACTAACTTTGTAATTCTAATCTTATTAGTTAAATTTAATTTCCAACACACTAGCACGGTTGGTTTTGAACTCATTTCCCCAAAGCAATTAGTGTGGGCCTCTGGGTTACTAATCCTGTATCATTCCCACTACACCATTATCTCCCTATAGACGTTGGACAGCTTGGAGCCAGTCACCAGAACTTGGATAAGTCAGAATAGAGGATATTTCAGCAGGATATGATGAGTGAGAAGAGATAAGGACAAAGAAGACTCCACAATACTAAGGTGAAAGCTTACCGTTTAGGGCCTCTTATAAAGTCATAGGGTCATACAGCACGTAAACAGACCCTTCTGTGCAACTAGTCTATGCTGATCATGCTCCAAACTAAACTGGTCCCATCTGCCTGTGTTTGGCCTATATCCCTCCAATATTCTTCTATCCAACATATTAACGAGCAAAGACAACTGTAGCAGATATCCCAACCCACACTGGTCACTCACATTTCATGATTGCAAAGTGTCTCCAGTACAAGTCACACAGGACAGTATCATTGGGATGACTTCCAGATCTGACTCCAGAGTTTTGTGATGTGGACCAAAATGATGATATGAATACACTCATTTCAAGAACAACTATGGATGGATAGTAAATGTTAGCAGTGACACTTCACGTGAAAGTATAAGGAAGATTTCAACATCTGATGTGCTTATTAAATATAACTGGGAAGGAATTCATTCACGTTTCTTTGTATTTTTAAATTAAATTAATGAAGGCAACCATGATGTCTTTACAGGTAGTGAATTGCAGCACAGACCATCCTTCAGGGATTAATCCCTATTTATTTAGTACTGCTGTATGAACAAATTCCATGCCCATTGTGTTTCTTTTTCTTGTGATATTCATGCACATGATACGTTTGAGTCCCAGATGGTGGCTTACTTTGCTCAGGGTGAGTAAAATAATCAGGAAAGGCTTAATTGAATCTGCAACTCTTTGTATTTTTGCCCAACAAAGTGTTATTTAATGATTGTAATGAAGTCATTCATGTGGACCTCATAGAATACGAGCTCTCTGATTGGGGCTGTTAATGTGGTCCAGTCAGGGAGCCCTGACTGACAGATATAAACAGGAGCGTCAGAAGTTCTGTTCACTTTGAGAGCTGGTTCTGAGGGAGCTGGATCAGTGTCAAGTACTATGCACTTGTAAATCAAGAGTGACTTGGTAACGGGATGCTGGCTTCTGTGAAGTTACTTCAGTTACATGGTCTCCATTAGACCAGCATTTTATCCCAGAATTTTACTAATTTCAAATTTCATGATCTGCAATGGAATCTATGCAATTAACTTGGACAAAGCAACCACAACCCAGAGTTCCTGAGTGAAGTTACTTACTACCACCACAGCTTATGTGGTATCCATGAAAATAATCTTTGTCATAGAAGACTTTCTCACACCAATCTAAATAAGTACCTAATTATACAATGTAATTTGAGTGAAGTGTTGTAATTAACTTATAAATTCTGTTTTGTCTTCATCATTACAATTAGTGAAGACTGGATCAACAGGCTCCATTTAACTAAAATTGCTAAAGCTCATCAAACGCTTGATTTCCCAAAAAAAGGCATACTAATGAAATTTGGATCATGAACACAATCAAAATTTAAAAGGTAATTCTAACTGAGATGTGGACATTTAACAAAACGTGCACCAAAACTCAAAAGTTAGAACAACAAGCTGAATTTGAAAAGCTATTAACATTAAACTAAAATGTTGTAATTATAGATGGCTGCCTCCATTATGTTTAGATTTGGAATAAATGGAAGTACGAGGTATTTTCTAATCAACCTGTTCACAAACCTTTGGAGCAGATGGGATTTGAACCCAGGACTCCTGGCTCAGATGTAGGGACACTTTACAACACTACAAAAGCCCTAAATTGAAAGTGCAATTTTTGAGCAAAAAGTACAGAACATTGCAAATTCATGGCAGAAGATATTTTCCTGTTTGACCAGTTCAGAACTGTTATTATGCACCTCTGGAACAGGTGGGACGTGAACCCAGGCTGCTTGACTCAGGTAGGGACACTACCACTGTGCCCCAAGGGCCCCAAGTTGGAAGCATACTGATGTAATTGTTTAAAAACTACACCTGTTAATGAGTCAAATTCCCACAATGAGCTGGTTAATAATATATTGTGTCAGCAGTTAATAACGAGAAGAGCTAGATAACAGGGCATTTAAATCCATAAAGACTTACATAAAGTGTAAGCACAAAATATACAGCACACAAGTAAAATGTCAATTCAGACAATATAATTGGAAGAATGGAAATAAAAGATGTCTTGAAAAGATATGTTTGAGGAAAAATCACATTAGTATATGTGAGGAAAAAGAACACAAGGCTATGTTAATAGGATGTGATGAAATAGATTGGGAGGTCACTCATATGGAACATAGATATAGACCTGTCTGTTTGGCATGTTCCTGTGTGTAAAAGTCTATAATTATATGTAATTTTACAAATGATGAAATTGTGGAACTGATGAATGTGAGGGGCTTAAGAGGTTTAATTTTGAATATTTCTGCATTCTAAGCGGAAGAATGTAGGGTTTGGTTGTTTACTAACACTGTTGTTAAAATAATTAAAACTGATGAATGTATAAAAGTAATTGCAGTATAATACACCCATTATGGATTGATATCACTACATCTAACTTCTGCTTGATGTACCATTACATCATTTCAGATGAAACAGTTTGCTAAAGGGGAGAATATGCCTAACTGAGTTGGCCCATAATCTTATATGTCTGATGGTACGCTCACTAATTGCCCATTGGTCACCGTTTAACAACATCAGGTTTATTTACTTTCCCATGAGTTCAATATAATATTTAAGATTACATGACAGACTGGAATAGGCATCACCTTTTGGAACAACTGCATTGATCAGTCAGGGTAAAAATGATAGCACACACTCAATCTTGTTTGTCATGTATAGCAATTCCACAAAACAGTAGGGAAATCAGCATTCGTTCAAGATGAGAAATTCCATTCGTAACTGGTGGAGCAGATTTTCACTTGAATGGTGGAATAAATTTATTACTTTGAGAGTAATATAAATTTTTCCTGTACTATTTTACACTGAACTTCCAATACCTACAAGATTACTTAAGCACAGATCAGTGGTGTAGTATATTAACATTTCGTTGTTTCAATTCTGGGACCTGGATTTGAACTTTTTAATCTTTCATGGGATTTGGGTGTCTCTGGCAAGGTCAGCATTGGTTGTCTATTCCTAACTGCCCTTTCTCTGACTGGTGGGCTAGGTCATCACAGAGCATATCCCCACAGTGTGGAAGCAGGCCATTCAGTCCACACTGACCCTCTGAAGAGCATCCCACCCAAACCCACATTCCCCACAATTTATCCCTGTAATCCCGCATTTCCCATGGCTAACCCATCCAACCTGCACGTCCTTGGACACCATGGGCAATTTAGCATGGCCAAGCCATCTGACCTGCACATCCTTGGACTGTGGAAGGAAAGCAGATCACCCGGAGGAAACCCACGCAGACATGGAAGGAATGTGCAAATTCCACAGAGACAGTTGCCCGAGGGTGGAATCAAACCTGCATCCCGAGCTCTGTGAGGCAGCAGTGCTAACCAATGAGCCACTGTGTCACCCCAAACCATATTGTTATGGGTCTGGAGTCACACACAGGTGGAATGTGGTCACCATTATTGAAACAAAACGAGTGAGGAAAAGTACCAGAAAAATCCATTCTGTGTGCTGTTTAACAATAAGAAGAGTAGAACTCCCAGCTAATTGGTCTTCTTCTTTGCTAACCTTGCTCAATTACATGGTTGTCAATCATATCTCATTTTCTTCCAATCCTGGCTCAGATAAGCTATCAGCACAGATTGGAAATAAAAGCTGGGAATTCCTGTCTATATGGATCAATAACACAACAGAGAGAGTATTTATCTACTTAGCCAGCAGAGAACTAACATTTTGACATTTGTCTCATCTCTACTTTTACTTAATGGTTCAAAATTTCACACCAGCTTACTGTCTTTGTCATCTGCTCAAAACCACTACGAATAGGTTTCATGATAAGATTTATTGGAATTCTAGCTGTAGAGGATCTTATTTCTGCAAATTCTAGTGTAACATTTATTGCATTAGTACTGAGCCATCACTCAATATTATTTGTGCTGACATCAAAATTTTTAACATTAATTTTTAAACCTTTCATAGCAAATAAACTTTCAACTGCCACACTTAGCATGTCAATTAATCTGTGGAAAGGGAATGAATATCTGGTTAGGAGCAAGTCTGAGTTTTATAAGGAATACTAAGAGAGAGTTAATTGAATAATGTTTCCAGAATTACTTGAAGCTTGTGAGTTTCAAACATATGAATTAAGGATGCATATTATAGGTCACATTGATATTGCAGTTGTTTTAGCCCCACTGTTTCCAATTTACATCTACAACTTTGATTTAGAATCTTTTATGTAAATGGAATATATTCACCTTTGACACTAAATTGAGCAGAAGTGCCGATCAAGGAGTCAAGCATCTAAATAAAAAACAAAATAAAATAAGCAAACGTGGAACATAGAAACAAATAAAATTTAATTGAGGCAAATCTATGGTCATGGTTATTGGGGGATTAAAAAGGTGACGTTATTTGGATGACACAGAATTAGTTAAAGATGGAATTAACGATGATTTGTCCGTGATACTAATTTTTTTATCCCCATTTATACTCTTCTGAGGGTTGTAAGCAAAAACTATGCAGAGCACATGGGAGGTCATTTTCTAAGGTTATGTTATTAACATAGGATCTTGTTAAATACCAGAGTTGTGAATCATATGAATGTCACCATTAAGTGACACAAGTAGTGCCTATGCGCAAAGATAAAGCCAATGTCATTCACAAGCAATGGAAGCAGCTGCCTATTCGGGATTAATCAGGGATCAGTCGTTTCTTATCTGGGGCATGTTAATGAAGTCACATCACCAACAGTGCTGCTCCTATTACCTCCTACAGTTGGCTACCTCTCATAGAATAAGGAGCTGAAATGACTGCTTCCCTGTAACTGTAGCATTATATTACACTTATAACTCACTGAATATAAGAGATAGATCTTTATAGATTTTATAGGTGAAGTATGGGGAGGAAACAAGAACATAGCATTAAATTTGAGGATCAACCATGATGCTATTGATTGGCAGAGTAGGCTCAAAGGGCCACAGGACATGTATGTGTTGTGTTTCTGTGTAAAGTTCACAAGGTACTGGGAATGCACTGATATGCATTCAAGGATGATGAAGGAAGTTAAAGTGGAAATTGCAGAGATTCTGACCATAATTCTTCAGGCTTCCTCAAATTCGGATGGTGGAAACCCAGCAGGTGGTGTGACAACTTCTGGAAAGAATAATTTGAACAGAATAAATACTGACATGGACAAATGTGGTTAATTAAGTAGAGACAGCATGGATTTCTTAAGGGAAATTTGTGTTTTATGTAACTTGTTTGAGTTTTATTTTGAAGAGAACAGAGAGGCTTGTTGAGGGTAACACTGAAGGGTCTAGGCCCGAAACGTCAGATTTCCTGCTTCTCTGATGCTGCTTGGCCTGCTGTGTTCATCCAGCTCTACACCTTGTCAACTCAACAGTGTTACTTGGATTTGCAAAAGGCATTCAATATGGTGCCATATGACAGGCTTGTGAGTCATAGAATAAAAGGTACAGTAGTGTCATGGATCCAAAATTGGCTGAATGTTAGGAGACAGAGAATAATGGTTAATTAACATTTTTTCAAGCTGAAGGAACATTTATAGTGGAGATCTCCAATGGGAATTTTTCTTTTCTTGATATGTATTAATAATCTATATTTTGATGTACGGAGGAACACTTCGAAGTTTGTGGATCACACAAAACTTGAAAGCATTGTAAGTGTGTGGAAGATAATGCAAAACTCCAAAAGGATGTAGACAAGTAGGTGGAGTGGATAAATAGGTGTTCGATAAAGTTCAAAATGGAGAATTGTGAGGTGATACAATTTAGTAGAAAGAACATGAACAGACAGTGTGAATAAAGGGTGTTATTCCATAGGATGTGAAGGATCACAGAGGCCTGGGTTTGTGCATACCTAAGTCATTGAAGATGGCGGAACAGGTGGAGAGAGTAGTTAATAGTGCTTACAGGATACTAGGCTTTCTTAGTAAGGTATAGAATTCAAGAGCAAGGAGATTCTATTGAACGTCTGTGAGATGCTTTTCTACCTTACCCGGAGTATTGTGTACAGACTGGGCACCACACTTCAGGAAGGATGTGAATAATTGGAGAGGGTGCAGATCAGGTTTGCAGGAATGAATGCAGGCATGAAAAACTGTTCAGTTATGAAGATAAATTGGAGAAGTTAGTACCATTTTCATTGTACAAGAAAAGGCTAAGAGGAGACTTGGTAGAAATTTTCAAAATCATGAGGGTTCTGGACAGAGCAGGTAGGGATAAACTGTTCCCATTCACAAAAGGATTGAGAATGAGCAGGCACAATAGTGAAAATGTGATGTGACAAATAAAGTTATTCACTCAGCACATAGGTAGGATCTGCAATATACTGCTTTGGAAGTGGCAGCAGATTAAACCAAGGCATTCAAGAGGACAATGGATGATTATTTGAATAGAAATAAAGTGCAGGGTTATGGGGAAAATGTACAAGATTGGTAGTAGGTCACAATGCTCATTCAGAGAGCCAGTGCAGACATAATGGGCTTCTTTCTGAACCATAATAATTCTGTAACTCAAAACCAGCAGAGTTCCCCTCTGACTCCCATTGACTCCAGTTGCGTACTAAATGTTGCGTACTATCAGATGCTGCCTTGATAATAAGGACAGTCACTCTCACCTCACCTCTGCATCTAACTTTTTGATCCATGATGTGACCAAGGCTGTAATGAGGTCAGGAATCGAGTGGCCCTGGTGGAACTCAATTTAATCATCAAAGAGTAGGTTATGGCTGAGCAAGTGCTGCTTCACAACTGTAAAAGTGGTGACTGCCAAGACTATCAAAGAACTGTCCAAAAAAAGGTGACAGTTTTAAAAAGTGCTAGGTAGTTTAGTGTTCCAGTTGACAAAAGCCAAGTGATTCATGCTGTAGAGATAGTAAGAACTGCCGATGCTGGAGTCAGAGATAACACAGCATAGCATATAGATAACACAGAATTTACTATAACACAGTAAATTCAATTTCTGAAGCAGGGTCTTGACCCGAAACGTCAGCTTTCCTGTTCCTCTGATGCTGCCCGGCCTGATGTATTCCTCCAGCTCCACACCGATTCATGCTGCAGTACTGAATTCCCAAACAATTATTTTCACAGTGGGGTGCCTATCAAGTCACCTATTTGACAGACAGGACTAAATGCTTATAGAATGGAAATGTTTGCTTACAAAAGTGATTAAGCATTTCGATGATATGTTTGTCTTGTAAGACACTGTTGAAGGAATTTCATGCTATTGATTTTTTTTGTCTTAAGGAGAATATTGTTTTTATTCAATGTAAATATCAATAGACGAATAGGTGTATTTTCTGTTCTGTATATTTGTGTGTGTGTGTGTGTGTGTGCGCGTGTGTGCGCGCGCGCATGCGTGTTTGTGTGTGTGCGCGCGCGCGCGTTTGTGTATATTTGTGTGTGTGTGCGCGCGCGTGTTTGTGTGTGTGTGCGCGCACACGTGTTTGTGTGTGTGCGCACACGCGTGTTTGTGTATGTTTGTGTGTGTGCGTGCGCGCACGTGTTTGTGTGTATGTGTGTGTATGTATGTATGTGTGTGTGTGTGTGTGTGTGTGTGTGTGTATTTGTGTGTGTGTGTGTTTGTGTGTGTGTCCTTCAGTGTGGGGAGACAGCATGGCACATTATGAGTTTTCACTGTGGCATAGTGGCTGTAAATAGCCATGGGGATGACTGGAGTCACGGGGAAATAATGGAACATGGGAAGATGGATAGATTGGCACACAGTTGTATTTGTATGAAGAGTTATAGGGATAAGTCAATGGGTATCGGTTGGGACAAGGAGTATAAGGGTCTTTGAGAGTGGTACAGGGGCATATACTGGTGTAAGGATGATGAGGAGCCATGGTGAGTGAATATAGAAGCATAGGTTTTTCAAAGTGCCATGGGGTGGATACAGGATGGCATGGGTGGGGTATGAAGCATGAGGAGAGTGAGAGGTTGAGTGCAGGAAGGATATTTTGTGTTTTAATGTACATTTGTGAACTTTGAAGGAAGTCTGGCATCCCCAACTTGGCTTTCGGCATGGCTTTTCTCAGTAAGTGGTAGCTTCTTCCATTTTTCCTATGTTTCCCAGACCAACTCCCATACACCCCTCACAACTGAAACTGGGAAGGTCAGGGCAGCCATTTTTAAAGGGCAGGTTCATAAGAACATCAGACTTTGGAGCAGAATAGGCAATCTAGCCCCAAGAGACTCTTCCACATTTAATATGATGATGGCTGATCTCATCTTGGCCTTAACTCCACTTTGTGGCGTATTCTTTGTAACCCTTTAGAATATTGAACATAGTACAGCACAGTACAAGCCCTTCGGCCCACGATGTTGTGTCAACCTATTATCCTACTCTAAGATCAAACTACTCTGCATACTCTACATTTTACTACCATCCAAGTGCCTATCCAAGAGTTACTTGTATGTTCCTAATGTATCTGACTTCACTACCACCACCGGCAGTGTATTCTACACACCCACCACTCTCTGTGTAAAGAACCTACCTCTGACATCTCCCCTATAGCTTCCTCTAATCACCTTAAAATTATGCCCCCTCGTGATAGCCATTTATCTATACCTCTCATCATCTTGTACACCTCTACCAAGTCACTTCTGATCCTTCTTCACTGCAATGAGAAAAGCCCGAGCTCCCTCAACCTTTCCTCATAAGACCTGCCCTCCAGTCCAGGCAGCATTCTGGTAAATCTCCTCTGCAACATCTCTAAAGCTTCCACATCCTTCCTATAATGAGGCGACCAAAACTGAACACAATATTCCAAGTGTGGTCTAACCAGAGTTTTATAGAGCTGCAGCATAACCTCGTGGCTCTTATACTCAATTCCCCTGCCAATGAAAGCCAACACAAAATACACCTTCTTAACAACTCTATCAACTTGGGTGGCAACTTTGAGAGATCTATGGACGTGGACCCCAAGATCCCATGGCCAAAAATCCTGCCATTAACCCTGCATTCGGCATTCAAATTCAACCTTTCAAAATGAATCACTTCACACTTTTCTGAGTTGAATTCCATCTGCCATTTGTCTAGCTGTGCATCCTGTCAATGTCCCGTTGCAACATACAACAGCCCTCCACACTATCCACAACTCCACCACCCTTCGTGTCATCGGAAAACTTACTAACCCACTCTTCTACTTCCTCATCCAAGTCATTTATAAAGATCACAAAGAGCAGAGGTCCCAGAACAGATCCCTGCGGAACACCACTGTTTACCGAGCTCCAGGCTGAATACTTTCCATCTACTACCACCCTCAGTCTTCTATTGGACAGCCAGTTCTGTATCCAGACAGCTAAATTTCCCTGAATCCCATGTCTCCTTACCTTCTGAATGTGCCTATCATGGGGAATCTTATCAAATGCCTTGCTAAAATCCATATACACCACATCCACTGCTCTACCTTCATCAATGTGTTTTGTCACATCCCCAAAGAACTCAATAAGTCTTGTGAGGCATGACCTGTCCCTCAAAATACCTTACTGACACATTGCTAACTAAAAATTAAGTATCTCCACCTTAAATTTACTCAAAGCCCCAGATACATCAACTCTGGGGTAGTGAATTCCACAGAGTCATGACTCTGAGAGAAGTAATTTCTCCTCATCTTTGTTTTAAATCTTATTCTAAACTTATGTCCTCTCATTCTAGATTTTGCCACACAAGGAAACATCCTCCCTTTATCAATTTTTTCAATTTCTTTTCATATGTTACGTACCTCAAATACATCTCCTTCCATTCTTTTAAACTCCAGACAGTGTCGACATAAACTGCTCAATCTCTCTTCATAAGAAAATCCCCTCACTTCTGGAACTTAGTGAACCTCCTCTGAACTGCCTCCAATGCAAGTACATCCCTCATCAAGTTAAGGGACCAAAATTATATGCAGTACTCCCAGTGTGATCTCTCTACTGCCTTGTACAGTTGCAGCAACACTTCTCTACTTTTATACTTTGTTCATTGAACAATAAATGCCAAAATTTAATTTGCCTTCATTATTATCTATTGTACTTGTCTACTAATTTCCTGTGAATCATGCATGAAGACACCCAGATCCCTCCACACTTTGAAGTTTCTCTCCATTTAAGTTGACTTTCTGTTCCTCTGACCAAAATGTATAATCTCACACATATCTACGTTTAACTCCTGGCTGACAAATTTTGGTCCATTCACCTACCCTATCCATATCCATTTATAAATTTCTTATTTCTGCATTGCAACTTATTTTCCCAACTATTTTAGTATCATTTGCATATTTGGCTCTAGTACTTCCTATTCCTGCCTCCAAGTCATTAACATAAAAGGTAAATAGTTGGGGGCCCATGGAATGAGGCCAGAAATTTTTGTTCTGTGAACCTGACCTGGAAACAAAAGTCAGATCTGTATTCACAGGGATTTCAAACATCATAATGTCAATTGAATATAAGGGGTAGGTAAAATGGGCCAAAGGAATGGAGTTACTACAAAATGTGGAGAGTTCCCTTCTAACCCAAAGTATATAAATCCCAAAAAGAAACAATTATTTGATGGTGACACAGTGCAGACAAGGTAAGTAAAATAGGGGAATATCTATTGATAATAGTGACCAATAATATCAATATGACAGCAATAATATCTTATCTTTGAAATGAAGATATAAAAGAGCATAAGTAAACTAAAATGGTGGAAATCATCGAGCACAACATTGGGAAACATTTGAAATGGTGTTAAAAGAGTGCAGGAAACCATATTTCATTAAAAAGAAAAAACAAGCTATATGCTAATAGGTTCAATGGATAAATAAAGGAAAAATTGAAAGTTAGAAAAGACAGACATTAAGTAGACATGCACAGATAGCAGAGGAGCATGTAATAAAAAGAGAATATGAGGAAATTATGAGAGAAATAAAAAAAAGGAAGACAAAGAAGACCCATGATATTCAATTATCGATGAATATAAAACAAATAGTAAAATATTTTACAATCACATTAATAAAAAAAGAAGATTGTAATGGGAATAGGACCATTAAGGGATAAACAGGATAATATTATAAGTAAGGAGAGAGAAATGGCAGAAATATTCAATAAGAATTTCACTCTGTATTTATGAGGGAGATAGAAGAGGTAGACAGGATATTAACTAATGAGATGAGTGTTGAGATTAGTGCAGCTAAAATAAACAAAATGTGATGCACTGAATAAACTAATCAAATCCTAAGAAGATAAACACCCTTGTATGGATGGTTTGCATCCACATATTTTAAAATAATTTCACAAGGAAATAACTAAGGCATTACTACGCATATTTAGCAATTTATTAGAAAGAATTGAAGTCCCAGTGGACCATCAGACACTGCTACTTAAGAAAGAAGATAGAACACTTCCAAGGAAATATAAGCTATTCGGTTCAACACCTGCAGCAGGAAAAAATAATGGAATCCTGACTAAAGGAGAGAATAGAGGAACATTTAGAAATGAGGATTATAGTGAATAGTCAAGACAAAATTCAAAAAGGAAAATCTTGTTTGACCTAACTGATTGATTTCTTTGAGTAGGTATAGTTGGGGGTAGATAGGTAATGCAATGGATGCAGTTTATTTGGTTGTTCAAAAGATCTTCAATGCAATATCCCAGTACAGACTAATGAATGGGGAATGTAGAGTCATAGGAAAATTGGCCGAATTGATTTTTAAGACAGGAGACACAGGATGTGAATATACAGTGGTTATTCAGAGCAGCAGAATGTGGGAAGACAGTGCTGAGACCTTTGCTGTTTATGATTTACACAAATGATTTAGACTTTGGAATCCAAACTACAGTGCTGAGGTTTGCTGAAGATCAGCAAGGTGCCAATTCTGGGGATGTTTTGTGGAGGGTTTCTCTCTGTGAACTCTGGTGAGTTAGCTCATGAAGTTCTCCACAGTTCATCTCATGTTGAATGTGCAGCCCATCTGGTGGCATCACGTTCACTTTCATGTGGTCATCAGCGGGGTGGGGTGGGATGGGTGCAATCCGCCCCATAGGATTCCCTATCTGAACTGCAGCTGTATGGGAGGTCAGGTGACATCAGTCAGGGGGTGTCCTTCACAGCTCCTGTGTGTGAAGATTTGCCCCAGAGATGGCTGAAAGAAACAAGGTGGCACCCGGCTTCAGTGCCAGGGACCTGGAGGTCCTGGTGGATAGGTTAGAGATGAGGACGGCCACTTTCACCTGGATAAGCAGGGGAGACCATGGAATCAGAGTCTGCCAGCCTAGTGCAAAGTTGCCACTTCAATCAGCACAATGTCTATGGACTGGAGAATGGCCTGGCAATTCTTGGGAGACAGTTAGTGCTTTCCATGCTCCGTGGCAGGAAGCGGCATCATCTCTTTTCTGCTACCTCACACTCATTCTATCAGTGCTCTGGCATGCTCCACCTCAACACTAGCATCCCTTTCTCCACCAATTGTCACAGTTCAGCACTCACTACTACATGTAGCGTCTTCCCTTGTTTGTTCTGTGTGGGCTAGACCAAAACTCTTCAAAATATATTAAGAAGATAGCCCAGACCCTAACTTTTTCTTATTTTAAGGCAAGTACCAGGTATTGCATTCCAGACACAATTCAATTAGTCAAACTCCCAAGCTTGAAGCAAAACTTTATTCATACAATATAGTTAAAATACAACAAAAGAAGGAAGAAATTGGAATAACCTAACTTTATTGAAAAACTTAATAGAATAAAATAGATTACTACTAAACAGTGACAGTTCCAATATAGTAATATTCCATAAACACTCACTTGGTAAAGGCAAATTCAGTAAAATAGATTGCCTCATATGCAATTCTAACAGCAGGAAGAGAACCTTCAGCTTTTGGCTGTAACAGAGAGAGGAAAAATATCTTCCACATCTAGCCTCAAGGCCCAGCAGCAACTGCTACTGAAAAAAACCTAAAACTAAAAATCCTGGTTCTGTGAGAGCTTGACCCCATCATTCAGGCTGCATCTATTATTCTGACTTTAGAAAACAAAAGGCAAAGCTTCACAAGCTGATTATTTCAGTGGCTCTGAGTAGACTACTCAAAACCTCTGTCTCAAACTTTCTTCGTTAAAAAGAAGGATCACATACACCACTTAAAGCCATAGTATTGTCACAGTTCTTAGCAACCACAAAGACCAACATTATTTACCCTGAATGACCTCTTGGCTGCTTATTCACTTACTCAGCACAACTCACCATTTTTCATCCACATGCACCAGCACGAACAGCTGTGCCAGCTACTTTCATCTCATTCAATCCCTTCCCTTCATCTTATTCCAGGAGAAAACTTCTCACAATGGGGCAGGGGACCAAACTGGGAGTTAGGATGGCCAACATCACTATGTCCTCACCCCCTCCAAGGAGAGAATCTTCGCCCTGATGGGAGAGGGCTATGATTGCTCACGTAGTGATTCTGAGACCACCATGTCTCCACAACTGAGAAAAACTTACTGTCAAATGCTGTACGGCTGTCTCGTTCCTGACACTCTGAATACATTCTGAACACATCCACTGCTGCTATTTCACAACTAATTCGTGGCTAAGGGAGTGGTGTGGGAAAGAGGGGTTCCATTTCATGGGGCGTTGGCATCAGTTTTGGAACCGGAGGGATCTGTACTGATGGGATGGTCTCCACCTGAACCGATCTGGAACCAGTGTTCTTGTGAAAAGGATAAATAGGGTGGTCACTAGGACTTTAAACTAGTGAGTTGGGAGGAAGGGAAAGGGAAAACGACAGGGAGTATGATGGCAAATAAAAAGGGAAGCAGCAGGTTAGCATGTGTGCAGGAGGGTTTAAGTTCAAGGCAGACTATGAAAGAAGCAAAAAGGAAGGATAACTCAGGAGATATTATTAGAGATGTTGGAAATCATGAGGGTGAGAAAGCTAGCATAAAGGCACTTTACCTGAATGCTCGTAGCATTCGTAACAAGGTTGATGAGTTAATGGCACAAATCATCGCGAATGAATATGATTTGGTAGCCATTACAGAGACATGGTTACAGGATGGTCACTACTGGGAGTTAAATATCCAAGGGTACCAGACTATTCGGAAGGACAGACAGGAAGGTAAGGGAGGTGGTGTAGCCCTGATATTCAAGGACGCCATCAGGGCGGTGCTGAGAGATGATATAGGTTCTATGGAGAATGAGGTTGAATCCATTTGCGTGGAAATTAGAAATTCTAAGAGGAAAAAGTCACTGGTAGGCGTAGTCTATAGGCCACCAAATAATAACATCACATTGGGGCAGGCAATAAACAAAGAAATAACTAATGCCTTAAAAATGGTACGGCAATTATCATGGGGGATTTTAACCTACATGTAGATTGGTCGAACCAGCTCGGTCAGGGTAGCCTTGAGGAGGAGTTCGTTGAGTGTATCCGTGATAGTTTTCTTGAACAGTATGTAATGGAACCGACGAGGGAGCAAGCTATCCTAGATCTGGTCCTGTGTAATGAGACAGGAATAATTAATTACCTCATAGTTAGGGATCGTCTTGGAAGGAGTGATCACAGTATGGTTGAATATGGAATACAGATGGAGAGTGTGAAGATAAAATCCAATACCAGGGTCCTGTGCTTGAACAAGGGGAACTACAATAGAATGAGGGAGGATTTGGCTAAAGTAAACTGGAAACAAAGATTTTATGGTGGGACAGTTGACGAGCAGTGGAGGACTTTCAAAGCAATCTTTCAAAGTGCTCAGCAAAAGTATATTCCAATGAAAAGGACGGACTGTAAGAAAAGGGGTAATCTGCCATGGGTGTCTAAAGAAATAAGGGAGGCTATCAAATTGAAAGAGAAGGCATACAAAGTGGCCAAAAACAGCATGAAACTAGAAGATTGGGAAAACTTTAAAGGTCAACAGAAAGCCACAAAAAGAGCTATAAGGAAAAGTAAGATAGAACATGAGAAAAAACCAGCACAGAATATAAAGACAGATAGGAAAAGTTTCTATAAATATATAAAACGAAAAAGAGTGGCTAAAGTAAACGTTGGCCCTTTAGAGGATGAGAAGGGGAATTTAGTTATGGGATATGATGAAATGGCCGAGGCATTGAACAGGTATTTTGTATCGGTCTTCACAGTGGAGGACACTAATAACATGCCAGTAATTGACAAAGAGACGAAGGTAGGTGAGGACCTGGAAACAATCATTATTACGGAAGAGGTAGTGTTGGGCAAGCTAATGGAGCTAAGGATTGATAAGTCTCCTGGCCCTGATGGAATGCATCCCAGGGTACTAAAAGAGATGGCGGGAGAAATAGCAGGTGCACTGGCGGTAATTTTCCAAAATTTTTTGAACTCTGGTGCAGTCCCAGCAGATTGGAAAACAGCAAATGTGACGCCACTGTTTAAAAAGGGAAGTAGACAAAAGATGGGGAATTATAGACCGGTTAGCTTAACCTCTATAGTGGAGAAGCTGCTTGAGTCTATTATCAAGGAAGAAATAGTAAGGCATCTTGATAGAAATTGTTCCGTTGGGCAGACGCAGCATGGGTTCATGAAGGGCAGGTCATGCTTGACAAATCTTTTGGATTTCGATGAAGACATTATGAGCGAGGTGGACAATGGAGACCCAGTGGATGTGGTGTACCTAGATTTCCAAAAGGCCTTTGACAAGGTGCCGCACAAGAGGCTACTGCATAAGATAAGGATGCATGGCATTAAGGGTAAAGTATTAGCATGGATAGAGGATTGGTTGACTAACAGGAAGCAAAGAGTGGGGATAAATGGGTGTTATTCTAGCTGGCAGTCAGTGACTGGTGGTGTGCCTCAGCGATCGGTTTTGGGACCGCAATTATTTACAATTTATATAGATGATTTGGAGTTGGGAACCACGTGTAGGGTGTCAAAGTTTGCAGATGACACTAAGATGAGTGGCAAAGCAACGTGTGCAGAGGACTGTGAAACTTTGCGGAGGAACATAGATACATTGAGTGAGTGGGCAAAGGTCTGGCAGATGGAATACAATGTAAATTAATGTGAAGTCATACATTTTGGTAGGAGTAATAGGAAAAAGGATTATTACTTGAATGGTAAAAAGTTGCAGCATGCTGCTGTGCAGAGGGACCTGGGTGTTCTTGTGCATGAATCACAGAAGGTAGGTCTGCAGATACAATACGTAATTAGGAAGGCAAATGAAATTTTTTCCTTCATGGCTAAAGGGATTGAAATAAAAAGCAGAGAGGTTATGTTGCAGCTGTACAAGGTGCTGGTGAGGCCACACCTGGAGTACTGTGTGGAGTTTTGGTCTCCTTACTTGAGAAAGGATGTATTGGCACTGGAGGGGGTGCAAAGGAGGTTCACTAGGTTGATTCGGGAGTTGAGGGGGTTGGCTTATGAGAAGAGACTGAGTAGATTGGGATTATATTCATTGGAATTCAGAAGATTGAGGGGGGATCTTATGGAAACATATAAAATTATGAAGGGAATAGATAAGATAGAAGTAGAGAGGATGTTTCCACTGGCAGGTGAAGCTAGGACAAGAGGGCATAGCCTCAAGATTAGAGGGAGCAGATTTAGGACTGAACTGAGAAGGAATTTCTTCACCCAGAGGGTTGTTAATCTATGGAATTCCTTGCCCAGTGAAGTAGTTGACGCTACTTCAGTAAATGTTTTTTAAAAAAAGGTAGATTTTTTTTGAACAATAAAGGAATTAAGGGATACAGTGAGAACGCGGGTAAGTGGCTCTGAGTCCATGAAAGGATCAGCCATGATCTTATTTAATGGCGGAGCAGGCTCAAAGGGCCAGACGGCCTTCTCCTGCTATTAGTTCTTATGTTCTTACGTTCTTAAGTTCTATAGGCATCACTGGCACCCGCACAGTGTCCGCCTTGAAGAGAGCAGCCTCGCGGACATCGTATCTTCCTCTATCCTTGAGGGATGTGCTACAGGTGCCTCAGGGGATGCTTTGGTATAGGTGTCTCCTGCACCTCTGGGCAGTTAAGGCACTGACACCTCAGTGGGTATGTTATCTACATGAGAGTTGGGAGCACATTCTGGATAGCATATCATTGCCTCAGGCTGGAGATTACCCCATTGTATTGGTCATTCGCTCAAATGCACCAACAGTTACAGGAGTAGTAGGCAGGTTTGTCAGAGTCACTGCCAGACCTGGGGAGTCCATCGACACCATTTTGTCTCTGGCATGCAATCATCCCGCTGCCTCCATGGGTAGGTTGGCGGCTGCCAGGACAAGTACACCCACTGAGCTGGCTGAGGCAACAGGGGAACAAGAGATATTGAACCCTCTCCGAGTGCCCCTTCCTCACAAGCAGACAGTGCGGTGCCAGTAGGCACTCAGCTAAAGGAGGAACCACTTGAAGGCCCCCATACAGTCTGCTCTCAGGACAATTCAGACATACCTGGGACCCCACCTCTGCCCAGTCTGCCACCCCAAACCAAGGAGGGTGAACCTTCATTCAAGTAGGTCATTCTCAAGGTCCTCTAATTGTAAACATCTCCCGGTTTACCTGCCCATAGTTCCAAGGCCAAAGGGCAGGCTCCCTCCAGCCCAGAACCTGGGATGTAGACACAGTGGACATATCAGCAGCACAAGTGACACTTCATTGTAAATATGTAATCATGTTTTTAAATATACATTCAATTTTTAATCATCAGTTTCTGTGCCTCAATCTATTGGTGTTGCTTCCAGTGAGCCAGGGTGGGCAATACCAGAAGTAAAGCAGCTCCTCAGTCATGTGATTAACCAGCAGCCCCAGTATAACTAGAACAGTGTCCTTCAACTGTTGGGACAGGGAGGCCCCTGACAAAGAGCTGCACATCGGTTTAGCATTAGCACTGCTGCCTCACTTTATCAGGGACCTGGGTTCGATTCCACCCTTGGGTGACTGTGTGGAGTTTGCACATTCTCCCTGTGTCTGCACAGATTTTTGCCGGGTGTTCCACTTCCTCCCACAGTCCAAAGATGTGCAGGTTAGGTGGATTAACGTGGTAAATTGTCTATAGAGTCCATATGCAATGCATTAACTGGAAGCACTTAATTCTGACCTTGATGAAACGAATTATTACATGTTGCAGTCTCCAATACTGACCTCCCTTACCCTGAAAAATATAGAACTGATCACAAAGAGAAAAGAAACGATTCATGAAGAAAGTCTTACATTGCTGAAAAAAATGTAAATGACTTCTGCTGAATCCTTGTATCCTGGGATTGTGATTACTGAAAGCATTATGTTCTTCTAACATTCTTTTAGAATTGTCATTTTTTTAGATAACATGCCCAGGGATTTCTGTAGAATCATGAAGCTGAAAAAGCAATTTGCACAATCTAACTGTATTCTAAACTGCAAGGGAAACCAATACATGCTCAGTCTTGAGCAAAAGTAGTTATTCAAAGTGGTCATTGTAAATGGTGCACATCTGGATGATTCAGCACTGCTAGGAGGTAAGATTTTTCATTCCACTCCTTAGTTGTAGAAGAGGTTGAAAGAGTTCATGAGATTAAAGACATGGATAATGGCCTTCCTTTTGAGGCAGCAATTCAGCCAGAATGCTAAAATATACTTCCTTCCAAAAAGTGGTGACAAAAAAATTTGGAAAGCTCTGAAACAAAATAGACACCATGTATTCCTTAGTAGCTAGGAAGCAGCAACAAATCACAAGATGAATAAAATGTCACCATATATAGTTAGTACACTGATGTTACAAGTGTGGATATGTGTTATATTTTTTCCGTTTTAATAAGTAGTTTATATATAAAAGATGACAAACGGACCACTGTAATCATTCTGGTGTTGGGCTGGTGATCCAGTGCTTGCGAGTTCATTATTCTACCCTGGCAACTTGTAAAGTTGAATTCAATGGATCTGAAAAATTGAGAGCTAACAGCCGGGAATTAATGACGGTTGTGAAAAAAAAAAACTAGTTCACTCTTAGGAAGGGCAACTTGCCTACATCTGTAGTTATAGTCTATAACCGTATGTTGTCTTTTGATTTCAGTAGAAAATCACCTTTCAGAGCTTTCAGTTGTAAAAACAATAGCTATAGGGAAATGCAAAATGGTCTTACAATAAAGGAAAACAGAACTGGTCCATTAACTATTGTTGTAAATTAATTTCAAATAATATAAAAACTATGTACAAAAATGGCTGACAAAAGGGAAGCCAAATCCAAAAATAGGTCTTAAAATATTTCTCTCATCAGTTATTTCACAAAATGGAAGATATAAGTTATTTCTGCTTTGAAAGCAAACAAATCATAAGTTTCACTATGTTTATAATCAACATCTGAAGAGAACTCTGGACATGCATCTGAAGAAAATCTACCTGATAAATCTTTATCCTTTTGAAATCATAGGTGGGACTATCCTTACAGCCCTCTCAAAACATTAAAAAGACTGCACCTCTTCCAAATGCTTTTAAAACCTAACTTTAAACTGCTCTGGGAATGGGCTTCACACAGTATCAATGAAAAAAACTGATGTCTCACATCAATTGGTTTCAACGTGTTGCAAAGTTAGATTGGAACCTGACTCTGAAGTTAGGCTGACACTTGGTTGTTGACATGCATTTGAAACTGCATCACATCCAAGAAACTAATCAAATATAGTGATTTCTTGAATGATTGGGCACAAGCTGCTTTTCTGCACCGACTGAAGCATTGAAAACCATGAAATATGCAAGGGAATAGAATGTAATTTCAAGAACATTTTCACAGATAGCTTTAGATCTTACTTGTGTCCACTGAGGACTTATCTGTTTATACGATTATAGTGCTTCTCTAACAACTGGATGCTTGGTGCATTGAAGTAACCCTCCGCTGCCTGTCTATACATGAGAGCAGGCTGCTTCTATCAAATCTTATTACCTTTCAACAATAACAAACTCTTGCTTTTTAATTTCTTTAATTAGCTTTCAGCATAAGGGTTAGATTCAATGAAGGAACTGTGGAATGTCTGGGCAATACCTGAGGGCACCGAAATTTGACTTGCTTAAAAGTAATCACACTATCAGCTTTATCAGCTCAACTGTTATTCATTCTGACTACTTCATTAGAATTTGATGAGTTAAAGCATTGCACCTTCAATTTCCTGAGCTAAATGTAATCACTGGCTGCTTATTGTTGTTGTGCAAAGAATAACAAATGCAGGGAAAGGTTTACTTTTGAGGAACTGTAATTATATATAATTAGTGGAGATCCTTTTTTTTCTCATTTCCCTCTAGATAAGTCAATAAGTAATTTTGCTGAGGGTCGACTGTGTCGCTTGCATTTTCGTTTACATTGTCAACCTTCTATCACTCTTCTACTTCTTAAAATTTTTCAGACTATTTTTCCAGAAAGAACTTTTGAAATAATAGTCATGTTTTACAAAACAGATCCTATTTACAATTTTTATTTCTTATAAAAGCTACTGAAATAAATGATTGAAATGCTGATGAGGAGTGAGGCTTACACTTATTTCCCCATAGATTGCAAACAAAAAATAGCAATTTGTCGAAATGGATAAAATAAAATCCCACCTTCATATTTTTGGTAGGTGTCTCAGTTTTCAACTGGGGTGTCTGACATAAGATTTTCCCTACACCTGGGAACACAGAGAATTAGCAGAATGAGACAAACAAATAGCCAGATCCAGATCAAATCTTTCCAGTTGGGTTACCAAATAAAGGGGCATGAGGGCAAGTTCAGACTCAGAAGGGTGAAGCAGGGACACAGTTAGGAGGTTGTTTTCCATTCAAATGAACAGAATGACCCACTGGTATAGTGAAACATACCACATTCCTAATTGTGCACTATTACATAAAGCTACGTCATCCTCATTTAATGTAATGATTCTGATCATCGCTCCTGTGCTGCAAAACAATGCATAACAAGGCTTCATATCTGTCCTCAACTTACCACGAGTTTTCATATTTCAATGTTTGGTGAAGGTCCTGTCGGGCATGTGCTAAAGGCATGAATATCTGGATCAGATAACATGGAGGTACTCTTGATACATCCCTGAGTTAAATGACTGGTGGTTCATGTGCACCCCTAATAGACCACTGACTATTTATGGAATGACTAACATTGCTGTACTTGAAAAATTATCTCAGGCAAGATCTTAATTATGAAAAGCTTTCCTCAGGTTGGGTGATAAAATGAAATCCCGCTTGCCAATTAGAATAGAATACAGAATAGAATATCCTTTATTATCACTTTGTACTCTAGTACAGAAGTACAGGAGTACAGTGAAAATTTTCTACAATGACTTCCTTTTAGGTAGTTCCTAACTCATTCTCAGACACTGTAAGTAATGTTTATGCTTTCATTTTAATTCTCTTTTGTATAACAACACTTTTTTTTTTACCCTGTAAGATTTGTACTTAGGCACTTGTACCTAAGATAGCATCATTAAAAGGCAGCCATTGTAAAAACTTTTCACTGTACTTCTGTTCTGGAGTACAAAGTGACAATAAAGGATATTCTATTCTATGTTATGTTCTTATTGGCTTGCGCTTGAAGTAAGATTACCATTTTGCTCTCACTTTTTTGTTAAAATTGGCATCAGCGGGAGTGCCACCTAATTTTTTTGGTTGTTACCAATTTTAAGGCATGTGTGTGTGACACAGACCGTGTAGGATTTGTGGTTGTCGATAGGATTTAACATTCAGTCATTTCCTGCTATAAGTGTATGCAAAGTAGTCAATGGGAAATAGCATCTGCTGCAGTGAAATGTGGAGAATGGCTTATCTAATGTAGATGGAATTGTTAATTTAGCTATGAATAGAGGCTTTAAAACTCAAAAGGCATACATTGTGAAGGGCAATAGAAGTTAATTAGTTGCTTAAGATGAAGCAGAATTTGTTGTTGGTTTCCACTGGGTCCTAAAAGCTATCACATTTTGTGGTTTGGCAATGTGCGTGATTGCTGCTGGAACCCCCTAGCTGAATGGGTCAACCGCCCATCACCATCTCTCATGTTTTAAATTTGTAAAATCTTTAAATCATGAAGCTGATTATTAGGACATCAAATGATGGTTTCAACTAAATTCCCAGAAATGAGTTTTAAAAATCAATAAAGAAAACTAACTTTTTTACACCAACTTAACATTGAAATGACAATGATTTGGAATTGTTGCTATGTTACTGAATGTGACTATCATGCTAGACTAACAGCAAAGGGAGAAACAACCAGTTATTCTGCAAGAGTTGTTCAATCTTGGCCACCCCTGTTTACCGTTGTGCGTGGGACGGCAGTTTAACTAAATTACAGCGACCTGTTTGACTTCGTTATAATTTATCCCTAGTACTAGCCCACAAATGGCCACATTTGCTGACTGAATCTCACTGGTCCTCATGGCGGTAAAAGAATGCACGAAGTGGTTAGAATGTAATTTCATTGGAAATGGAAATCATGTGGCATGCATAATGGATAGTCAAGCTTCTTTTGATAGTTCTGCAATTCTGCTGAAGTAAATTTTTGTCCTTGTAATCTGGGATTGCTCATCTACTATACTGTACCCTATTTTTCATCAGCCACTTTAATTTCTTCCAATTTAAAATTAACACAGGATTTACTTCGAAACAAAGGACATGTTTAAGGCATTTTCTGTTATTAATAAGATTGAAGGAAACAGCAATTTATGATATGGGAGAGATATGTTCACATCAACCAAAATTGCTGACTGATTTTCATTAGCCTTATGAAAATAATATTTTCAATTCCATCTCTATGTGATTGAAGAAATGATTGGATTTCAGCTCTAGATGTGAACGAAACTTATTTTAGGAAAAAGTTAGGGGTGGAATAGGTCACAGCATAAGTAACTTTTTAATGGTATGGTTAACATTTTTGCAATGCCTGAAAACTTTAAATGTCCAGAAAGAAAACAATTGAAATTGTGGACTGGTCCCCGCCCAAAAAGTCAACTTTCCTGCTCCTCTGATTCTGCCTGACCTGCTGTGTTCCTCCAGCCCCACACTGTGTTGTCTCTGAAATGGCAGACTCTTACTTTTACAAGTAGGAAATTTTCCTCAGAAATTTTTAAGTATGAATGCATAAGATACATTTTTGAAACTATTTTCTATCTTGCCTTTCCCTTTCTTTTAACCCAGCTGTGGTCTTTATTACTTATTCTGTATCCAATTTGATTCCAATGATAGGACTAACATATGATGAGAGACTGGATTTGAACTATATTCATTGATGTTTAGAAGAATGAGGGGGATCTCATGGAAACCTATAAAATTCCAGCAGGCCTAGTGAGGGTAAATGCGGGAAGGATGTTCCCAATGTCCAAGGAGTCCAGAACCACATGGTCACAGTTTAAGGATACAGGATAGGGTATTTAGCACTGAGATGAGGAAGAATTTCTTCATCCAAATGTTGGAATTCTCTGCCAGGGAATGCAATTAAAGCCAAGACATTGGATATTTTACCGATACCAGTCTTCAGCTAATTTGATTCACTCCATGTGATATCAAGAAATAGTTGGAGGCACCGGATACTGCAAAGTCTGTGGGTCCTGACTACATTCTGGCAATTGTACTGAAGACTTGTGCTCCAGAAGTTACCTTTACCCTAGGCAAGCTGTTCCAGTGGGATCAACACTGACATCTACCTGACAACATGGAAAATTGCCAAGGAATGTCCTATAAACAAAAAGCAGGACAAATTCAACTCGACCGATTACTTCACCATCATTCTACTCTCGATCATTGGTAAAGTGATGGAAGGTATCCTTGACAGTGCAATCAGGCAGTGTGTGTTTAGCAAGAACATGTTCGTTGACACCCAGTTTGGGTTCTGCCAGGACCACTCAGCTCCTGACCTCATTACAGCCTTAGTCCAAACATTGACAAAAGAGCTGAATTCCAGGAGTGAGGTGCGACTGATTGCTCTCAACATCAAGGCTACATTTGATTGAGTATGGAATCAAGAAGCACTAGCAAAATTGGAATCAAATCGGTTTCAGGGGAAACTCGTTGCTGGTTGGATCATTCTTGGCACATACATTGGTCGTGGTTGTTGGAGGTCAGTCAACTCCAGGACATCTCTGCAGGAGTTCCTCAGGGTAATATCTTAGGCCCAAGATGTTCAGCAGAAGTTCACAAAGGGTCCTTAGACAGCATCTTCCACTTACACCTAGAAAGATAAGGATAGCAGATACCTGAGGACAGCACCACATGCAAGTTCCCATCCAAGCCATTTACCATCCTGGCTTGGAAATATATCATGTTCTGTTAGTATCAAAATTCTGGAACTTTCTCCTTAATTGCACTGGACAACTGCAGAAAGGCTGGAGTAATATCAAAAATGAGAGGTTGTAGTTTCTGCCAAAGTTTGAATAGTCTGGGCTCTCTTCTGTGCAAATGATAAATTGTAGAAGTGATCTGATATGGTTTTTATGTTATGAAAATGTTTAATTGGACAGATGTAGTGAAGGTGTTTTAAAATGTAGATTAGGCAAGAACTGGGCGTGAGTATAAAATAGTCACTGATAAATCCAATTGGAAATGCAGGAGAAATTTCTTTACCCAGTGAGTTGTTGGAATATGGAGATTGCTATCTAGATAACAAATGGAAGAATATATTGATAGAGTTAAACAAAGAAGGATAGGAAGAAGTTTGTATAAAGCATAAACACTGACATGGCCCTGTTAGTTTGAACAAAGTGTTTTTCTACTGCATGTAGTTTGTAACTTTAGGGGAAGCAGGATAATGAGGGATAGCTTACTTTCAGAGATAACAAGGTGTAGAGCTGGACGAACACAGCAGGCCAAGCAGAATCAGGCTGCTTAGCCTGCTGTGTTCATCCAGCTCTACACCTTGTTATCTCAGATTCTCCAGCATCTGCAGTTCCTACTATCTCTAGCTTACTTCAGTTGTTCCAGGAACTGTCCATCTAAACTGAGGGTCAGAAGGGTAGCGAAGGGTAGAAGAATTTATTCTGGTGGCCAGGAGTGATGTGTTGTAATGGAAAGCAAGGGTACAACTTGTTGATGTATTAGGGAATGTGTTATATCTGCTCCTGGTTGAAGGGCAGTACAGCACTCCATCTCCTCCACACTGATGTCTTTTTCCTTGCTTCATTCCACCTGCTAGGTTTTCCAGTGATGTCTGGAATACATTTCTACCTCCTTTAAACCTTCAATGCAAATTAAATCAGATTTTGCCAGCCCCTTTAAAATATTTTAGTTGCAGCCCCAACTCCTGGCAAGTAAGTTCTTGTTTGTCCTGTCAAATTCTGTAAAACTCAACTGTGGACGGTTTGGGATTCAGATTTTTAAAATTTCAACAGCAAGTCCAAACCCATCCCAGGCAGCTTTCTCATTGAACTCCTGAAATCTCTTTGAAACTGCCCCAAATAAATCTGTTCAGTGTCCAGTTTGACTTGAATTACACTTGTGTGAAGCACCTTGTCACATTTCACTGGGTTAGCACACTGGAAAAAAAGTCCTGCTATTCCTGGAGTCATCAGGAAACTTAAAGATTTGAAAAATATGAAAACACCCCCCACTTTACCTTTCTTCTAGACCCCAGTTGACAGAAACCACTGACTAGGTTTCTGTACTTTATAAAACTATTACTTATTACAAGTGAATTGTCTCTCACAATCAATAGACTGTTCTGATTTTCAGCATATAATTTACCCCCTCTAATCCCCGCATAAACTCCCCTCACTCTCACACACACACACGCAGACACACGCGCACACACACACACACTAGAGAAAGGAAGAAAAATAGGTGTTATAGATGAAAAAATAAGCTAGAAAAACAATTCAGTGATACATGTTCACAAGAGTTGCTTCTTAAGAGTTGATTCATATGATTCTTGTGCTGGTCAGAATGCCAGTTGTCAACTGTCCTTCTTTAGATACTTCCATTGATTTGTAAGATGCACAGGGTTACTGATTCACTTACAAAAGGTCTCTAACCTTATCAGTCAAACATCACAGACTACAGCCATGGCTGAAGACAAGATAGACTGGTTTTCTTCAGGCTTAAAGTGCCTTTTACTGCAGAGAACAGACAGAGAGAACTCCAAAGCTGGTGGTAGTCTGGCTGCTTGTAGGCAGAAGACCTTTGTCAATGGCAAGTGATCAATAGACCACAAACCAATCTATTACTTTGTGCCAACCAAAGCTTCATTTCTACACAACCCTTTGGCCCCCATTTGTCTGTGACTGTCTCCAACAACTGCATGAATCAGCAGCTGTTCACACAGTATTTACAATAATTGTCAGGTTACTTGGTTTCAAAACCTTGCAGTAATCTTTAAGTGACCTTTGGATTTAAAACAGCTCTTCTCTATTTTCAATTCCCAATTTAAAAAAAAGTCTTTACAACCTTGAAACAGTTTTCGATGTTAAGAGTGCTACATAAATGCACAATGTCACTGTTGTTATTCAATGCTGGTAACACATCTGCCTGCAACAGTAGCTTCAGAACAAAAGATACCACCTCATAGCAAATGTTCTAAATTGGAAGATGAATAGTATTACAAATGCCATCATCTGTGAGGTCCCGCATCTTTCAATTTCAGTAAGTTGCGCAATATTTCTTTCCATATATGAGCCATATGATATATTGCCTTATTAAATTTGCTTTATTGAAGAAATGGGTGAATTGCTGTTATATTTAGGTTGTATCAGTACTATGAATAATGGACATGATGCACACAGGTCTGGATTACCCAGAGCAAGTGAACATGGATTGGAAATAGGGCTAATGCCGTACCCATATTCATCAGTCAGCTTTCTGTGTAAGCACATTTTATCCCCTTGGAGTGAAGTGTTTGGAATTACCCTAAAATCTCTGGCTTAAAATGGCATTCACAAAGTGCTTGAGGTCGTCGCTCATGGTTTGTGACATCATTTTGAATCCCCAGGGTAAATTAAGTTTTCATTAGTCATTCTCAGCTTTCATAATTCTGCACCGAAAGCCTATCAGTTCTTTCTTTAATGAAATAGTGTGGGTGCACCCATGACTAATGGTTAATAAATTAGGAGATGGCAACCAAATAATTATTCACATCTGTTACTGATGGATTTTTGATAGCGATATTGTCAAACGGAGAAACTATTCTTTCTGTTCTCCAGGTCATGACTTTGACTCTAGAGACTGAATTTATTTTAGCAAGATAAAACATGACAATTCCACTGTCAGACCCTCTCCCTTCCCTGAAGAGAGCTGTCTGCAAAATGTGCTATAATGCATTCTTTACATGCCAGTAAATTATTGCTTAAAAAAGTTGTTTTTCTTTCTAAAAAAAAAGGGACCAAACAGCACGCCATTATTTTTTGGCCATCCACTAATGAAGTGAAATGGGCAATTTATGCAAATTGTATTCAGTGCAATTTGTATGAATATGCTAATATCTATGAATGGAAGTTTTAATAAGGCATTAATCAATTTTATTTAAATAGACTCAAAAAGCAGACAGAAGAATTTCATACAAATGCGTCAACAATATTTGCAGGAGATTTGTAGGATTGTTTAGATTATAGAGAAGCTATGACAGGGGGATATTTGTCCAGCGTATTTTGAGCCACAGATACCCAGACGAGGTCATCTTTAGATATTAGACCATCCACTCATTAAGCTAAGGATGTTGCAATCCCAGTACACATTGTCTGGCTTTTGCATGAAAATGAGGACAATTCTTAGAGCTACTGTGAAGAACAGAAAAGGTGGCTGGGCAGCAGCTTTGGTGAAGGTGTTGGAAGCCACCAGCAAAAACTGGCAAATGACACATGCTGGGTTTGACTTATCTTGTATACTTCAAAATGATGGACTAGAATGACCTGTACGTTCATTTCCAAGTATTATTGATTTTTAACTGATTTTCTCCTCTGGAGAAGGGCTAGACACTGAACAGACTAGACTGAAGGCAATATTCCCTCTGTTCTCTAGGCCATGACATTGACACTAGAGACTTCGGAGTGATTAATTTATTGTAGAAGGTTAAGACATGATAATTCCATTGTTGCACCCCCTCCTTTCCCTGATAGGGGACTGAAATTTCCCCAGGATGCAGACAACTAGTGTTGCTTTTATTGAGAGACCCTGGGAAATCTTGAAGGAAATGCAGGCGTGGGGATATGCTACTCTTGAGTAAAATAAATACTTTTATCAAGACAAAAAAGAGAGATGTCATGGTGAGAGGTGTTAGTGCATTTAGATGCAATCTCCAAGGTTAAGAGGACATACTTCCTGGCAACAAAGGAATACCCACAGAATGCACACTAAGGTACATGAGCTCCCTACATATCTGGTTGCACCGGTTTGCATTGGTAAGTGTGTAAAACACATATGTACCTCATCAAATGCATCCCTTATTCACCTGTAATGAATGCTTGTCTTTATCAGACTGTTGCATGGAACTGTATCCCAGTCTAGAGTGAGCAGAGGAGGCCAAATTGACCATTATCCTTTTGTATTCTGTTGTTCCTGCGCTGTGGCCTAGGTAAAAAAAACAGAATACTCCATTTCCAGGCTTGGCAAAGCCTGAGGAAACATAATTTAATGATACTTATTACTGTAGGTTAGCAAAACACACACAGCAGACAAGAGGAAGAGAATGGGAAATGTTTGTACGTCGACCTGCAATTTGGAAAGTCTGTAGGCTGAGTGAAAAGAGACACAATTCACTGTGTGAGTCTAAGCCTTGACCCTTTCTCCTTAAGACTTACAGTAGGTCAGTTTTCTCCTTGATTAATGTGGTTTGTTAGAATATTAATACATTTTTACATCATTATTATTTTTTTTTACCAGAGACAAGACAGTAACGTGAACAGAATTGTTAAATAGTGTTCTTGAAAAACCTGTTGTTTCCTTTCAACATTTCTGATGACATTAGAGGTGGCTGAATTTCAAGAACAAGGACATTATGCTATGAGATGGACACATATCAATACTGAGTCTAAAGAATCATTATGATTGAAGTGTGTACACTTTTGAAACAGGGTCTTTTTTTAATCAAAGTAGGATTGTTGAGCAAGGAAGGAGGTTGCAGCAATATAAAAGGCAAACATTTGTTATAGAATGTGCATTAAAGCACAATTACAATAAAACAAGGTCTCAAGGGCAATAACAACTGAAAGTAACTGTATGATAAGAAGAGACATGGAGCCTCTTGTTTTTGTATTGGAATCAGATAAAGCAACCAATCACGTACTTTTTAGATATTGGTCAACATGTGCTCTTAAGTATTGCGCTTTAAAATTAATACTTTGTCAATAACAATATCTTGCAGCACTGTGGAGATGTGTCCCCATGGACTTCGATGTTTCAGAATGACAGTTCCCGACAACCTTGAAGTTAATTAGGAATAAATGATGCATTTCAGTGATGCTTACATCCCATTAATGAATAAAGAATTAAGTGAATTATTGGACATGTTACTGTCACTAGCTCGATGAACCTGTTTGAAGAGTAAATAACTTATCGGCTTGGCTTCTCCATAGAGAAGGGCATTTGTGAACAATTTTGAGTGAGCTTGCTGGCTACTGACACTCCCACGTTCTCTACCCACCACCACCTGCACCCCAAATCTGGGCAAAACTTAAATTTCGCTGACAACACGAAGCTGGCATGCGCCCAGATGTACCACTGAGGTTATAGTTGCATAGGGACATTCGTGTCGCTGGAATTATTCACCTTAAACAAGGGAAGGTTAAGGGGAGATTTAATATTCAAGGGCAGATTCAAGACATGAATGATTTTGATAAACCTAATAAAGGTGTAGCTGTTTCCTTTGGCAGGAAGATTGGTAACCAATTCATACATATTAATCATTTGACAATAGAACTTAAGATGAGGAAAAATCTTTTTTGACCTGGTTTGGGGTTTGGATTTTGTGACTGTGGGAAAAAAGATAGGTTAAGAGTACATGTCCAAAATCACTACC
The DNA here is from genome assembly GCF_021869965.1 of Rhincodon typus. Classification (NCBI taxonomy): domain Eukaryota; kingdom Metazoa; phylum Chordata; class Chondrichthyes; order Orectolobiformes; family Rhincodontidae; genus Rhincodon; species Rhincodon typus. Next base: position 27,944,854 of record NC_063336.1, read on the forward strand.
ATGATGACTTTATCACTGGTTTGATTATTTAAGTATCCCACAATATGCACAAAGTCTGGCTAGATTCTGATAGCGTTTGAAACAAATGTAATTCATGCCAACTCAATGTATTATGAACCATGGGCACTTTCCCATGTTGGGCACTATTTTGACAAATGGGTAAGTTTAAAGCTTTAATGGTACATTGACATGTCATACTATAATGGGATAAGATAAGTTAGATATGATTGAAAGCACTTTGATTATAGAGCCTTGTTTTTGTAAAAGTAAGTGAGCAGTAAATTTAACAGTATTGTGAAAATGGAGAAGTCTTACAGTTGTATTAGATAAATTTGTCCAATGAATAAAGTGCTCATTTGCATTGAAAAGTATTGAGATTCAGACTTTACTATGTTAATTACACTTTGTTTACTATGTTAATTACACTTAGTGCTTTCTCCTTTTCATGGATTGACTGGTCAGCCGTCTGTTACAAACCTTTCAAGTGATACATCAGATGGAATAGATTTTCATATATTCTAATAATTCAAAAACTTTAATGTGTTCAGCTCCAATGAGTATGTTATAGAGTCATAGAGATATACGGCATGGAAACAGGCCCTTTGGTTCAACACGTCCATGCCGACCAGATATCCTAAATAACTCTAGTACCATTTGCAAGCATATGGCCTATATCCCTCTCAACCCTTCCCATTCATATACCCATCCAGATGCCTTTTAAATGTTGTAATTATACCAGGCTCCACTACTTCCTGTGGCAGCTTATTCCATACACACACTACCCCCTCATGAAAATGTTGCCCTTTAGTTCCCTTTTATGTCTTTCCCATCTGACCTTAAACCTATGACTCTAAAATCTTAACAATGACTGAGATCAGGATAACCAATCTGTCTTTTGTCTTTTCTCTTTTGTCTTCCTTCCTTCTTAAACATGTGCGTTATATTAACCATTTTCCAGTCCCCTGGGACCATCCCTGACTCCAGTGATCGTTGAAGGATCACCATCAATGCCTCTACAATCTTCTCAGCTATCTCCTTCAAAACTCTGGGGTGTAGTCCATCTGGTCTGGGTGATTTAGCCTCCTTCAGACCTTTCATCTTCCCCAGCACCTTCTCCTTAGTGATGGCCACTATACTCACCTCTGCTCCCTGACTCTCTTGAAGTTTTGGTGTGCTACTTGTTTCTTCCCTATGCAAAGTACGTATTTCATTCCTTTGCAATTTCATTGTTCCCCATTACTACTTCTCCAATCTAATGTTCTAGCAGTCCAATGCCCACTCTTGCCTCTCTTTTATCATTTAATGGAGCATGTATTGGCTGGGGTCAAGTCCTCTACCTCTCATTTATTTAAAAGGTCCCCTTCAGCGAGCTGCTGGGCAATTCAGTCCTAACTCCATCAGAGGCAGCAGTGGCCAGAACTTGACTATAAATCGTGCCTAGAACTTCAGTATGGGAATCCAGGATGAGGGAAGTATGGAGACTTCAGGGTAGGGAGAAGAGGTGAGACCTAGGTGAGTGGTTGGGGAATAATAGGAGGTGGTGTTTCGGTGGTGATATCACTGGATTTGTAGCCCAGCCTTCTTCAGATGAAGGGGCACTGGGCCTGAAACATAAACTCTGCTTTCTCCCCATAGATTCGGTCAGACTTGCTGAGATTTCCCTGCAATTTCTGTTTTTGTTGCTCAATAATTCATGGTTTTCTGCCTTCCTGACTCTTTAAAAAAAAGTTAGGTTTACATTTTCAGGACTGTTCTAGAATCAACAGAATGTCGGATGATGATAATCAGCGCATGCAATATTTCAATGGCCACCATCTTTAGTACCCTGTATAGATATAGTTATCAGGTCTGGGGGTTGGTCAGCTTTCAGTGCCATTAATTTCTTTAATATTTTGTTTTTCACTAATATTAATCTCTTTCAATTCTTCCTTCCCAACAGACTGCTGTTTCCAAAATATTCTGTGAAGCTATTTGCATCTTCAACTGTGAAGCAAGAACCACATTTTTTTTTAATTGTTCTGTAATTTTCTTGTTTTCTATGACTAATTCTCCTTTTTTAGATTGTACAGCGTATACACGATTTCTTACTAATCTCTTTTTTGCTTTTTTTATAAACTTATTGGAGCTTTTACAGTATACTTTTATATTCCTTGAAAATTTACTCATACTCCCCTCTTAATCAAGCACTTGTTCCTCCTTTACTAAATTCTGAACTGCTTTTTTCTTGCAACATTATATGAATCGCCTTTGGATTTAATATTATCCTTCATGTTGTTCAAGCTTTGGACACCAACAAGTTTGTGTATTAATGCCAGTATAACACTGTATTAGAAAGCACTCTTGTTGATGAGGCAAACAAACGGATATAGAATTTGGTTTGAGATGAACTTGATGTTATCAACTAAATATTCCTTATTAAAAACACCATGTAAACATTCCCCAAATTTCCACAATATTTACTCTCTACCAAGCTCAAATAATCTGAGAAAGGATATTACTCACAGTGACCCATGCATTTGAACTGAACCGTTGGCATCTCCTTCTTCCCTGACATAGGGCTGGCTCTCTTCCATGGAGGTGGGTCTCACAGGTTAGGGCAGATCTTCTCCTGGGCCTTCTTGGGTTGCCACATGGTCTTCTGCCACACATCTTGCTGTGAGTCTTTGCTGAGGAGATGGCTTCCAGGTGTATGTTTTTACCCCCTTGCCCCAGACCTTCCAGAATGTTCTGTGATCTTCAGACAATGGGGTCATGAGCAGGTTTCAAAGCATCCAATGGGATTGGATGAATACCCTTCATACTGTGGAGATGTAAAGTGCATGTCCTCAGGTACTTGCTGGAACTCAAGGTGCCAGAAAGTCTGTTTGATACATCTTCATACTCAACCCTCCAGTTCGTTGTAACTGATTCTTCTGAAACTTTGTGACCTCTTTGACCTTGACTTCCACTCACAGTGAACGGCTACTAGTTGCTGTTTAATTCAGTTTGGCCAATTTTCTATCAGGCTCATTTTTTGCGGCTGTTGGTCAATTTAGAATATCCAATTTTGGGTTCGTGATCACTTGGCCACATTAATTTATTTTCTTGTCCACAGTTGGGCCATTTTCATGTTGTGTTCTTTTGCCTGAAATGAATGTATAATTATTGCCTTACATGCACTTTCCTTAAATATTAACTACTGCTTATCTACTGTCATGTCTTTTAATAAGTTATGCAGTCTGTTTCAGCCAACTTACCTCTCACACTTTCATAGTATCCTTTGTTTAGATTTAGGATGCTATTTTCAGATTTACCATTTTCACTTTCGATCATGTTATGGTCACTTGTTTTGAAAGGACTTCTCACAACAAAATTATAAATCAACTCATCTTTTGCATTAACAGATATTGATTCTCTCAGGCTGACCATTAGCCATTCCTTTGTCTGCCCAACAGCTGGTCTCTCTTTCTGGACTCCATTTCCACCTATTGTTTACTCCTCCTCCACCCCATCTTCAGCATATACACCAATATTTTCCTAGCTACAGTCAGTTCTGAAGAAAGGCCACTGGACCTGAAATGTTAACTCTGCTTTCTCTCCATGGATGCTACCAGAACTGCTGAGTTTTTCTAGTAATTTTTTTTGTACTCCTTTCATTGCCAACACACAGTGGCAGCACTGTATCTGTTTTATTCATTCATGAGATGTATGTTTTGCCGACTATGTTGGCATTTATTATTGTCATGATCACAGGTAAGAACCCCAAAGTACTGTGGACATTTTAACTTGTAATTCCAAAACCTGTTTCTTAAAATTTGGCTGACAGATGACCAGTAAAGAGAGATGCGTAGAATGTCAACACTATGAAGACAAAGAAAACATCAAACAACAGTGATTCAAAGGGGAGAGGGAGGAGAGGGTGCGTGAAAGAGGCAAGTCAAAACAGACCGGGCTGTAATCTCTTCTGTGTACAAAGATAGTGGAGGGCTGACAATGCCCTATTTAACAGCAAGTTATCCCTTGAGGTTTATGGTAGGATGCCTAGTGGCAATATCACTAGATTATTAATCCAGAATCAGCTGATAACCCAGGATTTGAATCCCATCATGACAGATGAATTTTAATACAAGAAAAAAAAGTCTGGAATTAAAAATCTGCTGATGACTATGATGCCATTGTTGATTGCCATAAAAACCCATCTGGCTTACTAATGTTCTTCGAAGAAGGAAATCTGCTGTCCTCACCTGGTCTGGCCTCCATGTGTCTTCATGCCCACAACAATGTGGTTAACTCTTAATTACCCTCCAGGCAATTGGGGGTGAACCATAATGTCCATCCTGCAAATGAATGAAAAAGATCCCAAACTGCAGATACTGCTTTTCCCTTTGAAGGATCTTGAAGGACAGGGATTAAACAACCAGCTTCAGTTCCACTGGAGTGTTCTTGTGGGATTGAACATTCTCAAGTGTGCCAGTCTTGGTTTGAGTGTGAGCATTCACTCACATGAAGGTCAGGTTGAAGAATTATCCCCTTGTCACCCTTGTGTTGCAGGTAAAAATATTTGTCACTCTGAATATTAGGAGTCAGCTAGTGGCAAACAAACAAAGGGGACACAGAATAACAAAAGAAATCTGTCTCACCCTGAATTCTGGAATTTAATTACAACTGAAATGAATTGGACTACAGAATCTCAATAAATTTGAAAACCAGAAATTTGTGAAACCAACTGCTAAATATCAACATTAACATTACCAGTAACCTCCAATGCCCAACAAAATCTTTTAACTATCCAGTTTCCAGACGCAATTCAGAGACTAATAACTTTTATTTTTACTTTCCTGGATGCACATTTTGGGCAGAATCTTACCAGACTCTGTACAGCATGGTCTACAGTGAGACCAATGGCAGAATCGACTAAAATGTTTGGTGATACTGATCCAGACATCGAGATCATCAAGCTGTATTGTGTTTGCTTTTCTCAAGCAGTGTGGCAAAGCTGTCATAAGTCAATGATAAGTTCTCAACTGACAGTTATCATTGCTTGGTAACAACGTATTAATTACCCAACTCACCACAGGTTCTGATTTTACCAAACTCACAATTCAAACTAGCTGTCAGGAAAACTCAATATGGAAGCCAGAGCAGATTCTTGGTGAGTTCAAATTTGTACTTACTCCAAAAGATCTCGATGTTGAGCAGTGGGAATCAATACCTTAGATACACTGGTAGATACCTTAGATAGGCACTGGTCACACACACACCACATCCACAGTTATTGGCATCCAACATGTGCCAGCCTCTATGAACACTTACAGGAAGCTTCTGGATGTTAATGATGAGCCTCAAATTGAACGGACAAACTATCATTGTAAAGCTGGAGCAAGGGCATTGTACACACAGGGACATGCACTCAGCTCAGTGACTGTACCAGATTACACTTCTGAGCTGTTTGCTTCTTGTTGTTGTACTCACTTATTCTCAGCCAAACTAGATTGTCGCTGTGTCCTTGCTTTGTATTGTTTTGCTTCGCCTTTTGTGCATTGACCCCTTACCCTATGAGAGATACCAGGCTTATATTAGTACTGCCTTGCTATGCCATTTGGCTCAGAAACAAAACCAGGAAATTTGGCATGTTTATCAGCAGGCCTTAGTCCAGTTAAAGGGAGTAACCGGCACAGTAGATTGAGGGCAGCCTCTGATTCCAATCCAGGCCTTGCTTGAGGTGGTCACAGTTGGGATCCTCTGCTGATGAGTGGGGTTAGGAGCTGAATAACGGCCAGCACACCAGCTGTCTGGACTCATTCTACCCTATTGTGGGCTGCTGTTCAATTCTGGGAACATTGGTGTGCGGCAAGTTGCCGTGGTAATGGCGCATGGTAAGATAGGATGAAAATCAAACATGATTCTTGCTGCGAAGGCTCAGATACCAATTAATATGTTGAGTTTAGTAAGATACGATAAGACGCTGGACCTTATGATGAGAACCTCTTCACAGAACTCGACTTAACTCAGACTTAGCCAAAGAACAGCAAGATTCATCCCCCAGGGTAGGGGAGTTCAAAACTGGAAGGCATAATTTTAAGATAAGAAGAGAAAGATATAAATGGGACAACTTTTTCACACAGAGGGTGGTCCGTACATGAAATGAACTGCCAGAGGACGTGGTAGATGCAGGTAGAGTTATAACATTTAAAAGACATTTGGACAGGTACAAGAATAGGAAAGGTTTCGAGGGATATGGGCCAAATGCAGGCAGATGGGTCTGGTTTAGTTTGGGAAAGCAAGTCGGAATGGACGAATTGGCCTGAAGGGTCTGTTTCTATGCTGTATGACTCTATGACTCTAATTCTAATCTGTGTGATTGTGTGTTTCGTTACTAATTCTTCTGTCATGTTTAGTCATTAATAAACTCACTCTTTTAGTTAATTCAAGATAGTATGTTTAAGTTCAACCCAGAACTTAGTGATTCAGGGTAAGTAGTCTGGAACTGTACCAAATTATTAGCCTTCTCTGGTGCTTCTCCCTTCCTAACAGCACTGTCAATGTCCCTATATCCTAAGCACTGCAGCAGTCCAAAAAAGTTGCTCCCATCACCTTCTCCAGGGCAATTAGACATGGGCAGTAAATGGTGGTCTATACAGTGACATACACATTAACAAACAATAATAAATATCTTCCTTTAAGGCAAAACTGGATAAGTTCATGATAGAGAAAGCAATTGTATGCTATCCAGTTAGGATTAAGGGAAAAGAATGGTATGAGTCTGATGGGGAGTATAGATTAGCTGGACTGAAAGGCTATGCTTAATTCTTTGTAATTTTAAGTATGAATAGCAAATAAATTGCCAAGAACCATTGCATGTTGTTTTTTTGAAAATGAGCAACATTAGTCATACAAAGATCTCAGATCATAGTTACACATTTCATTGCTTCCAGTTCCCCTCCCCATACTCCTGTGACACTATTCTCCTGCTGCTCTCCTGTGTACCCAAATGAAGTAAGTTGCTCCAAGAAAAGCAATTAAGTCCCTCTAATGTTTTGACAAATGCTAAAGAAATAAAATAGTTGCATTTGATTGAGACTGACATACCTCATTAATCTCATTAACCCACGGGTGCCACATTCAGGGTGCATCTTGTGTCTGGTGCTGGTTGATTATATCCCACTCGAATACGTACATCTCTTGCCTGCTGAGTTTCATGCTTGAATGTCCCAGCTTTTCAATCATTACATTTTGTTAATGGTTCATTAATGATATGCTAGTTCAACTTTTCTGTCCCTTATATACTACCAACATATTTTAAATTTTCTATCTGTATGGGGTGCTTTCCACAACTCAGTTCCTGATAAAATAACAAATTGCCCAAAATAAGACCATGTTGGTCTCACTGGTCTCTAGAGTCATTTAAGATCAAGACCAGCACAGGTCTAATGATAGACTTAGGAGAGCTAACCCCTGTAGTATTGCTATAGAAATGGGTTCAGATAAATAACAGAAAGAAAGCCAGCACCAATTGTACAAAGACTGGTGTGTAAAAACAAAATCAGGCTTTCAACAATGTTCAAATGCAACAAGCACCTTCCATTTCATTATTTTGGAGCCTTAAGGTACTTGTATTTGAAATTTGAACAGGAATAACTTGAGTCTTAGCATTCTGTTATAAAATCAATTATTTCAAAAGTATTTGCAATACAGAGCAGGACAAGTGTTGACAGCGGGAAAGTGACTGTCAATGATATTGTGCAGATATGGTTCACCCACAGCATTTAACAGGGGCTGTAACTTAATTCATTTATAAAGTCGGAATTCACACGACACCAGGTTACAGTCCAACAGGTTTGTTTGAAATCACAAGCTTTTGGAGCGCTGCTCCTTCATCAGGTGAAGTGCTGAGTTTTACACTTCACCTGATGAAGGAGCAGCGCTCTGAAAGTTGTGATTTCAAATAAACCTGTTGGACTATAACCTGGGATAGTAGGAACTGCAGATGCTGGAGAATCCGAGACAACAAGGTGCAAGGCTGGATGAACACAGCAGGCCAAGCAGCATCATAGGAGCAGAGAGGCTGACGTTTCGGGCCTAGACCCTTC
>NC_063336.1:27953322-27972413 GCF_021869965.1 Rhincodon typus
TCTAGGCCCGAAACGTCAGCCTCTCTGCTCCTATGATGCTGCTTGGCCTGCTGTGTTCATCCAGCCTTGCACCTTGTTGTCTCGGACTATAACCTGGTTGTTGAGTGACTTCTGACTTTGTCCACCCCAGTCCAACACCGGCATCTCCACAGGATAACTATCTTACAACAGATTAATGTACCAGTTCAGGCAAGAAACAGACATTTGGATTGCATGTTAAACATTTGCACCATAGAGATCTTCACAGCAGTTTTCAGGCTGAGGAACCATCTGGAAATTCATCCATTTCACTTCATTCTGGATCTGACACCTCACAATCACATTCCACCCACACATATTTACTGGAGGTGATTTTTTTTAATGGATTAACTGTCACGAGAAATGTAAATTATTTCCATTTGGGAATTTGTTTGCCAACTTCAAACATAGTAAGGATGTTTTCTCTTATGGTGTAATGTAGAGCAAGGGGTTATAGTTTTAGGATAGGGAGTAGCAGATTTCAAACAGACATGAGGAGGGAAATTACTTCTCTCAAAGGGTCATGAATTCATGCAATTCACTTCCCCAGAGTGTAGTGGATGCCAGGACATTGAATAAATGTAAGACAGTGAAGGAACAGCTATATATTTCAAAGTCAGGATGGTGAGTGACTTGGAGGGGAACCTTGGAAATATATCGCCGTTCCTTCACTATCGCTGGGTCAAAATCCTGGAATTCCCTCCCTAATAGCATTGTGGGTCAACCCACAGCAGGAGGCCTGCAGCAGTCCAAGAAGGCAGCTCACCACCACCTTCTCAAGGGCAACTAGTGATGGGCAAGAAATGCTGGCCAGCCAGTGACACCCACATCCCACAAATGAATGGAAAAATAAACTGAAGGCATTCTGGCTAAGTTTGCAGACAATACAAAAAGAGGTGGAGGGACAGGTAGTATTGAGGATGTGGGGAGGCTGCAGAAGGATTTGGACAGGCTAGGAGAGTGAGTAAAGAAGTGGCAGATGGAGTCCAAAGTAGTAAAGTGTGAGGATATGTACTTGGGCAAGAAGAATAGAAGCATGGACTATTTTCTAAATGGGCAGAAAATTCAGAAGTCTGAAGTGCAAAGGAACTTGGGAATTCTAGTCCAGGATTCTCTCAAGGTAAACTTACAGGTTAAATCAGTAGTTAGGAAGGCAAAAGGAACTTTGGCATTTATTTTGAGAGGACTTACAGGGGTGTACTTCTGAGGCTATATCAGGCTCTGGTCAGGCCAAATTTGGAGTATTGTGTGCAGTTTTGGGCCCCATATCTCAGGAAAGATGCACTGGCCCTGGAACGGGTTCAGAGGAGGTTCACAAGAATGGTCAGGGATGAAAAGCTCAACATATGAGGAACGTTTGACGATTCTGGGTTTTACTCAATGGAGTTTACAAAGATGAGGAGAGGATCTAATTGAAACTTACAGAATACTGAATGGCCTGGACAGAGTGGATGTTGGAAAGATGCCTCCATTGGTAGGAGAGACTAGGACCCGAGGGCACAGCCTTAGAGTAAAGGGAAGGCCTTTTAGAATGGAGATAAGGAGAAACTCTTTCAGCCGGAGAGTGGCAAATCTATGGAATTCACTGCCACGGAAGGCTGTGGAGGCCAGGTCATTGAGTATATTTAATACTGAGATAGATAGGCTCTTGATTGTCAAGGGGATCAAGGGTTACAGGGAGAAAGCGGGAGAATGGGGTTGAGAAACTTATCAGCCATGATTGAATGGTAGAGGAGACTCGATGGGATGAATGGCCAAATTTCTGCTCCTATGTCTTATGGTCGATTAGACAACCCAGCATCAGGAAGATGTCACCTCCAGGAAGCCATCTTGCTGTCCTTGCTCTTGAAACCCTTCCTGATGCTCGCACCTCTCTCTTCACCGAATCGTATCCCATCCCATCCAAGTTACCTGCCTTGGGATGATCCATCATTCTCACACTGTCTGATGTGACCAAGGACTTTTCTTCTTAACCTCTCTCCTCGCCTCGGATGTGGTGACCCTCAGGTTAAACCACCACTAGTCATCTCTCTCTAAAGAGAGAGCAGCCTGATGGTCCCCTGGGACTATCGTGGCTTTATCTTACTCAGTGGTTAGCACTGCTGCCTCACAGTGCCAGGGACCCAGGTTCGATTCCACCCTCGGGCGACTGTCTGTGTGGAGTTTACACCTTCTCCCCGTGTCTGCGTGGGTTTCTTCCAGGTGCTCCAGTTTCCTCCCACGGTCCAAAGATGTGCAGGCTAGATGGATAGGCCATGGAAAATTGCCCATAGTGTTCAGAGATGTGTAGATTAGGTGGGTTATAGGGGGATGTATCTGGGTGGGATGCTCTGAGGCTCAGTGTGGACTTGTTGGGCCGAAGGGCCTGCTTCCACACTGTCGGGATTCTCTGATTGATCCTGTGTTTAACCCTTGCTGTCAGGACCAGTGCTATACCAGCAGTGGCCACTCTTCCTGGTGGTTGTGCTGGTCTCTGATTGCATTGGATTACCAAGGCAAATAGAAATGCAAAACGCACATCAGAGTAATTCAAATGATTCAACAGAAAATAAAACTGATGTTTTTCTCTACTTTTGACAGAACCACTGCCTCATATTTGACATTGTTAAAACATAATCGCCAATTGATTTTTCAGTAAGTGTCACCGTTAGTTCTATTTCTCATTGGTTGGGTTTCTGACAATGGTGTTAGAATGCAAAAGGTGCTCATGCACAGTAGTGTACATTTGTAGCTATATCAAGTTCTGAATACAATGGAATACAACAAAGAACTGCAAAAGCTGAAGAATTGAAACAAAAACAGAAATTGCTTAGAGAAACTCACTGGACTGGCAGCATCTGTGGAGAGAAAGCAGAGTTAACATTTCAAGTTAATGACCCTTCCCTCAAAACAGTTCAGATGCCATCAGACCTGATGGGTTTCCCTAAGCAATTTCTGTTTTCATTTCTGAATACAATAGCCATCTTGATTATCCACAAATATTTTCTGATTCTCCACTGTTGGAATATCGTATGATTTGGAGAAGGGGAAGCTACTAAAGTTGCTAAAGCAGGGAATTTAGGGATTATATCCATGGAAATTCAGGTCTGTTTATTTGTCTTTGAACATGTGTTCTTACTTACCAAAATATCAGTTTTTTATTTAATAAATGTCAAAATATACTGAAGTGAAGCAACTATCAAAGGGAGTTTAATAAACACGACAAAGACAAACAGCAGAAGCAGTAAATCTGAAACAAAAACAAGAACAAAGCTACAAACTTTTAATAAGACAATCCTTCACCAAAACTGACTGCAGCAGTCCAAGAAGGCAGCTCACCACCATCCTTTCAAGGGCAACTCGCTTTGGGCAATAAATGTTTGCCCAGCCAGCAAAGTCCAAGTTCAATGATTTAATTTTTAAGAAGTTGGCATCTGTGGAGAAAGTAGGTGAGTTAATGACCAAGAATCTACTAGCGTCTAGGACTTCTTTTTATTTCACTCTTCCACTCCAATTATTTTTGAGCTGCGAGTTACTGAAAATGTGATAACAGCGGAGTAACATCAAAAGAGCATTTGGGATCTTGATGAATGACAGAAGTAATAGTCAGTGTTATTAACAAGTGAGATTTAACGATTGAGAAAAAGGCAGAGGGAGAATGAGCAATGGAAAAGAACACAAAGTGAATTTGAAACAAGAAACATAGAAAGTAGGAGCAGGAAAAGACCATTCAGCCCATCAAGCCTGCTCCACCTTTCAATATGATCATGGCTGACCATCCAACTTCGCACCCATTTCCAACTTTCTTCCCATACCCTTTGATCTCTTTAGACACAAGAACCATACCTAACTCCTGGAAGAGGCCGAAATGGATCAGTGTTTCTGGCTGAAGACAGTTCCAAATGCTTTAGCCTTATCTTTTGTGCAGATGAGCTGCATTCCCCCTTTATGGAGGACGGGGATTTTGTGGGCCATCCTCCTCCAGTGAGTTGTTTAATTATCTACCCCCATTCGTGACTGGATGTGGCAGGACTGCAGAGCTTAGATCTGATCTGTTGATTGTGCACTTGCTTAGCTCTGTCTATCACTTGCTGCTTATGCTGTTTGGCATGCAAGTAATCCTGTTTGCTGGCTTCACCAGGTTGACACCTCATTTTAGGCAAGCCTTGCACTGCTCCTGGCATGCCTTTCTGTAATTTGCATTGAACCAGGGTTGATCTCATCGTTTGATGGTAATGATAGAGGAGGGAAATGCCAGACCATGAGGTTTCAGTTTGCACTGCAGTACAATTCTGCTGCTGTTGATGGTCCACAGCACCTCATGGATTCCCAGCCTTGAGTAGCTCGACATATTCAAAATCACTTAGCAAGGTAATAAGTGCCACATAACATAATGGAAGGTATTCTCAATGTGAAGGTGTTACTTTGTCCCCAAAAGTGATCACTCTTACTGATACTATCATGGACAGATGCATTTGCTGATAGCAGATCATTGTATAGAGTTCAACTACGTTTTCCCCTCTTCTTCATTTACTCACTCCCTGTCACCGATGCAGTTTGGCAGCAAAGTATTTTAGGTCTCGATAAGCTCAATAAGTAATGCTGCTGCCAACTCATTTTTGGCATTGAAAACCCCTGTCCAGAATACCCTTGCCATTCTCAGTGCTTCTTCCAAGTGCTGTTCAAAATGGAGGAGTATCAGCTGTCATCAGCTAAGGGAGGATGGTACATGGTCATCAGCAGGAAGATTCCTTGCCCTATGTTTTACCTGATGCCATGAGACTTCATGGAGTCTGGGGAGAATGTTGAAAACGTCCAAGGTGACTCCCTTCCGACTGTACACAACTGTGTATCCCCTTGGCAGTTAAAATTAATTCCTTATTTTCCAAGTGTCATTGATCTCTCATGTTTCCTCCAGAACATTTTATATTTCCATTTGTATTCACTCAAGCGACAAAGGAAAATATCATCAAAAAGTAAAAATTGTAAAAAATTGTTCATTTTGTTCCATTTTCCACTTCCTGATTGATCACTTCAATAAAATGTTTGTGATGTAAGTCATGCGAAATATGTTGTAAGTTTGGGTTTCTAGTTTTTGAGTGAGTAACCAATGCATTTTCTGTGTGCCTGAAGTTAAGGATGAATTTCTGTACCATGATGATTTCTTTTAAAACAGTTTCGAGGCCTGACTTTAGAGTGAATAGATTTTATGCATTGTTGATTACGTTTTATGCATTTTAGGTTGTTTTGCAATCCAGGAAGGTAAATGATGGGAACTCAAATTTTGGTAGAGACTTCTGTAACTTAGTTTTTTTTGTAAGCTGAAGGTAAACATCCATAACTTGGAGAGGGTGATTTTTAGCTTCAGGTTTTGGTTTGAGTGGGGCAGTCTGTGAATCCCTTGAACAGGATGGCTGTACAGACAGCCTTGTTTGCTGAGAAGGGAAGGATATATCTAATGTACTAGGTTACCTGAAAATGAACATTTAATGACAGTCCTAGGCTAGATGTATTGAGATAAAACTCTGAAGAGGTTAATTACAAATGAATAGATTTAAGCAGACTTTTGGTAGCTCCAGGAAGAAGTTATCTGCAGTTCCAGTCTACAGTTTGAAGCCACAAATGACTTAAACCTACTGAAGTGTGAGATTCAGGGACTGTGGTTTGAGTATTGTATGAGTGTTGTTTTGGTCCAATAACAGGGTCTGATTTGGGTACTATATGATCTATCAAGCCAGATTCCTCTCTGGAATCTAACTTCTCTGGTAAAAGGAGATCCTTCCCTGGTAATAGCATCAGTTGAGGTCATAACACATTTGATTCATGGATTGGTTTGCTTAGAGGTGTGTGGGCAGTTTCTCATTCACAGTTGATTATGGTCTTTTCCTGATGAGTTTTCCGTGTAAACAAATCAATGTACTTCACTGATGCAAACACATTGGAAACTAACGCGGTGGTTCTTTCAAAATGCCCATGTGTATGCAAATATTCGAGTAATATAGATTTGCAATCAACTAAATAGAATCAAACTAGTAACAATGCAAACTGAAATATTTCATAAATTGACCTTATGAAATATTGACCTAAAATTTTAGGAACTGTATTTCATTTTTACTATGAAACATGAATAGTTTGGAGCATGACAAATATTGCAGCTGCACAGTAAATGACATGTTCCAGCTATTATTTTGGTGGGGTCTATGAAATGAATGACCCAGGTATCAATTACAACTAGTTCCTGCGAATCAGAGGCACAAACAAAAAATGCTCAAAAGAATTAAACTAGAGCATAACATGAGCAGCATTACAAATATGTCTATTTTGAAATAATTTGAAGGCAATGCTCTCATCCCACGGATCATATTATTGAAATAAATAATTCAAACTTCACCCTGTCAAGTTTCTGATTTAATCTGAACGTCTAAATAAATTTGTGCTTTGTAATAATGTCTGGTTGTTAATTGGTGTGCTTTTAATTGGAACCATTATTATGATTGCACAGTTCAAAGTAAAATCTCTACTGTCGATGAATAATACACATCGTTTGTGACAGATCAACACAAACATGCAGACAGATAACATGAGGCACCCTTTGGAATCTTCCCAAATTAAAGCCTAATATATGCATTAGAGGTGACATTGTCAGATTTCTGTGTATGATTTTCCAGTTCAGTAAACTTTTAAAAAGTGAATTATTTTTAAACACCTTCAAGCTCATAATTATTTTAGACCTGTTAACATTCACCTCACATAATTTGCTTCTAGTTATATGCAATTGATTGTTTTCTGTTCCTTTGTCAAAATTGTGTTGCATCATGTCTACTCTGGCTGCTTGGCAATGCTTGTAGTTATGTACAAAGCTGTGTTCTTATCCTAGCTGGCCATTTGTGTAAGGGATTCTCCAGGCTTACATGAGTACAGATGACCTAGGTGATGTCTCATTATTGAAATGCTTTGAAATTTGCAGAAATATATATGGGCCAGTAGGGTATAACAAATGAATGAAAAGAATTTCAAATTCACAGTGACAATTTTTATCCTCTATTTCAGCTTAAGAGCATCCATTAAGTTTCTCCCACTTTCTATGACATTCTATTGTTTTTTTTAAAACCTCAGTAAACAGCAATGATAGCATTTTGAAGAAGGTACATCACTTTGATTCATCATCCACCGATCTTGAAGAGTTTCATCATGCTTAAAACTTGTAATAAGGAAATTACACATATTTGTATAATTATTACTGAATGCATTTGATATCATGCCTAACAAATATGTAAAAATGTGCTTCAAGATATGAATCATTTTTTTGAATAAAACTTCAGTTTTACTGATTAGCTTGGTATACATCATTTGAACATTTCAAACAGCCTTATATATTTTGGGAAGGTGTATAAATATTAGAATGTTCTATAATCTGTTACCTTCATTCTCTTTCGTCTATCATTCCATTTCTGTCCATATCTATTTCAGTCCACTCTAACTTTTTCCTTTTTGAATATAGTAATGCCACAGAGATTGTGTACCTTGCTGACATTCTGACTGGTGCATCTTGGACACAAGCGGGTGCTTGACAGGGGAGTCAGAGAGCAATATCAAAATGATTTCTGTCTTGTATATTTATGTCATGTGCAGAATCAATAAACCCTCACTGATTATTAATATTCTTCAAAATGAAAGTAAAGGAAAACAATAATTATATTCAAACAGAATAGAAAAGATCTGCAGAGGTGTTCAAGAAATAAAATACTATAGTCATTTCCTGACCATTTATAGATTTTTAAAAATAATTACCATGGATTTCTCCTATGCATATAAATAAAAATGTGATAAAATTTATATAAAATCATCTTCTGCATTCTGGAATTATCAGTTTAATGTTTTAAAACTCGAGTAAAGGAATTGACTGGTGAAAGGAGTCTTGTGCTCACAAACTAAATTAGGTCTGTCTCTTTGTGCTCAAAATAATTACTTTACAAATCATTTACGATGATAGAATGAAAAAGAGTGATTTCACCAACCAGATTATTCCATGTGTTAGGACTGTCAACATCCCCATTTTGTCAACAGCCCCTAATCCAGTTAAATTTCAACATTATCAATTGCCATTTCAATATGTACTGAAGTTGTCACCTCTCCCAAGTGCTTAGTCAGAATTGTGACATGCATCACATTCAATATGTGTACAGGTCCAATGATCATTGTACTAGTTTAGTGGCTAAAAATTTCCATCTCAATTTCCTACGAGACTCCAATACATATTTAGGAATAATAAAGTAAAAATTTGACTTTCCATTATAGTCAGTACATGGAATAAATTCACAATTAAAACAATGTGAAGCTGATAACTCCTTTTAAAATGGACTAGAGAAATGGATGTTGAGGAATAGAATTGACAGCCTAAAAGGTAGAAATAAACACAGGTGATCAAATATTATACAGGATATCTTGATTTGTGAGTTTCTGGAATCCCAGATGGGAAATCGATAAGTTCTCAAAGCTGTAAGTAAATATTGTAAAGTTTGATTAATATTTCCAAATAATTAAATGTTGCATTTCTGTCTTTTGAGATAACAGAAAAATCTCAAAGACCTGCCTTTTTTGAGGTTTCACTGTAAATGGTTTAGTTAACGTGTTATGTTTCATTTTAATCTTACTAGCCTTATTTCTTCCTCCTCTCACTTCAGTAGTATCATTGCGAGGCACCAATTGATTTGAGAATAGAAAAATCATGGCATGACCCACCTGATTGGAAACATCTTGTTTTTGCATTGTACTTGCCTTTGATGGCACAAATAAGAACTAGGATTGGAAGACCATGAACTTTATTGGTCCAAAGAAATGGCCATTAGCTAGTGCCACCATGCTTTCTACTCTCCAAGTCGTTTTGTTAACCTGAAAATGATACTTGACCATAATTGTTAAAAGCTGGAAAACTCATTGGGACCAATGTGAACAATGAGATTCTGCAACTATATCAATAATATTTGTGCTATATTCAATGCATTAAGTAAGCTTTTAAGAAAGCCATTTTAACACTTACCTATAACTTCTGAAGCCTTTCAATACCATATTATTTGTTTTATATTAACTAGATGCATTGACTGTGTCAACGATAGCCTGTCTTGAAACAGATCATCTTATAAAAGTAACGTAACTTGTTTAAATTATAATTAGAGAATTGATGGAACTGATAAGTAAAAAATAGTCTTTGTAGTATAGAGATTGCATATTGCTAAAAAAGAAGCGTTAATTTGAAGCTTTTTGTCTTGCAGTCATCAGGAGAATTAGGAAGAATACTAATAAAGGGAAAAATCACTACTTACACCGTAAAAGATTTGATGGTAAGTGCACTCTAATTGTTCAAGTCTTTACTCTAGAGAACAGCAGTAAATGACGATTGTCAGTTAACAGCCAGGCTTTGTTTAGATTTCAAACTAGACTGGTTAATTCTGATTGGTCAGATCATTGTCCTGAGAAATGGATCAGTGAAAGACAGCCATCTATTTAGTTGCGTTGAAACAGGTGCAGAGCATGTTCTTTGTTTCTACAAAACTGGGCACTGTGTATTAATGTATATAGCTTCTAGTACTCACATGAGTCATATTGCACACCATCTGACAATACTAGGTTGGTGGAATTGCAGACAGCGATGACGATCATCAGCAGAGACAATCAACAGCAGGATATAGATTGGTTGGTGACTTGGGCAGAGAGATGGCAGATGGAGTTTAATCCAGAAAAATGTGAGGTAATGCATTTCAGAAGGTCTCATCCAGATGGAAAATGTACAGTAAATGGCAGAACCCTTAAGAGTATTGATAGGCAGAGGGATCTGGGTGTACAGGTACGCAGGTCACTGAAAGTGGCAACACAGGTGGAAAAAGTAGTCAACAAGGAATATGGCACCACATCTAATATTGGATATTGTTGGATATTATACTGAGCACTTTAATTGGTGTGAACAGCCAAAAGGTTACACTGGTTGATAAGACCCACCAGTGTTGGGGATGAAAATGTCTGGCAAACACTGGCATTCAAATTCATATACCACATAGAGGAATAGACCAGGGTATTGTAGAGGGACTGGTCCTTTTGAAACGTTGACAGTCGAAAGTATTTTTTTTGGGGCATCATTTTGGAGGTAGCTGTAATGAAATGGAAACAGAGAAGTCAGAGGAAGGAAGGGAAGTGTCAGAAATGGGTGAAGTGAAGTTGAGAGAAGAGTGAAAGCTAAATGCAAAGTTGATGAAACTTTCTGGTTCAGTATGAGAGTAGAAGGGGGAACTGATACAGCCATTGATGCAACAAAATGATTTGGGGCAGGAGGCCTAACCAGGACTAAAACAAGGAATGTTCCACACACTCACAGAAAAGCAGGTCAGAACCTTATCGGAGTATGTGAGCTGTGGGGACTACGGTGTGATCGGTGGCAGAATCAGATGAGAAGTCCAGTGAAGTCCATCTCAGTGTTGGGAGGATCTTGTTCCATCTTTCCACAAGTGGCATGGCCAGTTCCTCACTTGGCAGTGGCAAGTTGTCAGTTAAGAGAGATTATTGCTTGTTAAATGCCTTGTTCACAACGCAACTCACCTCACTAATATTCAGGTTCCCATCTTACCAAACATGCCAAGCAAGCTAGACGTCAAGAATACGCAACATGGAAGTCAGAGTGGGAAACTAGTGACTTCAGCTCACTACTTACTCTGAAGGCCCTCCATGTAGGACATCAGGCACCAACATCTCAGGGTACACTCCATGGACACCAAGCACATGTAATCCACATCCACAGACACTGGCATCCAACATGGGCCAGTCTATAAGATTACTTATGGCACACCTCTGATCCACTTACAGGGCACTTCTTCAATTCAGTACTGCACCTTGGGCTGCACTTGCAAATACCATTGCAATCCTTCTGCAAGGACACTGCACTCAGGAACACGCACCCAGCTCATGGGCTGGACCAGGCTGCATCTCCTCAGCTGCTATCCTAGCGCTCACTAACTCTGAGCCTATCTTGATGCTGACAGCATTGCATTTCCTTGCTTACCTTTTTGCAACTTTTGTCCTGAGCCAGAAATACAGGGACATCTTACAGTTATCTTGCTTTGCTATTTAGAGAAGTCACAAAGGGAGGATATTTGTCATGGTTGTCACCAGGCCTAAGTCAAGTCAAGGTGGAAAGCGTTTGATTAGGGTTTCCATTATAGGTAATCAAGAGCAGACCTCTAATACCAGTCCAAGGAGCTTGGACATGGTCAGTTAGCCACTTGAGACATCAGAGTCAGTGAAGCTATCCACATAAGGGGTGAGTATGTTAGGCAGCACACACCCTGCTTTGACCCTTTCTGCCCTATTAGGGATTCTTTCCTCCTGGAATGATAGAGTGGCAGGTATTAAGGGAGTTTAAAGTAGATGGCACAGTTTTTACTTTTGATGCAGGAGGTTTGTTGTCCTGAGTGAGAGAGTAGGCAGCGCAGAAGACATTCAGGGGTTACTGTTGTTGTGGGTTGAGGTGGGTGATGCCAAGTGAGAGAATGTATTGCATAATGCAGTGAGAATGGTACAGTATGAGCCTTGATGGGACATGGGTATAATAGCATGAGCATGAGATAGCAGAGAAAAGTTGGTGATACTTCAGCTAGTGGAGCAGAGAAAGTCATTGACCTTCTTCCTGCACACCTGAGCATTCCTCCAGATGGCTGAGGCTGCTTTAATCTGGGTGGCAAACTCCTTCCAGTCTGTTATGGCCTGTTGTCATGGCCTCCACTTCCGGTGAATCGAATTGAGTTGAATTAGCTTCATTGTCACATGTGCTCAAATGAATGCAGTGAAAACTTCATAAGTCGCCACTTACAGCGCCAGCCTAAGTACAACGGTAGCTAGGTACAATCCTTAGTTACAGAATAGAGAAGAGAAAGCCCTGTCTACACCACACCGTCTAGTAGAACGGGACATTGATTTACCCAGTATGCCATGTATGGGTCAAACATCAGGAAGCATGCACGGCAGTTCCCCACTGACAGAGCTTGTCCTCATGCACAGCAGCTTTTAAAGATGGCATGGGTGTAAGGATGCCTATTAATTCTGTAGTGAGTTGCTCCAGGAATGGCACATGATAAGATAGGGTTGGAATTAGATTTGAAGGATACCATAGGGGTGGGGTAGGTTGTTAATTAGGCAAATTTGGCAAGAAATGAAATAGATCTCATTAAACCTCGTGGCCAAATAAACTTTCAAACACCTTTAGGCATTTCGCACCTAACCAAAGAAACTAAGTTTCAGCCCACGGGTACAATAAGACTCTTTTGCCATGTTGGTTTCATGGCATCTTTGTCTGTTGACTTTCCTTGTCCTCGATCTCATCTCAGATTTTTATTCTGCCTTATTTTCCTCCTTTGAACAATATAACACCTCGACTTTATCATACAGTATAAAACCCATCACATCTCTACCACACTCACACAGTGTAAACACCATCACATCTCTAGCTCCCTTCATTTCTGAAGAAGACTAATTTCCAATTCAAACATTGACTCTGTTTCCCACTCCATAGTTGTTGCCAGACCCATAAGTTCTTCCAGCACATTACATAATTAATAAGTATATTAGAAAGGCTACGGTGTTCATTTCTAAGTATGCTAACTGCATAAATTTGAATGTTTCTTCAAAATGCAGACATATCAGAAACTTTTTAGATGATCAAATCTTCCTAATTCTGATAAAAGGCCACCACAGCCTTTACATAGCTGATTTATGAACGGAGAATGGTTCACATCAGATGAAGATTGATATGGTAAAGAAGCTATTGTCTTCCATGTATGATATAATATTGTCCACTTGGACCCAATATTTTCAATTCAAAAATCTGATTGGGGATAAGTTAAATTTATTCACAGCTAGAACCAATCACTGAGTCAACAGTGGCCTAACCTTGCTATGGTGTGATATTCATCACAGAGAAAAATGTAAAAGTCTTGTAAGGTTTAGTTGCTAACCAAACCCTGAAAACTCACGAAGCAAGTGCCACATTGTAAATAGAACCATGTCTGAGAAAGTCCCTTCAGAGCATGGAATGTGACATACAGATTAATGGAATATGAAAGTGGATGCAACTGTAAAATATATTGCCCTAAGTTTGTAAAGTGAAACATTTTGTAACAATACACTTTCTACAATATTCTATACAAAGGGTCCTGTTTTTATCTTATTTGGTTAGGACTTGAATCAATAAAAGTATTAAGTCATTAAAAATGCTGACAAATTGAGGTAGCTAATATCAATTAAATTACTGATAAGTAAACAGAGTAAAACAGTTTACAGGATCCATCCTTTGCCTGTTCCCACTATTTATTTCTCAATCTCTCTTACTTTCAGATTCAGCAATTAATTTTGAATCCGGTTGCAGTCCTGCTTCAATGTTCTTTCCTGGTACCTCAACAATATGCTTTCTCATTTCTCATTTGCATTTCTCATTTTAGAACTGATCAAGCAGCGGGAGGTGGGTCTCAATGAAGTGAGGTGAGAGAATGGAGGAAGTTGTGAGAGAATCTGTGAGTGGCCAAAGGATTATTGGAATTTTGAATGGCGGGGATTAAGGAAGAGGAGATGGTAAAGGAGGCAGGCGCTTGGTTGGTCTCGTTCATGGCAATGGGGCATTTCCCAAGTAGAATTTAGAATTAGGTTTATTGACGTGTACCCAAATTATAAAAGAACAGGAGTACAGTGTAAAGCGTATAATGTTGCCAAGGCATGGCGCCATCTTAGGTACAAACCCCAAGGTACAAAAAGTAGTGAAAATAAAGAAAAAAAAAATGCTACATTACAGAAATACATAGTATATGTTAGGAAGATAAGAAATGAAGCTAAAAAGGTAGATATTACAGTCTTTCTGTAAGGGGCTTCCACATGGCCTGATCGGGCTCCACTGGTTCCCAACCAGTAGTCATCTTCGCTCCGGCCCGCTGGCCACCCTCCCCACTCTGTTCCCAGCCACTGGCCGGCCCACACCCCACTCTGGCCCATATGCCATCCCCCCACTCCACTCCGGCCCACTGGCCACCCCCCCCCCACCCTCGTCCGCTGGTCATCCCCACTCCACTCCGGCCCACTGGTCATCCCCCCACTCCACTCCGGCCCACTGGCCGGCCCACACTTCACTCCGGCCACTGGTCATCCCCCCACTCCACTCTGGCCCACTGACCATCTCCCCACTCCACTCCAGCCCGCTGGTCATCCCCACTCCACTCTGCCCCACTGGCCATCCCGACTCCACTCCGGCCCACTGGCCGGCCCACACTTCACTCCGGCCCACAGGCCATCCCCCCACTCCACTCCAGCCCACTGGCCATCCCCCCACTCCATTCTGGCCCAGTGGCCGGCCCACACTTCACTCCGGCCCATTGGCCATTCCCACACTCCAGTCCGGCCCACTGGCCGGCCCACACTCCACTCCGGCCCAGATAAAGAACACAAGAGAGAAATAAAAGAGAAAAAATAAGGTACGGACAGAGCGGACATGCTCCGACTGGAGTGATCTATTCTGCTGCCATCTCGGATTGAACATTTGGCAGCGGAAGTGAGGGTGGAGTAGGTAGAGCAGGGATGGGTTAAGATGATGTTCTATCGTTTCAATAAATTACATTGCTGCCACCTAAGGCTCTTTTCCATTTTGCAAAAACATCTGAATTGAATCAGGTGGCAGATTTTCATTGTAATGTTTCATTACACCTCCAATTTTTCATTCTGTTTGCCAACATGCTAGGTGAGATTCAATTAAGACTAAAACAAAATGTTGTTTGCTATCATTGTTTCACCTAGAAAATAAATTTTGCAACAATCATATTGGTAAATGGAGGGTGAAAACTACGTGCTACCACTCAGCACAGAATGGTTCTTTTAGTGAAGCCCTTTCAAAGCTTTGAAAACTGCAAGACCCGTTTTGCATATAATTCAAACAATAGGAAACAATCAGAGCTACTTTTGCACTTTAATCTGAGACTGTTGTTCAATAAACTAAACCACGTCAACTTTTGTGAAGGTATGTGCAAGTGTGAATAATAAACTTGATTGCAGAACAAAAATACAATGAGCCCTTTTGAAGCTCATCAATGTGCTGATTTATGGGGATTCAAAAGTGGAAATTATGAAAGCAAATACAGATGGAAAACAATTGACAAATGCAATTAATTTATTTATTTGTTTTTTGTGGAGATGAGACTTTATTTTGGAGCAAATGGCGTAACAAAGAAACATAGATTGTGGATTGGAAAAATCATGAATGAGATGTTTCCAGAATATGAGTGTGTTGCAGTCAATGCACAGTTGGACAATGGCCCCATCTCCTTGCTTTGAGCCCAGCAAGGTATTTCTTAGAGGTCACCATAGTAACAGGCTTGAGTCAGCACAGAAACAAAAGAGTCTATTTCATGTATTAGCACAGCACGTAATTCTACTGCAAAAGAATATGTAAATAACATTTCCATTTGTAAAATGGTTCATAACACACAGCAAAAATGAATTTAATCAGTGCTTGGTGTTTGTTTGCTAGAGAGAAAGGTAAATTCATTGTCAGACCAATGGAAAAATGTAGTACATTCTGTTTAAAGTCTTTGGTTATGTAATTGAATTTACAATTCTTCAGTCACTACAAATTTAATACATAACAAGTACATGTAGGTGCAAATGTCTTATTTCGATAAGACCCATGTCCAGAAGCGATGCATCATTGGTCTCTGCCTGCATGAGGCAGGCAACATGTAAATTTCACATTGGCTGCTCATTTCAATGAATGTCATGTGCTGGTCAGTGAGGCACCCAGTTGACTGGCTTAATACTCAACAAGTGGCCCATTAGTGTGCATAGCTAACATGATATACAGTCAGTCTAAACTTCCAAAGGGAGAAGTGTACTTGTTTGATTCTGTGTTACAAAGGCACAGCCAGGAACAGATAAGGCAGCTGCAACTGTTAGAGATAGAGAGAGGGATCCCAGATTTTCAAAAGAGGCGTTGGAAACATTTTTGATGGTGGTGGAAAGATTGAAAATGCCATGTTTTCAGGAATGCATTCCTCAAGCAAAGCCACTCAGAGGGGTGTAATTCCCAGGCTTGACTTCCAAGGACTTTCTTCAGTCCCTGAAATACATTCATTTATCTTTTGTGAATGTAAAAGGATATCTCCAACCCTCTGCATCTCTGACCTCTCACACTATTCATTAGTCATCCAATCCTCAATCAGCACTTAGGCCTAACAATTAGAGGTCCCACTTCAAATCATTGCACACGCCAATGCTGCCAGTCTCGTACCCACCTGTCACAACCTTCACAGACTGGCAGCTCTTCAGCTATGACAGCCTTATCATCTTGATACATTACATTCAAAACATTCTCATTCCTCTCTTGCAGGATGATAAAGAGCAGAGAACCAGGAGTGAACAGAGAGGACTGCATTGCTCAGTCTGTCCCCCTCCCCCATCCCCCAAAAGTGCTCCACATTACCTGACCAGTTGCAACTGAGGCTGAGGTTTGGCATTGCAAAGGACATCCAACATGGCGAATGACCCTCATGTCCCTTCTCAATTCTTACCTACCCTCATCCCAAGACCTGACGTGAAGTGTCAGCTGCAGAAAGTGTTACCATGAATGTCCTGCTGTCTACCCCAGAATACACTTCCCTCATATCACCCTCTTTCCTTCTGCCTTTCTGCTTTCATATGCCTCAGAATGCCAGATGGCCAGGCATGGCAGCCTTAACATGATGGCAAAGAGTTCTCCCTGACCTCAAATGGATAACAGTCTTGGCATGGTATTTCATGCAAAAAAATCCTCTTCAGATTATTGGAGGGTGTAGTTCCTATCAATGTGTCTATGGGTTTTCTGGATTATAACAGATATAACCTTCTGTTGATAATCCTCCAGCTCCTTCCTCCAATCATCCTCTATGCTGCCCGAGATCCACTTCCAAGTCACAGAGCAGCCCAAGAGAGATTTTAGCTCTAGGCCCAATTCCTGAAGCAGACTGTCTCCTGAACAGGCCTCTTGAATACACAAACTGCTGAGAGAGTTTAAGGGAGAATGTTAACTGGATTTGTGCCTGAAAAAACAAAAGATTACATTTCCATATCAGCAACTGAGTTTGTTTGATGACATGACCTGTCCACTTTGCTTACTTCCAGTGCATGTACAGTACATTCATGCTCATAAAAACCGAAAGAACTGCGGATGCTGTAAATCAGGAACAAAAACAAAGTTGCTGGAAAAGCTCAGCAGGTCTGACAGCATCCGTGAAGGAAAAAACAAAATTAAATTTTTCGGATCACCGGACCTCAAATGTTCAGAACTCAGTTCTGAGGAAGGGTCACCAGACCTGAAACGTTAACTCTGTTTTCTCCTTCACATATGCTGCCAGACCTGCTGAGCTTTTCCAGCAACTTTGTTTTTGTACATTCATGCTCATGCTTTGTTAAAGAGTACATAACACACAAACATGTCAGAACTAGCTGAACGCTTCTTTGCTGATCGTTTGGTGGTTTTGAATTCTAGCCACCTGGCCTGACCCCAATTCCAAGATCCCTGTTCTATCTTATTTCCAGTGCCTGATCCCATCCTTAATTTAAGCACAAAATTCAATCCCCCATCCTGTCTCTGATTCTGGTTGCTTCCCTAATTCTCCATCCCTGTCATGTCCCCAGACATATCCTCGATCTCCAGATTTCAGAGTTGTACGATACTGAAATTTAGATGAAATACCAGAAGCAGAGAGAGAAATTGAATTCATTGTAAGTGTGCTGTTTGAAGAAAAGAAGCTTGGGATCAATTGGCATCAGAGAATACACAATAGAAATATATTGCGGCCTTTATAAAACAGAGCATCATTGCATTACTCAATTGAAGTTGACTATGCAGGTCAGGTCACATCATCAGAATGGCTGATGGTTACCATTCAAGCATGCACTGTATGGAGGATATGGCCGTGCCATTTGACTCGGTAGGTAGGCAAAACTAAGGAAACAAGAATTCAATGAAGCGAGAGATCATTTCATGTCAGTTTCACTTCAACAGACTGCATATAATTGAAGCAGTTGGTGCCAAAGTCTCTATACTGGAGACTCGACTAAAAAGTGCCATTGCAGACAGGAGTGTACATCTGCAGCATATTCATCAGCAAACAATGACTTACAATGGCACTACTGCAAAAAACTGTGCCTTGTTTGAATTGGAGGATGCTGGGTAGTCCAAGATGGAGGACAGGAAAAAATTGTGGCTGTAAGAGCTGCTCTTTTTTTGAGGTATTCCAGTGTTGGAGCTGATTTCCTCAAATTCTGTGAGCAGTAATGACTGTTTTATAAGCTGCTGCATTGTTTTGGAACTCTGGGGAGAAAAAGATCAAAACAATGGCACTTTAAAAAGGCAAAAGGGAGACAAAGGCAGTGACCACATCGGAAGTGACTCAAACAGAGAAAGAGATCTACACTGCTGCCTGACCCAGCAGTGAATCTGCACAGTTGCTGCCTTGGCTGTTTAGTTTCAAGTATTTCTGGGCATTGAAGTTCATTCTAAGAAAAATAAACAAACAGCAAAATTCGCAGCTGACTTTGGAGAAAAACCTGTGTGGTGGAGCTCACAGCAGGGAGCAGTTAAGTCGCAAGTTTTAAAGAGTAACATTACTTGTTTTTGTCAATCTACAATATTGAGCAGAGTGGGCTCATTTTTGAATACATGTTTTTACTGAGATCTGTCTCTTGATTAAACTTTAAGAATTTAAAAACCTGGATGCTAAGCTAGCTTGGAGTAATGTTTTTAGAGCAGTAAGACTGTGCTATTTTCCGGGTCTATAGATTGTTAAAGTGCAAAGATGACCATTAGTAGACTTATGTGCTTTAAAATCATGAGGGGCATGGATAGAGTAAATAGACATGGTCTTCTCCCAAGGGTGGGGCAGTTCAAAACTGCAGACATCCAGCTGTACACCGTAGATAACAAGGTGTAGAGCTGGATGAACACAGCAAGCCAAGCAGCATCAGAGGAGCAGGAAGGTTGATGTTTCGGGCCTAGACCCTTCTTCAGAAAATGATTTTCTGAAGAAGGGTCTAGG
>NC_063336.1:27977413-28024648 GCF_021869965.1 Rhincodon typus
CCTAGACCCTTCTTCAGAAAATCATTTTCTGAAGAAGGGTCTAGGCCCGAAACATCAACCTTCCTGCTCCTCTGATGCTGCTTGGCTTGCTGTGTTCATCCAGCTCTACACCTTGTTATCTCAGATTCTCCAGCATCGGCAGTTCCTATTATCTCGAAAAATAGAGGGCACAGGTTTAAGGTGAGGGGGAAAGATATAAAAGGGACCTAAGGGGCAACTTTTTCACGCAGAAGGTGGTGCAGGTATGGAATGAGCTGCCAGAGGAAGTGGTGGAGGCTGGTACAATTACAACATTTAAAAGGCATCTGGATGGCTATATGAATAGGAAGGTTTTAGAGAGATATGCGCCAAATGCTGGCAAATGGGATTAGATTAATTTAGGATATTGGACAAGTTGGACTGAAGGGTCTGTTCCCGTGCTGCACATCTCTATGACTCTATGACTGTGCTCCAACCTAAAGACTCACGAAAGATGAGCAACGGGCGTCAATCAGTGGCAGTGCCAAAAAGTCAAAGAGAGAGAATTATTTTATCTGCAGTAAAGAGCCATTCAAAGTTTTGCATTCAAACCTGTCATTGATTTAAACTTTAGTAAAGAGTGTGAACTTTACCAGGAAGTAACTGCAGTTACTGAGAGGGAAAAATAATCTAGGTAACTATTATTTCAACTGAGACTTTCGCTGAACCCAGACCTGTGCCAACATTTTGCTTCAGTAGAGAGGCTGGATAACCCGAGAATGTTCTCCTCAAAGCAGAAAATGTTAAGCAGAAATGTAACTGTATGAAATTGGGAGGAGTTTTGATAGAGTGAATAAGGACAAATGGTATCCACAATAAGGACAATCACTGACCAGAGACAAGGTGAAGAGAAAGTTTTGTTTAAGGAGTGAATAGTTATCATTTGGAATTCACTGTCTGCCAAAGTGATTGAAGCAGATTCAATAGTAATTTCTGAAAGAAGTTGGATAAGTACTTGAAAAGGAAAGAAATTGGATGTCTGTGTGATAATAATAGGGTAGTGGGATAAATTGGGAAACTCTTTCAATTAGCTGCCATCAGCACAATGAGATGAATGGGCTCTTTCCTTTGATTTCATCCACATGTTGTTGGTTATTGTTGAGTATGACATTTTTATCATATTCAGTCTCTGGAAGACATCAATTATATGATTCATTACATTACTATGGTTATTCAGTAACTCTGAAGATAAATTAATTAAGAAAGCAATTTGGTTGTATCAAAATTAAGCCTTTATCCCTTGGAATTAGCTATAATTAAATATAGAACACCATCCTTTGATTAACCCTGAGTAAGTTTTAAATCTGCTGCAATGCCAGTAATAAACTATATAGTTTCAAGTGTGAGCTTGGTTACTGGGCAGCCTTTTATCTTTGATTCATAGAATCCCGACAGTGTGGAAGCAGGCCATTCGGTCCATCAAGTCCACCCAGCCCCACCCACCCTCCCTATTCCTGTAACTCTACATTTCCCATTACTAATCCACCTAGCCTGCACACCTCTGGACACGATGGGCAATGTCTTTGGACTGTGAGAGGAAACTGCAGCACCCAGAGAAAATCCATTCAGATACAGGGAGAATGTGCAAATGACCATTCTGACCATCATGGCCATCATAAGGTCAGAATGGAGATGTTCACTGATGATTGCACAATGTACAGCACCAGTTGTGATTCCTCAGATACAGAAGCAGTCTGTGTTCAAATGCAACAAGATCTGGACAATATCCAGGCTTGGGCTTACAAATGCCAAGCAACACTCGTGCCACACAAATGCCAGACTATGACCATCACCAACAAGAGACAATCTAAATACCGCCCCTTGAAATTCAATGGTGTTACTATCACTGAATCCCCCACTATCAACATCCTGGGGGTTATCATTGACCAGAAACTCAACTGGACTCACCACATTAACATAGTAGCTACAAGAGCAGGCCAGAAGCTGGGAATACTGTGGTGAGTAACTCACCTCCTGACTCCTCAAAGCCTGTCACCATCTACAAGGCACAAGTCAGGAGTGTGATGGAATACTCCCCACTTGCCTGGATGAGTGCAGCCCCAACAACACTCAAGAAGCTTGACACCATCCAGGACAAACCAGCCCGCTTAATTGGCACTACATCCACAAGCATCCACTCCCTCCACCACTGACGCTCAGTAGCAGCAGAGTATACTATCTACAAGATGCACTGCAGAAATTCACCAAAGATCCTCAGACAGCACCTTCCAAACCCACAAGCACTTCCATCCAGAGGGACAAGGGCAGAAGATACATGGGAACACCACCACCTCCAAGTTCCCCTCCAAGTCACTCACCACCCTGACTTGGAAATATATTGCCATTCCTTCATTGTTGCTGAATCAAAATCCTGGAATTCCTTTCCTAATGGCATTGTGGGTCAACCCACAGCTGTAGGACTGCAGCAATTCAAGAAGGCAGCTCACCACCACCTTTTCAAAGGCAACTAGGGATGGGCAAGAAATGCTGGCTAGCCAGCGATGCCCACATTCCACATATGAATAGAAAAAGAAGAACTCCACACAGACAAGCGCTGTGAGGCAGCAGTGCTAACCACTGAGCCATGTGCTTCCCCAAACTGACAGAATGAAAACAGCAGAAGTTCTGCTGTTGGGTGGTCTCAAACCACCAACCTTTCGTTTAACAGCCAAATGCACCACGGAGACTGCCAAAAGGCTCCTGGTTCAAGCTGTGCTTTAGGATGTGAGTGTCTCTTTTAAGCTGAGCAGAAGAATCTTCTTTACTCAATGTCAAATACAGATGTTGCCCTGATATTCATTAGGGTGAGAATTTGGAACAGGAGAGGAGTTACAGTCAGGAAAGCTGACAGACCAGATTTTCCCAAACACCATGGAGTTTAAGTTCTGGGTTTCTGGATTGACAGACCTGGCACTCTGTTGGGCAGGAAACTCTCCAAAAAAGACCACAGCTGAGAACAGATAAAGTTTTGTGACTGTTAAGAGTAGAGATAACAAGGTGGGTTAGGAAGTGGCTTGGATGGCAAAGTGTGGTGATGGGAGGTGTCAGGCATGATTATGGAATATTCAGATATTTAGGAGGAGGTTTTGGAGGGAATCAGAGGTTGATGTGGTGGGGACCAGTATGAAAGACTGGAGAGTCAGAGATTGGGATTCTTAATAAGGGGTTATCCGTTGTCACAGTGGTTATGATCAATGAGGGAGGATCATCAGGAAGGATTGTGGTGGATGTATGTTTCTAGGTAAGCTTGTTGGACTTGGAGGGAGTGTTCTTTATTCTCCTCGCCTACAAAGTATTGTAAAGATGTTTATATCCCAGGAATATAACTCATGGCTTTCTGGGTTCTACCATCCTTTGATTTCATGCTTATGGGCTATTATTCATAATGACTATTTGTTCACATTCAGGCAACCTGGCTGACATGAGGTAAAAAGTAAAATTATTGTAAAAATAGAAACTCACAGTGTCCACAGAAAAAAGATTTCAATGACCAACACATTGGCTAAAAATGGATTTGTCACTGTTCTCTGTCCTACCTCTGTTAAAACTGAAACTGGTTTGAGACAGTTTGTGTTTCGGTTCAGATTTCCAACATTTTAAACTCCTAATGAACTCAAATCTCCTCTTTTTAGGGTTAAAATTAATCCCCTTTGTCTATATACTGAGGTGAATGAAAACGCCCCTTGACCCTATTTGAAATGTGACAACATTCTTCTGGTGGTTTTGTAAACATGTGTCTTTCAAATAAGTTTTCCCAAGATAGAATTTCCATTCATTCACCTCATGACTTGTGTTAGACTTCCCTCCGAATGTGACTGTCATATTTACCAAAAAGAAGAACAATAACTACATTTCAAAAATACTTCACTCACTGTGGAGCTTTTGAGTATTCTCTAAGGATGCTAAAGGTGTCAGACGAATGTAAACTTTTTTTTATTTGAACAGATTGTGTAGTCAAGCTTGTTTTCCAAAATTTGACATTTGGGCTGACGTGTGACAAAATATCTTTTTGTATTTTTGTGCAACTGAGTTATGTTGTATTACAATGCTCAAAGTGCCCAAATGTGCAGATTTCAATTTACAGCAATTTCTATTAAGAAAGCTTCCTCTTGCTGCCAGCCAGAGTCTATTGTCAGATTGTCCCTCTGTACAGCTATCGGCGGTCAAAGTTTGGGGTAAGGATCAGAACCACTGGGCAGTGCCTGTCTTGACTCTGTGATAGCACTCCCTCTCAAGCAGGAGGTTAGAGCATCAGAGAATCTGCCCTGACACTTGAGTTGCAGCACTGAGTAAGGTTGAATGTTTAATGTGGTGACATCCATATGACGTTGGTATACTGAGACCTCATGTATCCTCTCAGGAGTAAGTAAAAGAGCCTGTGACACTACTTTGAAACAATACAGGGGAGTTCTGCAAGCTGTCCTTTTAGATTTGGTACCTGCTTCTAAGTAAATTGGCGGCTGGGTTTTTAACATTACAATTATAGCTAATTGAGTCTGGTGCTCTGTTGGCTGGATTACTGGTTAGCGATGCCA
Organism: Rhincodon typus; assembly: GCF_021869965.1. Classification (NCBI taxonomy): domain Eukaryota; kingdom Metazoa; phylum Chordata; class Chondrichthyes; order Orectolobiformes; family Rhincodontidae; genus Rhincodon; species Rhincodon typus. Next base: position 27,981,967 of record NC_063336.1, read on the forward strand.
AGGGACACTAACAGTGTGGGCTCCATTCCTATACCAGCTGAACTTACTGTGCAGGACTCTCCTTCTTAACATATCCCCTTGCCTGTAGAGTGGTGACCCTCAGGTTACAACTCCACTAGTTGTCTCTCTATAATGAGAGAGCAATCTTAGGGTTTGGCAAGTCTATGTTGACTTTACCATTTTAGTAGTTATATTGTTGGTTGTAAGAGCATCTGGGACGCTAAGGTAATGAAAAATGAAATATCTTTTGCTTGCTCTTTCTATTGGCTTATGCTAAGTCTGAAACCTGATCCTCCCACTCTCTGCAGCCAGTATTAACATGTGGAGTTCAGAGTTTTAGAGTGACAGAGTGGCAAACCTCCCAGGATTTGTTATATTACACTTGGTGTAAGGATGGGGTTGTGAGACAGGAGGTAAAGGGGAACGTGCCTTGCTGTCAGTTTACTCAACTTCTTTCTGTTCTTTTGAGTTGAGCAAGATATTGCCCTCATGAGACTGTTTTCAGGCTTGAAACAAGGAGCTGTAAGATCTTCACCAACAGACTTTTCAGAAACTATAACCTCGGTCGAGAAGAAGTTCGATAAGATAAATGTTTCGTTTAGACTTTGGTTTCACTTGTGGGGAAGAGGAACAAGAGTATGATCTGCCTTTCTTGATCTGCCTGTTAGGTGGTCAAGTGTGTGAGTTCAGGGATCACACCGTTGATTGTTAAAGACACGCGATTGACCTAGCCTGTTTATTTTTATGTAACGGAATGACTTACAGAGAATAGCAATAATGAGGGTTAGTGCTGAGCAGGGAAGCTCAAGCAGTTAGGCTGTGTCCTCCAGCAGCAGGTGGCGACAGTGAGGGAGGGTACTGACCAGAGCAACTGGACTAGTTGAGCAGAGTTTCTTGTAGAAAAGCTTGTTATAAGGGAAGGTGGGCTTATGAGGAGAAGGATCGATAAAGAGAAGACTTCCTCAATTAGATGTAAATCAGATACTTAATTCCACATAAGTAAAGCAGCCTCCTTGCTTCACTTTAAATTTCCTTCATGTTTGTAATGACCCGATGCCAATGGAATAAAAAATTCTCACTTCATAGGGGGATCTTTGGGTTAACCATGTGTCCAAATCTTACGCAGCATAACTGATGTAGTTGACAGGATTCCGCAGCACACAGCAAGTTGTGTCAGACATGTTGCCTGGCTGAGATGGAGCAGTTGGTGGAGGAATTGAAACTGGAACTGTCCAGCAGGGAGGCTGAATTGGCTCCACCATTATTGGAAGCTCAGGCATTGGTAGGGGTAATCAAACCTTTCAGTTCAATCCAGGCGGAGGCTCCCCATGTGTGTTCCCTTGATGTCATGGAGGAAGGAATGAATATTCCTGAATCAACCTCCCAATGAGTAGGAAGCTGGACAGCTACAGCAGAAGTCTTTTCTTCCTGTGATATGTATGGAGTGCTATTATAAACATAAAACAGCTCCAGGAGTAACTCAGGCTACTTTGTTCACTCTCAGGAGGCAAAGTGTGCTCCCTGAAGCTGGTGAGGTTGTTTCCCCTGCATCGTCCTGCTGGAATCCTCCTTCGAATGAACAAGGAACAGGCCTAGCAGAAGTAGTAAGGGATGAGAAACTCCAAATGGAGTTGAGGAGGTTTAGAAGTATCAAGCCTCAATTGACTCCTTTTGCACGTGCGATTACATCATGCAGGTTATGCGAAAAGACTAGATTCTTAAGCCCAGAGAAGATGTTACCATCAGGAAGATGACTTGACATGGCTGGGGAGAGAGACCTCAGGCTGAAAAGGTAGGTGGAACAGCTTGCTGCACAGAAAGTGCAGATCCAGTCCTCGCTGTCCCATCTCTAATGGCATGTGTCATGGCTGATCGCATCCACTGGATGCTTCACAGAGGCGTCGGAATTGTCTCGGGACTGGGCACTTCAAAGGAGACCGACCTCTACTACAGTTGTCAGGCACAGAGACCCCATCCAGTGCAACAGCTTTCCTTTCTCAGCAGACATTAAACTACTTGGGCCTCCCACTAACTGCCATTCAGATTGGAGGTAAGGCTCCTTCAGGGAATGGCTCCGCCTTAAGTAGAGTGATATGGACTTGCTCTACAATGAGCATGAAATTTGGCAAAGTAGACAGTCAAAGACAGCATTCTGACCATGATTCTCTGATCCAGTGGAGTTTCACTAATGCACTTCTTACTGAGACTCAAACCAGGTCCAGACAGGTCGCGCCAGGTGTGACTTCAACTCTGCTATCTATCTCATATGAGAACCTTAGACAAATCAACTGAAGTTATGTAGACACCAATAAACTGCACCATCACTGGACATAATGCAGGGATGACCTGCTGTGAGGCAGAAACAGAAGCAAAAAAGTGCTGAAGGTCACACAACCCCTAGAGACTTGACAAACTTGGACTCCATGTGATGCTTTGCCATGGATCCTGGAACCTTTGAAAAGTACAAGTACAAATAAAAGGATGAGAATGTCCTCTTGCTCAAATATTGAATAGTATGTTAACCTTATCCTTTACCAGAGTGGAATGCAAGAAAAGAATGCTGCCACTAATGCGGACTCAAACATTTTAGCCACAAGGCACAATTGAATCTGTTAACCGCACAAATATTTACCAAATAGTCACTATGCAATGTATTCAATTATCAGAATCCATGTCTCAAGTAATGAAGTAGGTAATGGAATTTCCAGCTGCAGGTGGCAATGGGAAAGGAGGGCACCAATCAGGGAAGCTCAAGCAGATGTGCTGGGACCTCCAGCAGCAGGTGGCGACAGTGTGGGAGGACATTGAGCAGGGCTGGTTAGAACAGTTGAATTGACTCTCTCTGAAGGAAATGGTTTCTTTACAGAAATGAAAGATTTTAGGGAGAAGGATCACATAAATAAAGGAATTCCTCAAACAGATGTAAACCACAGACTTAATTTCATGTAAATACCATGTTTCCTAGCTTAACCTTAATTTCCCTTCATGTTTGTGCAGTGAAGAATCCTTGACCCATGATCTTTGGACCATCTGTGTGTACAGATTTTGTGTTACAGTTAGGTTCCCCATGTTCACCAACTGCTTTAGGTCTCAAACACATTGCCTTTCCTCTTTGAAAAAAAAGGGGCCTCATATCAATATTAATGCAGAGAGAAAAAGAACTGAGTATGGCTCACAGTGGTTTACAGTCTTTTTCTAGCTAGGAAAGGCAAACTGCATGAATCCTTTATGAAGAAAACCTTTAGAGGCAGAGAGCTCTCCAAGTTCTCCTGTTTGGATTTTTCTTCACATATGTGAAGTACATCAGAATGAAAATGTACGTGAATGATGGTGGCTTATAATTGCGTAAAGCCAGCTAACATTTCTAATTTATTTTTGTCTCGTTTCTCTGTTGCTTACAGGAATATTAGACAGGTGTCATCCTTAGTCTCTAGATTAGCCATCAATCCTTGCTGACAAATATAAACATGGCAAGCTTCCAAACTAACTGTATTAACTGCTCTGAGTTTCCCCTTTTGGTTTTCAGAGTGTCCCTTCTGCTTAAGGTTGAACGTTAATTGAACTGGTAATCAAGTGCATCAGCATTCAATAGATTCAGCTTCAGAGCTATGCAAACAAGTAGCTTAATATTCAAACTGTGTTTGCTGAAGACAAATGTTACTGGAATGGTAATGGCATCATCAGAAATTAGGTAGGTTAACTACTTAGTTACAGGTGGCAGTGATGAAATACAAATTACAATGCATTTTGTTGGTAGTTTGCAATTTCTGAGTTATATGTGGTGCAAATTTCTTAAAACATCTTTCTTTTTAAAGAATAACTTCAGAAATGTTGTCAATGGCTTTTAGCAACAAGAATGCAGAATTTTAAGTTTGCTAAATTTGAGAGGGAAAAGAAGTAGATGTATTCCAGAAGAGATGTTTCTTGATGACCAGCTAAATATTTATTCAAATACCAGTAACATTTTAAAACAGGTATTTAAAATCTCCCCATGCCCGGCCTCATCCCACACCCAACCCTCCCTCTCATCACCACCTCCTTGACCTGACATAACCTGTCCATCTTCTCTCCCACCTATCTACTCCTCCCACTTCACTGACAAATCCCCACCACTCCCTACCTGCACTTGCCTATCACCATCCCACCTACCTCCCTTAGCCCCACCCCTCCTCTCTCTATTTATTTCTGAACTCCCTTCCCCCTCCCCATTTCTAAAGAAGGGCCCCGACCTGAAACGTCAACTTTCATGCTCCTGCTGTGTTCCTCCAGCTCCACACTGTGTTCTCCTCAATTTCCATTGTATTGTGGAACAGGTTGAAGTAGCTGATGTAAATCCATATTGAAGCCACCCCCAATGTAATCCAAGCCACTTATGTTTCAGAATCTCCTGCTTTACCTTGATCAAAACCACATTTTCACCGTGCACTCCCCTTCTAAAAGCTAACTTAACTGGCAGCCAGCAAAACCCATTACTTGTAGCCGTCAACCTAGCAAGATGAACTGGCATGCTTTTTTTGTCACTGAACCGCTTGCTAGTCCTCAGCTCAGTCGCTTTTCTACTGGTTGGTTGTCAAAAAGCACAGTTAATTATTTTGTGTGTAGATAAACCTTCAGATATCTGTCTTAAATTTGCCTAGATTTTCACTGGTTTAAGTCTGGAGCCCCCTGTTGTCCCAAAGAGGATCCCAAGGCACGTCAGAGCTAGCATGACACTAAGGAAATGCTAGAAATGAAAACAGAAAATGCTGGAAACACTCAAGCAGCTTCTCTGCAGAGAAAGAAAACTAGAGTTAACTTTTCAAGTCTGACGACCAAAGGCCCAAAACGTCAGCCTCTCTGCTCCTATGATGCTGCTTGGCCTGCTGTGTTCATCCAGCCCTGCACCTTGTTGTCTCGGATTCTCCAGCATCTGCAGTTCCTACTATCTCTGACCATTAACAATGTTTCTTTCTCTGCACAGAACCTGCTGTGATTTTTTCCATCCTTTTCTGTTTTTGTTTCTGATTTCTAGCATTCAGAATATTCTGCTTCTCGATGAAGGAGAAATAGAATTATTTTGAGCTTTAAGGTTCTCACTTGCTAGCTGCAGAGATGACAGGAGACCCGCACTCCGTCTTTTAGGAAAGGCTTCCAAACCAGCAGTGGCAAGACCACTGGTGTACTTTCCCCTGGAATCAAAACCCTGGCAGGGCTGAAGTGGGGCATTCAAGAGGGCATTGGATGATTATTTAGAAAGAAACAGTGTGCAAGGCTATGGGGAGAAAGTAGGAGATTGGCACTATCAAGGACAATGGCATGAATGGGCTCTTTCTGCGTCATAACAATTCTATGATTTTGTGATACTCTGGCTCTGTGAGTTCTGGCCCACTGAGCTCTGCTGGTCTTTTGTGCTTAACAGCACCACAGAGGAGGCAGTAGCTGTTGCAGGAAACACTTGCTAGAGTCCCAGGATTGTTGAGTGAACCAGTCCACAGTTATGTAGAATGGGGTGTTTATGGGGTAGGAGTCATGGGGATAGAGTTGTGTGGAGGGGCCAGCAGCAAGGGTGGGGAATGGATCAGAATACCATCTCCAGGTCCTTGATCAGGTACAGAATTCTTTGGAAAACACAGAAAATGCTGAAGAAACTTGAAAATGCTGGTGAAACTCAGCAGATCCAGCAGCATCTTCTTCAAATTGACTGAGATGAGTTAAATGAGAAGTTGTGTGAAATGAGAATGTGCTCAGCAAGGTGAAAGAGGATAGATAGAGTCCAACTAGTCCATACCGAACATAATATCAAACTAAATTAATCCCACCTGCCTGCTCCTGGCCCTTATCCATCCAAACCTTCTCTATTCATGTACTTAACCACAATGTCTTTTAAACTTTGTAATTTTGCCCACATCCAGCATTTCCTCGGGAAGTTCATTCCACATGCTAAACATCCTTTGTGTAAAATATTTGCCCCCTATGGCTTTTCTAAATCTCTTTACTCTCACCTTAAAAATGTGTCCCCTAGTGTTGAAATCCCCCCTCCTAGGGAAAAAACACACACCATTAACCCTATCTTGATAGAGATTTTGAAGGCATCTTTTCAAGGAAGATGCAAACAGCCTTCAGACCATCCTGATCAGGAATGAATGTGTTGAGGAATTACACATCCATGGTGAAGAGGAGGCGGGTAAGGCCAGAAAACTGGAAATTAAGGGACCGACATTAAGCATCAGAAGAATCACAAATGTAAGTGTGGAGATACTGAAAAAGTGGGAGGGAAAATAGAGTCAAGAGAGGAAGAAATAAATTTACTGGGGTAAGAACAGCCTCAAACAATGAGTTGATCAAAGCAGTCCTGTCTGTGGATATTGGGAAGAAGGTAGAAGCAGGCTGAAGTGAATGACAGCCTTGAATGTTCAGTGGTGTGGTCATGAGCCAGAAGAGAAAGGAGGAAGTGTCTGAGAGTTAACACTCAGCTTCTGCCAGTTAGATATCAGCATGATGATAACAACATCCCCCTTATCAGCAGGTTTGATCACTAAGTCATGTTGGGCCTGAGAGAATGGCGTGCAGCAAGCACAGAGGGAGACAACATAGAGTAGGTAAAGGGAGCAGAGAAATTAAGGAAACTGCTGTCACTTTGGTAATTCTCAATGAAAATACTGTGCGAGTTAAAAGCCAGGTTAAGGGGTCCAAATGGAGGGCTATATTGGAGATGGGTGCAAGTGTCTGTGTGGCAAGGAGACGATCTGTCCTAAGAAATGGGCATGGAAGTAAAGATGGTGGAAGAAGAGTTCAGTATCATGTCATGCCCGAAATATATTGAAATAACGGTGTAAAGGGATAAAACCAAATCCTGTGCTGAGTGCACAATATGGCATCAGAGAAAGGAAAGTCAGAGCATATAGTGAATGATAATCTTCAACTCTAATATTCTACTTTATCCCCATAACCTTTGATTCCCCTGATGATAAGAAACTGTTTTATCTTGCCTTGAATATACTTAGTGACACATTCTCAACAGCCCATTACCGTAAAGAATTCAACAATTTCGCTACGCTCTTACAGAAAGAATTCGTCCTTATTTCAGTCTTAAACACGTAGAAGAAATTGTCATTCATAGAGACCGTAATCTTATGATTTTCTTCGGAAGATTTTGGGACAAGAACTCAATGATTATTTTGATGGAGCTTAATTCCCAACCATATAATTTAAAAATTGTTCATGTGCCTATAAAAGAAAGTGCTGTAGCAGACACTTTAACAATAGCATATTTGCACAACTGGACTACACTTCCTATCACCCACTTTCCTGCAAGGATGTGATCCCATACTCCCAATTCCTCCGCCTCCGCCGTGTCTGCTCCCAAGATGGGACGTTCCACTCCTGAACATCCCAGATGTCCTCCTATTTCAAGGACCGTAACTTGTCCCCTCTCCAGTGATTCAAAACGTCCTCAACTGCATCACTCACATTTCCTGCACTTCTGCCATCATACCCCCTCCCCCCAAGAAAAATAAAAAGAATCCCCTTGTCCTCACATATCACCCCACCAACCTCGCATCCAACATATCATTCTCTGCCAGTTCCGCCACCTACAATCCGACGCCACAACCAAAGAGATATTTCCCTCCCCACACCTATCACCACCCCACCTACCTTCCCTAGCCCCAGCCCTCCTCTCTCTATTTATTTCTGAGCTCCCTTCCCCCTCCCCCATTTCTGAAGAAGGGTCCCGACCCGAAATGTCAACTTTCCTGCTCCTCTGATGCTGCCTGGCCTGCTGTGTTCCTCCAGCTCCACACTGTGTTGTCTTTGAAGGACATTTAATTCTGCAAAGATAGTTGGCAGGCAAGATTATTGGACAGAATATTAAAAATAAACCAAAGAATGAATTAAAAAATTAATAAGGAAGGAAAAATTAGAACATGAGAGAAAGTTAGCCAAAAATATAAAAACAGGCAGGAAAAGTGCTTCAGATATTTAAAAAGAAAAGAGTTAACAAATTAAGTGTTGGTGCAATAGAAAGTGAATCCGGTGAAGTAGTAATAGAGAATAAAGAGGTGGTAATTAAATTGAACAGATACTTTGCATCAGTTTTCACGAGAGAGGATACAAATAGCATCCTGGAATTAGGTGTCCTACACAGAAACCATCTTAGTCATTTTATAGGTGGAGGCAGGCATCTTTGAGATAATTAATAATAAATCTTGTTTTTTTTAAAATGGTGTAACAAGCTGACAGTATTCTGATTCTCCATAAAGTTATCACAAAGATGAGGCATTCATTCTGTAATCCTGGACTGGACTGAAGATTATAAAGATAAAATTAATTTAACTTGTCATTTAACCCAGTTTCAAAAGGTCAATTCACTTTTGACTAGTCAGAAAGTGCAGTGCTAAAACTTTCTAAAATGTTTCACATATTTATTCAACTATCATCCTTATCTGTGGAGGAAAGAGACAACCTACCACAGAGTAAAGGAATAATGCCAATTTAATTTAAATGGATAACTTTCATTCTGACCTTCACAACCCATGATCATAGCTTTCATTCCATTCAATTGGCATGTGCCCAGAGGAGAAATGATGGTCCTCACAGACGATATCTTTGCATTAAGGTTATTAAAAATAAATTGCAAATATTGTGTAAAGAAAACAAGTTTATATGAGCATTTTAGAGAAGATGTGCAACTTGAAAAGGTATAAGACCTCTTGTGACCATATTTTCTCCGACTTACAAATCAACACTGGAAAGTAGCACAACCTATGTTTCTGCAGTGGCCTATTAATGTGGGTAACTGAGATTTGAAATTTTCAGGTGGGTTTAATCGGCTCTGATTTTATCAGACACTTTTTAGTAGGAGGGCATGATAAAGACGAGTGGTGGCAAGCCCACCACCCTTTCCACATATTCTGAACTGACCCCAATACACAGAAAACACAAATTTTAAAAATAAATAAGTGAGGTACAATTGAGCCAATTGAGTCTGACAATATGCTATAATACATTTGGTGTTTGCAGATGGATTGGGTGAGCATTTCTCTTTTCTCAGCAGGTTGTTTAAAAGGGAGAGAGTCTCATCATTTTGAGGATGCCCAGATCCAGAGGCAGTCCACATCCAAAGTGACCAAGACTGAGACAACATTCAGTCTTGTGTTCACAAGTGGCATAAAGCATTCACACCACGCAATTGCAAGGCAATGACAATCTCCAACAAGACAGAATCTACTTATCACTCTTAATATTAACTGGCTTTACCACTACTGGATCCTTCGCTATCAACATCCTAAGGTTACTTTTGACCTAAAACTGATCTGGACTGGCCACATGATCACTATGGCTAAGACAGTAGGTCAGAGGATAGGAAAGTAACTCACCTCCTAAACGCGCAAAGCCTGTTTACCATCTACAAAACACAAGTCAGGAATGAGGCAGCACGGCGGCTCAGTGGTTAACACCGCTGCCTCATAGCACCAAGGACCTGGGTTCGACTCCACCCTTGGGTGACTGTCTGTGTGGAGTTTGCACATTCTCCCCGTGTTTGCGTGGGTTTTCTCCAGGTGTTCCGGTTTTCTCCCACAGTCCAAAGATGTGCAGGTCAGGTGGATTGACGATGCTAAATTGCCCATAATGCTCAGGGATGTGCAGGCTAGGTGGATTAGCCATGTGAAATGTAGGCTTACATTGATACGGTGAGATGCTTTTCAGAGAGTCGGTGTGGACTTGATGGGCCGAATGGCCTGCTTCCATACTGTGGGGATTCTATGAAAATACTCTCCACTCCCATGGATGTGTGCAGCTCCAACAGTATTTAAGAAGCTTGACACCATCCAGGACAAAATGTTCACTCCTTCCACTGCTGATCCACAGTACAATTAATGTGTATCATCTGCAAGATGCACTACAGAAATTCACCATGGCTCCCAAGACAGTACATTCCAAACCCATGGCCACTATATTTAGAAGGGCAAAGACAGCAGATACATGGGAACATCACTTTCTGCAAGTTCCCCAATGAGGCCACTCATCATCCTGACTTGGATATATGTCATTGTTCCTTCAGTGTCACGAGGTCAGAATCCTGGAACTCCCTTCTTAACAATGTTATGGGGGCTCTTACACTCGAAGGATTTCAGAGGTTGAACATAGCAGCCTACTATCAGATTCTTAAGGGCAATTAGGCATGGGCAATAAATGCTGGTTGAGCCAGCAAAACCCACATTCCTTGAATGAATGATAAACTAAAAAAAGTGACAGCTCTGGATTACAGCATTCATAAAAAAAAATGTCGCCAAAGCAGATCAGACTCCCACGAGTGTCCAGTTAGCTGGACAGCCAGTGAATATTAGCTTAGTGCAAATAAAAACTGTATGCTTCCTGTTCTGGCTGGGAGAGATTCTTGGCCTGTCTCTTTGTCCAACTTATGGTGGAGATTGTAGTACTATGATTCAGACCTACCATTGGGCAAAGAACTGAAGATGAAATAATTTATCCCATGAGAGTTAAACCCATGTTAGAAAAGTTACAAATCCACCTTTTGTTTATTTGCTGACAGGCACAGTCTCAACCCAATGAACCAGTGAAGGTGCGATGTCAGGAGCTGCAGCGAAGGGACGTGCATGGTGTGGAAAGCAATTAATCAAGGCTGCTGCTGTAAACTTTCCTGCTGCTGGAATTGCATATTTCAGGTCAGAAAATTAGCAGGCTTGATGAAGACATAGCTTAAAGTTAATCAACTGTCAACACCCACTATCCAGGTTCACGCATGAGTTCAGAGCATCATGTGATGTATCTGGCATGCGACCAGTGTTGGAACCATAGGAGCCAATATATTTTGAGGACGAGAGAAGGGAAGAAATTCAGTAATAATGCCAACGTTTATTTGTATAACACCTTTAATGCAATGAAATGGCTCATGGTGTTTCACAGGAGTGATATAAAACACATAACGATGCTGAAACTCACACCAATAATATCATACTAAGACTTCAGTTATATTTGGCAGCAGATACCTTTAAGGAACCTGATGGTATCATTGTGTCATGGATTGTGATCTAATGCAACCAAATCTCAATCTTACTAAACCCTGTCTTCTTGCAGTATTACACAGTGAGGGATCCAATTTGCATAACATCCAAATTGCTTTGATTGAACTCAGATGCACAAGTGCCTGTGATTATAATGTGAGTATGTAAATACCAGAAACTGTAATAAAACTTCATTAAATTCTTCAGTATTACACAACCCACATCTCATACCTATGTTACAATCTCTAATGCAAGTATCACACCTTACTGTTACTTCTTGGTGACAATAAGCATCAGTAACTGCGTATAAAGGAATCCACATGGAAGACTAGACAGAATCATGAAGCATTCAGGTGACAAAACACAGTAGATTTACATGAGTACATATCTTCAACTTACATAACCAGGAGGCAGATTTAACTTCTTTCTACTTAAAATTCAAGACTTATCAAGCTAGAAGTACTTTATCTCTTCTACAAAAATTAAGAAGAGAAACAAAGAATTAACCTGTTTCCTTGCATATTAAGTTAAAATAGGACAATTTTAAAAAAAGCCTTGTTATGGGTTTAAAAGCAAAATTTGCAATGAAATGTGTCCTGCAAGCTTAAAACTGATGGTATTTTTGAGAGTTACTATCAGTTTAACTATAGAGCCATTCTGCTTAACCAAAAAGGCATTTTAAGCAACTTAAAAGTAATTTTTTAACCTTCAGAAGCTAACCTATGTGCAGTGGTCGGAAGGTTTCACCATTTTAAACCTTCAATTTGACATCAAAACTGTTGTGATATCATCACTCCTTATTTGGTCAGAACTCATTTTAGTGGCTGAAACCCATTACTAAAGGCCTTTACCTCTTAAAGGCACAGATCCATTCCTAATAAGACTTCCCAAAATCACCACAACCATGAAACATAAAGTAAAATAGAAACAAACAAAGAAAGTTTAAAAATGACAGAACAGTGAATCCTGCAAAAGAAAGGATCAAACAAGCTATGTGCTCAACTCCAAAAACTCACACTTTCAACAATAAATAGAAGGCAAACTTTTGATTTTAGATTGGGCAGCAGGTGACATCTTCATCAAATTATAGCTATTTAAGCAACATATTCATATTTCCTGTGTAATTCAATCAATCAATGATGTATAAAGGAGATCTCTTAAAAAATTGCTTGTTATTAGCAGAATAAATGCATCAAGTCTTTAAGAGGATGATAAGAAAGATCCATGGAGGTTTGGAGTGTATTTGAGAACCAATTCAAGCTATGAATCAACATCTAAGTTAACAGACTCTAACTCGTTGTACAGAAGGAAACCCCAAGACTCTAATAACCATTTGTCACTAGTTAATGCAGCACTAAGCTCGATGCCAGAATGATGCCAAAGTGGCACACCAATATCAATAGTACTCTTTGGGCATATCTTACAGTCATCAGTGTGTACCAAATCAGCAAGATTAGCCACAGATGCAGTTTGTCACACCCACCCAGAAGTTATCTGGCGTTTCTTCAGGTCTGCAAAGCATGTGGCACAAAGAGCCTTGGACACACATGTGCAGAAAATCTGGTTTCAAAAGCTGAACCAGATCCTGGAACAAAGTCCAGGTGACTAACAAAATGGTACAACACCACAGCACTGGCAAAGAAAGTTGTCCAAACGACTGGAAATGTATCGATAAAATGAAGAGCCAACAAACTGAAAAACAACATTTAGAAGATGAGATAGTAGGAACTGCAGATGCTGGAGAATCCGAGACAACAAGGTGCAGAGCTGGATGAACACAGCAGGCTAAGCAGCATTATAGGAGCAGAAAGGCTGACGTTTCCGGCCTAGACCCTTCATCAGAAAAAAAAATGTTCATCCAGCTCTGCACCTTGTTATTTAGAAGATGATCAAGCTTTGTTTATTGTCAGCCTTATACACCAAAATGATATGCCCTCAAAGGACATGATGACCAGATATGAAAACCAAAATTGCTACAGGATCTAGTGCCATGTGACCACAAAGCATTCCAAAAGACACCTACCCTAACAAATAGTGTTCAATGGTACAACCCACAAAATACTGTTATACAATGTGGAAAGGATCATCAATCTCGTGCAGTGGCACTATCATAGTGCCAATCTGCAAGTTTAGCTTGAATTCCCAAAATATTAAACCTGGCAGATACAAATTGTCCAGTGAGGCACAGATCTCAGCGTTGTAACAATTCATGCGATTCAAACCACACGCACAGCAGAGAGAATGAAACAGCTATTGAACATTTCACCTCAAAGACAGAGGAGATTGAAACAGAAACACGGCCGGTGAGCAGGTAGAGAACTTGAGAGTGTGTGTTCGAAAACCGGTCACAAATACCAGGATACCAGCAATAGTTTCTAAGATACACAATGGGCCCAAGTCGTATGAAATTATTCCTGATCATGGTGCTACATGGTGAAAGAACAGAAACCTATTCTGACCAATATATAGCACACCAATAATGCACATAGAAAGTGAGGACGAAAACCCTGACAATGATGGTTCTATGATGATGCTGAGCAACAGCAACTCGCAGGAAACCAAGTTGTCAGCCAAGAGCAACCAAAGAGTAACATGTTCCTCTTCTGATCGGTATACAATCACTGAAAGACCAAAACATGATAACAAAGTCTGCATTATTAATCTTGTTAACTCTGTTTTTACATGTCGCTACAGTTGTTGAATTGACCATATGTGCCTACAAGCAATGATTTATATGTATGGGATTTCTTTTCTTTGCGAAAAAGAGGAAGTTGTGTTCTGTCTCGCAGAGATATATGACATGCCTTTAAGCCGCATACTCATGATGTCTGCATTGCATCATGGCATGTTATCTAAAGCTCTCAATCTCCATCTTACTGTTTTCTGTCCTCTTGCAGCATGACATTCTGAGGAAAGTGAACAACATACATCCAAACTGTTCAGCTTAAGCCCAGACATGCAAGTGCCTGTGAATGTTTTATATATGTGTGTGTGTGTGTGTGTGTGTGTGTGTGTGTGTGTGTGTGTGTGTAAACAGGCGTTATCATAAAATTCTTCATTACTGTATGACCTGTTTCATATTTATAAAGCAGTAAAAACACAAGTATCAGAGCATGACAGTTGCAAATCTTCAGCTATCATTCTTTGTTTTTATAGAATCCCTACAGTGTGGAAACAGGCCGGTCAGCCCAACAAGTCCACACCGACCCTCAGAGCATCCCATCTAGACCCATCCCCCATGACCCACTTAATCTACACATCCCTGAACACTACGGGCAATTTAACATGGCCAATCCACCTCACCTGCACATCTTTGAACTGTGGGAGGAAACCGGAGCACCCGGAGGAAACACACACAGACACAGGGAGAATGTGCAACCTCCACACAGACAGTCACCCGAGGGTGGAATCAAACCCGGGTCCCTGGTGCTGTGAGGCAGCAGTGCTAACCACTGAGCCACCGTGATGCCCTTAACTATTGTGTCAAAAAAATGGTATTTTATTCAAAAAGATACATTTGCAGTTCAAGCATTGAATTGCTGTATGACTTACCTTAAAAATTTCAAATGTACTAATTAGGCTAAAAATACGTAAATTTGTACCAATCACACAGTGACAAAAACAACCAAATAAGTTGAGAAGGTAACAAGTGAACAGTGTACTAAAAGAAGTGTAATGTTGAATTCAAATTATATTTAAATTACAAAATAATGACAATAAAAAGAGATATTGGTTTAGATGTTTAAAAAGGTGGTCAAAAAGATAGGTTTAGGAACAGGAATGTACAAGGGGCCCACATTCAGATTAGCATAGATATCTCAGAGGGTTAAGTGGTTGGAGGAGCTTACACAGAAAGGGACAGGATAGACTACTGAGGGATTTGAAAAATAGGATTTAAAATCACAACATTGCATAACCTGGAGGCGATGTTGGTTAGCAAGCACAAGTGTGATAGGTCTTGATACGAGTTAAGACACAGCCAGCAGAGTTGTGATAATCTCACGTTTACAGAGGATGGAAAATGGCAAATCAGCAGGAGTGTGTTGTAATAATCAAGTTTAGAAGTATGAAGACGTGGATTAGGCAAAGAAAAACAGTAGGTGAGAAAAGTGGATAAAAATCCTTCTATTTCAATCCTTTCAATTTCCCCTAACAGCAGCCCCCATCTCCAGCCAAAAACTTAAATGAGAAAAGGAATATATATTAACTGATAGATTTCTTTTTTAAAAAAGCCATTAATTGCTTCTGCAAAAAAAGGTGCATTTTTTTTAAAAGAAAGCAATCTATTTGATCCAAATTAATATTACATTTATGCACAGCATTTTTTTTTATTTAATGAATGCAATATTGCTAAAAAAACATTAATTTTTTTCAGGTATTTATATACAGAGTATTACAAAACTATTATTAGCTATTCGCAACAGCAATGCTCGCAGAAAGGTTTGAATCTGTTCTGTGCAGTTGGCGCTGCATTCATTTTCCATTAATAAACAGAGCAAACAAACCAATCATACTGTCTGCTACAACAGAAACTAATGGATAGTAAGAGGTCATTGTTTTCCTAAAGCAACAATTGCTTGTTAATATTGGGGTGAATTTAATGAACAGACCGAGTTTTGTATTGGAGTCGAGTAGATGTTGGTCTTGTAATTAGACTGTGTGAAGATTAGCAAAATGGGATCATGCCTCATTTGAAACAGCAGACGAAACAATTTCATGCAAGCATTCACTACACAATATATTTCCAAGGCTACTCAGGATACCAAAACAGTTGTTAGTGTTGCTGCCTGGAAGAATGCAGTGCATTAAGAAAACCAATTTTAGTCTCTGAACCCTATTATTAAATTTATCGCTTTCTAGCAAAAAGAAAATGGCTGACATAGATTTATCCTTTTCAATTGAAAGTGAAGATTTCAAAATGAAAATTGATTGAAATATAAATTATTAATTCAATGGTATCAAATTACCAAAGGCAAAATACTCTGGCAGTCATAAACAGAGACAAAGAAACCAGAGGTAATACATTCATCGAGAGATCCAGGTGATGGCCTGATGGCAGAGTAATTTATTGATCTTCCTTTTGCCCAGCAGGGTCCAAAAGACCACACAGATGACTCACATTCGCAATTTCATCCAGCTGAGAAGACATTTTGTTTGGCTAGTAAAACCATTGAAGTGGCTGCTGTGTAAAAAAAATGAAATCAGAAACTTGATGGTAGATATAGCATAGATAAAATCACAGATTTGGAGAGAGACTCATTACAAAGGGCTATGTTTGATTATAAGTGATGCAGTGCCACATGGTCTTGCTCTTGCAACCTCATAGCAAGGTGAAGCCACTGTAAGATGTTTAAATACAGCTAATCTTTTCCTTCCCACAGAAGACTGTAAATATTTTTCAGTGACACAGCACCAACAATATAATAATAATGTTGATAGTAAAATGAAGAATAAGAAAAAAGTTAAGCCTTCTGCAACTTCAACGACTGTATTTCCAGAGATTTGAGATTGATGTGACAGACGTATGGAGTAATGCCAACTTCAGCAGGGTGTAAAATGAGCAGCGCAGCAGATTGGGTTTGGGAAATGGACAATGGAGCGATGTATAACAAGCAATCTTCTTCTTATAATAATTCCGAGTGGTCTCTTGTATCCATCCAAGAGAATCAATGTAATGTCTTCTCAAAGATGGCTCATCTGACATTGCAACATTAACACAGTACAACAACATGTCAAACTAGACTTTTTGCTCCATTGATTCATACAGTCATGGAGGGCTACAGCTCAGAAAATGGCCCTTCAGTCTATTGTGTCCACACCAGTCAAACCCAACTAAAACTATTCTAAGATATAGTAGGAACTGCTGATGCTGGAGAATCTGCAATAACAAGGTGTAGAGCTGGATGAACACAGCAGGCCAGGCAGCATCAGAGGAGCAGGGAAGCTGAACGTTTTGGGTCTGGACCCTTCTTTTCTGAAGAAGGGTCTAGGCCCGAAACATCAGCTTTCCTGCTCCTCTGGTGCTGCTTGGCCTGCTGTGTTCATCCAGCTCTACACCTTGTTATCTATAGAACTATTCTAATTCCATTTTCAAGTTTATGGGTTTAGATTTGTACGCAAACTTCTGACTCAAAAATGTACCACTGGACCTTAACTAGTGCAGTTCTAGAGTAAAGAGCAACTGCTGAAGCATATTACTTTCTGTATTGATGTTAGTGTCGCACTCTAAATCAGACCTCAGGAGTAATAATCTCAAGATCCTTTCTGGTGCCAGGCATTCCTACCTATGTACTCCTCCGCTGAAGTTAAAATTTCTGCCCACGCTGAAGTGCACTTCAAATAAGAATGTTTCTTTCTCTGTAACCAAAAAGAAGTTGCATATATTTACACATTTGTGATAACAATAGTTTGTATTACCTGTCGGTTCTAACACCAAAAACATCCCATAGCCCATCAAGAACTATTTTATTTCTCAAAGGAGTGATTAGGAGTGATGGGTAACAGTTGGCCATATGGGCCATTATAAAAATTCCCTGAAGTGAGAGAGCTGGAAAGGCAGGGGAGATAGGGCTGGAAATTCCAGATCATGGAGTCTCAACAGCTGAAGACAGGGCAACCAAGGCTGAGCAAATAGATTAAGGAATCAGGATGTATCTAAGTTGATTTCTTTACAGTTTATATTGTACATTTTTTATGTAATGCACAAAGAATCAATAGCAGTCATTGGTTTCATTTTTCTGTGAAGCTAACTTTTGCTTCCTTTGACTACAACTATAGCTTTGGATGCAAGTAAAGGTATAGGTACTTGAGATGACACAGATTGAGTGAACCACCAACATAACGCAAAATATAGTAAATATTTAAATATTATTGTGACTATAACTTAAAGAATCACAAATGATAAAAAAAGCTTTAATTATACTATAGGCTCAGGAGGCATCATAAGTTATGCCTGAGTGATTTGCGGATGTCATATGAACCATGAGATTCAATTAAAGTTGTTCTCTGATATCTGTACATTTGTACAATCACTTTACAGTTTTAATTAAGTGAAAACAATGAAATGACATTTAAAGGAGGTGCAGGAATTACACTAATTCAGAACTGTGTGTCTGCTGAGAAACTGTCTGCACAGAGTATTGGCATCCGGGAATTGACAGAAGGACATAATAACGTTAAAACCATGATTGTAAGAGAGTTTGAAGCCTGACGTGCATTACTTATTTTTATTCTTTCATGGATAGTGGACTTAACTGGCAAGGTCAAGGTTTGTTGTTCATCTCTAACTGACCATGAACTGGGTGGTTTACTAGATTAATTTAGGGGGTAAATTAGGGGCAGCCATATTGCTGCTTATCTTGCAAATCAGTTTAAGCACAGATGACTCGCAGAACGCCTTCTCTAAAGAGCACTGGTGAACCAGATTAAGAAGCAACAATTTCACATTCACCATTGTTATCATTGCATGTATCAAAGCCACATATGCATTCCAAACTCAATCTACCTCCTGTTTGGGGAAATGATGTTATCGTTGTAATAGTCTAGAGATGCAGGTTAGTGTTCCAAAGGCAAGAGTGCAAATCACACATAGGAGACACTCAGTCAAAATAAAATGTGGCAGTATAGAGCTCTCTGCAATATTCTTGGTGTCACTCACTAATACAGAACTCAAGCGCTATAATCTCAAGATCATTTTTGGAGCCATACGTTCCCATCTAAGCTACTCGCCCTCTGAAGTTGAAATTTCTGTCCATACGAAAGTGTTCTTTAAATAAGGACTTTCCTCACTCTGTAAGAAGTTTCATGGATTTACTCATTTTTCACAATAGTTTGCATTTTTCTGTCAGGTTTAACACAAAAAGAATCCTAAAGCACAGCACAGACTCAGAATTGATTTCCAATGCAAAGGAGAGATTAGAGTGGCTGGTTACAAATTTGGTCAAAATGGGGCATTTCAATAATTGTTATGAATGAAGTGATGGAGGTGCTAGAGACAGGGGAGTTTGGGCTGGGAATCTTAGTAATATACCCTCATCAATGTTGGTCTAACAGAGAAATTCAGGATGTTACTAAGGTGATTTTTTCTGAATTAATATTTTGTTTTTTATCATGGTTGCCATTATTAACAGTGCATGTATCAAAACTACATGGATATTTTAAACGTAAAACACA
Source organism: Rhincodon typus (assembly GCF_021869965.1). Classification (NCBI taxonomy): domain Eukaryota; kingdom Metazoa; phylum Chordata; class Chondrichthyes; order Orectolobiformes; family Rhincodontidae; genus Rhincodon; species Rhincodon typus. The sequence goes on from NC_063336.1 coordinate 28,001,145, forward strand.
TCCTTTTGGGGGAGATGATGGTGGTGTATTAGAAATATCACTGATCTAATAATCCAGAGACCCAGGCTAATGTTCTGGCTCAAATCCACTTAACAATGATTAACACTAGAAGCATTTGTTGCTCAAGGCTATTGTGGTAATCCAAAATATCTGAGATTACTGTAACTATATAATCCTTCATAATGGAGACAAATTCGGGACAGAGTGATGGAATGATTTTAGCTCCAAAAGAATAAGGCGCTGTTCCTGGGTTGAGATTGTGTTCCACTCCGTTGTAGAATCAGAAATGCAAAGCATGTGTTTAATTCAGACAACTTCCTTGCTATTGATTTTAATGCCATTAAATCAGAAATGCAATGAATCAAATGAGCTCGCTTTAAACTGGACTCTTTATATTGCATTGCTGCAGAGCAGCCTTGCAGTTTTGTGACTGCAATGTCATAAACACTTGGTCAACAGAGGAAATAAACTTACTGTTACAGGAATAGCTTTCCTATCAGCTCGATTGGCTGGCAGCATATATTGGATACATCCAAGGAAGAGGAACTAACTGCCTAAAGATTTACTATAGGCCACCAGACTTAAACAAAGAAGACAGGTTATTCTATGAAGAGATGAGGAAGATAAATCCAAAGAGAAAGATCATTCTAAACATGGAGTTTACCCAGTCTGGTATCCAGCAGGAATGTCAAAGCAGTTTATATTCTGAATTAGTGAATGTAATGCAGGTCTGCCTTCTAAACTAGAAAATTACGATTGCTTTGAGACATAACTCACAACCCAACTTGGTAATGATAGGTGATCCAGATTACATAATAATATAAAGTGATGTTGTGATATTGAATGTGCAGCATGTAGAAAGATCTTTTTTCTTTAATGAATGAATGAGACAGTAAGATTAATCGACCTGCAAAATGACCCAACAAAGCAACTCCTACGCATTCATTCTGGAGATTTTTCAGGCTGTCCTCTTGTTTTAGACTAAAATTTCAGATGAAAGTGACACAACAGGCTTAATTACCTTCAATGTCTATTATATATAAAGATCTCACACTCTGGGATGAATACATATTTCAACCTATAGGTCCTGAAATTCAAGCTGAGTGTCCACAGTTTGAGGGAATGCAGTCCAGGTATCTACAGCCTCAGTTTTCATGGCCTGGATTTTCTCATGTGTCAGGACAAAGACTGGAGGCAGGCATTGTTGCAATCTGGCACAGACGGCCTCCACAGTGGATCCCTGCCACTGCCCTGACCCTAAGTCATTCTTATTGAGATAGAAAGTGGTGGGCAGTCAATTTAAATTGATCAATGTAAGGCTCTGTTCCTATTCTGATTGTGATGTACAGTCAGCAATAGGGTTTTGGGGGCAGGGGGAGTGGGGGTGCTATGTCACTTAACATTCACCACGTCCAGGTCACAGCAGTGATCTTACAACGGGAGGTGGGTGAGGGTGGAGATTAGATGTGAATAGGTCATGAAAGGGAAACCCCACCAGCTCAGACAAAAAAGCTGCTAGGCCACAGAACAGGTTATTCCTCCATAATCATGGCCAGAGAACTCTGGTTGTTTTAAATTTTAAAAATAAGTGACATGTGCTTTGGATGTCCCTTTGGCCCCCCAGCTTCAGGAGTCCATATGCCCTCCTTACTTGCTCAGAAGGCCTGCTCTCTGTCATTAACTGACCTGACCCGTATCAGTGGGATGCATCTGGAATATGTTTGTGTGGATGGGATCAAGAACTGAACGAGTGGCTGAGTTCCCAATCCACAATTGAAAATCCCAGCCCCATTTGTTTGTGTGCTACTGGGACTGGTGTCTCTAAGAAAGTAGTAGGAGGTCCACACAGCTTTCAGATACTTTGAAATGCCTTAAGGTTGTTTGAAGCTGCAAAATGGTGTAGGATTGTTGTATAAGACAGTTTGTGCCTGAAAGGGTTAACTGGTATCACAAAATAAGATATTCTTTTCAGGATGCAAAGGACTGTTGCTGGGAGGAGCTAACCAGCATTTCAGCCACTTGGTCGCCTCTAAGTTGTGTGTCAGAATGTTTCAGAAGCAGAAATATATACTTACTCTTAACTATAGTGTTACCAAAGATTCTCATATATTTCAGATGTCATGTAACTACTTATTAAGTAACATGTAAGAAGTCTATTCTGCTTACCATGACTGAGTCTATCTTCTGCTGAAGACTCTGTGTTAACCATCCTTCCCAACTTAGTATCAATAATTTACAGCAATATCAAGAAGAAGGATTGCTGGCAGTGATTCTACCAAAGCTTCATTGTGATCATTCCAATGGACATGATCACGACATATTGGCAGCACCACATCAGAAAATGTAGCAACAATAATGAGATCCAAGCAAATGCAAAATGATTGCTGGTGTCAGCTTTTGCTGAAGTGTTTGCAGTGAAGTCAAAGATTTCCATTTACTACGGACTGAATTTTACCAGAAATTGGCTAAATGTCAATCTTAGTGAGTTTCATGGGAGGTTCCTTTTCAGGAGCCCCAGGTAGATTTCTTAAACTATTATCTGAAACTCACCTCACTAGGCATGCACCACTATGGTGCCCTGCTTACCTTATCTTCCCTCCTGACAGACATCGAAGCATTTGCCAATGTAGTGATTGTAACTAGGTAAACTAGGTAGACCTCATAGAACTTGAGTTCCCTGTTTGAGGCAGATAATCTGGTCTAATCAGGGAGCCCTGGCTGGAAGATAAGAACAGGATTGTAAGACATCTTGTGGACTCTGAGAGCTGGCTCTGAGGAAGCTGGATCAGTGTCAACCACTCTCCACGTGTAAATACAGGGTGACTTAGTGGCGGTCAACCAGCCTGTGTGGAGTTATTTCAGCCAATGACCAGGCCATCCCAGGATTTTAATGCTAGTGTCATTTTTACAGCCCAGTCATTCATCCGGCCAAGTGTTATCAGCCAGGAGTTATCTTTGGCCTGATGGAGGACTATTCCCTGTAGAATTTGAGACATGGCCCTTTGCTTGAAGTATATGCAATGCGTTTGTGCACATGTTGCTGGCGCATGGTGCAGGTTTGAGATTGATACAACACACTACCATACAACATGTCCATCCTTTAACCAATCACTGTTGTAGACCTTGACAAGTTGCCTGTGTTTGTGTCTATGCTAAACAGTAAGGCATGACAGAAGTAGTGAACCTTTAAGTTTTGGTTGAGAATCAACATGCGAAATACAAGGCAGAGAAAGTATAAGCATTCAAGTAGGTGCAGAATGAGTGAGCACTAACAGAGCAAGCAAGGAAACCAGAGATGAACTCTGGTTCAATCTATGAGATAGATGCCTATCCCTGTGCAATGTGTCCTGATAACATTATAACAATGATAGGTTTTAGTGCACAGCAAAGCATGGGACTTCATGGTAAGTTCTTTGGAGATCAGCCATGAGATTGCCAACTGGCTGCACATATCCAATGCCAAATTCCATGGACAGATGAGGCGGGAGGCTGGAAGCATTTGTGCGGGCTGTTACTGTCCATGGACTGTGCCCTGAGAAGTTGGTGACTCATGTGCAAGATGGAGGCCTGGGGACACAAGGGTTTGAGCTAAAGTCACTAGCAATCTGCTCTGACTTTCATGTCAGGCATTGTCACTATGCAGCTTCCATCCGGTGTGTCGAAGAATGGGAAACTGTATATCAATAACAGTGGCATGCTAATGCATGCAAATAGATGCAAATAGGCTTTTCATTACGCAATTGCTCTTCATCTCACCATCCAACACTTGCTTAGAGAATCAGACATTTTCTTCTTGATGTAGAGAATCCCATTCTGCCCATCGGATCTTATTTCCAAAAAAGTGACTCATCAATGCCCATGTCATTCAGGATCTGGGAATATTTGGTACAAGAGAACAAAATAGTGCATTGGCAAGTCCCCAGGCACATCCTCTGTTCATAATTAAATGGTCTACACTGCAGGAACAGGCCATTCAGCTCACAGGTCCATGTTAGTGTTTGTACTCCACATGTCTCCTTTCACTCTTTGTCATATTACCCATCACCATATCATTCTATTCCTTGCTCCCCCACGTGCTTATCTAGCTTATTTCATGTGGAGGCAATGGTGTAGTAGTAATGTCATTAGATTAATAAGTCTGAATGAAAGGCTACTCTCCTGGGCTTCAAAGTCTGAGATTTAAAAACACAGTAAGCCTAATGGCAACCATGTAACTACTATCAATGGGTCATAAAAACGCAATGACTAATGTTCTTTATGGAAGGAAATATGCTATCCATACCTGGTCAAGCCGAAATGTAACTCCAGACCCACAGCAATGTGTTTAAATCGTAATTAGGGATGTGAATAAATGCTGGCCTAGCCAGAGATGTCCATGTTCTATGAACATTTGAAGAAAAAGATGTTTGCCTCAGTTATGTTTTATGAGACATTTTTACCACTGTTTGGATTTTTCTGCTGAGTTTCCCATTCAATTTATTAATGATTATGTTTATGTTTTCCAATCTTGGACTCCATCTAAAGGGAAGCTGCTGGTCAGAAGTTTAGGGAAGTTGAGGGTGATGTTTGTTGAATGGTTGACAGATTCTGTAAATCTTATTGGACAAGGTGATACACTTTGCTGAACCCGAGTTCCCTGGAGCACTGTGTCTCCATCATGTCGAGGTTCAGTCACTGCTAGAGTATCACAAGCTGTTTTTCACACTTCCTGGCTGTTATCGCATGCTCCACTACAAGTTACTTACCAATTAGAACAACTTCTATAATTGTAGGGAAGACTCTACTGATAATTCACTCTTTTTCACACTAGCCTAGCATTGTTTCAAATCTTTCCATTCATTAACTTCACCAACTACCTGGAGTAAAACACTCCACAGCTGCCTAACACTGTATGAGTTATTCATGATTGATATTTAATAGTCCCTTTCTGTGAATGTTTTGTTAATCCATTTGTAGACAAGTTGCTGTGCTGAAAGCAAGAATGATCAGCTGGTTGCTTTCAACATTATGACAGTTAAAATCGAACAGACAGAAATAGTCGGGCCAGTGAGCACTGAATAAGCGTGTTAGATTAAGAATTTACAGTGAAGGATGAACAAAGGACTGAAGGAGAACCACAGGGGAACAACTAATAGATAAAAATGTTTAAAAGGCAACACAATGGAAAAGGATAAATGCAACTCAAAACTGTCAGAGTCAGGAATACTCTCCAGAATACTGAGAGAGGTTAATAATGAAATGGAAAAGCTGGCAACCATAATTTTGGAACTAAAACTACACCAAATGACAAAAGGACTTGAACACATTACAGTATCTGTTCAAGGGAAGCTAACTGCGCATGAGGTCGCCTCAAGTCACAAGAGTTTGCAATAAGAAGTAACGTTAGTGAGCACTATAAGGTATGGTTGGTTAAGCAAGGTTGGCTAATATGGATTTGTATAAAGCAAGTAAGGTTTTACTGATTTAATTGAATACTACTGAGCATATAGAAATAGGATATTTTTGAAAGCACTAAACTTAGACTTTCGAAAGGTATTTGATAAAAAGACTTGTGAAAAAGAAGCTGCATGCTATTAAAGCTCATGTGGTAGAGTAGAGAGCTGAATATTTCAATACAATAAAGCAAAAGTTAGAGTATATGGCTAGTTTAGTTCAGTTTCTGTTTATTGGTAATTCTCACCATCAACATCCTATGAGTTATCATTGACCAGAAATGGAACTGCACTAGCCATATAAATAAAGTGGCTGCAAGATCAAGTCAAAGGCTTGGAATCTTGCAGTAAATAACTTACTTCCTGACTCCCCAAAGCATGTACACCATCTATAAGGCACAAATCAGAATGTGATGGAATACTCCCTACTTGTCTGGATTGGGTACAGCTCCAGCAACACTCAAAATGTTTGGCACCCTGGAGGACCAAATAGCTCACTTGGTGGCACCAGATCCACAAACATCTACTCCCTCCAACACCAACACTAAGTAGCAGCAATTTGTACTGCAGAAATTCAACAAAGCTCCTTTGAAGTCTCCTTCCAAACACACAATGACTACCATCTAGCAGGACAAGGGTAATAGGTACATGGGATACACCACCATCTGCAAGTTCCCATCCAAGCCACTTACCATCCTGACTTGGAAATATATCATTGTTCCTTCTATAACATTGGTCAAAATCCTGGAACTCCCTCTCTAAAGGCATTGTGGGTTTGCCTGCAGGGACTGCAGAAGTTCACAAAGGCAGATCACCACTACCTCTCAAGGACAACTAAAGATGGACAATCAATGCTGGCCCAGCCAGCAATGCCCATGCCTCAGGAATTAGTAAAATTAAGTGTTCTTTGGACTAATAGTATACAATGGTGGCGAATATAAGGGTTCCATGTCAGAATGTTACTTGTTCAATGCGATGGTTTACTTATGAGCTTAGAGAAAATAATGTTAATAGCATGAGGGTGATGATTCTGTGTGTGACACTGATTAGCTCACAGATGAAGTATTATGTATATTTTAATGTATTGTATTTAAGATTATTGAAGCAATGAAAAGATGCAGTGTCACCGGAAAGACACTAAAATTCAAAAGATATACTTACGATGAAAGATTGAAAAAACAGGGTCAATCCTACTCAAGTAGAAGTTAAGGGATAAGCAATGAAATCTTATTTACAAAAGTTAATAAATTAGTAAATCTGACTATATATTTTGGATTGCTATGAGAAACATAAAGTTGAGAAGAAATAAGATTTTTCATTCAAAAGTGTTCGTTTGTTCCCTTAAAAAGCTATTGAAGTCCAATCAATCTTACTACAAAAGGAAATTGAATAAACGCCTCAAGAGTGAAAGTATTAAAGGGTGTGAATATTAGATCAGGAATATAGGAATGACTCTGATGGGAGTCAGCTTGGTATGGCAACTTATAAAACTTTTCACTGCATTTTTAAAAAAAAATACACATGACATTGCTATTCTAGTCTATTGAGAATTTCAACAACATGTTTTGTAATTTGTAGAATTCCCTTTACAGTGTATGGATGTGGAATCTTCAGGCATGCCTTGGACTGTCCAAATTCTTGATATGGTTTTAGTTGTTCATATCTGTTTTTACTGTAAATTATTGACTGGACAGAATCACAGAACGAAACAAAAAAGAACAAATCTACCTTCAGCCCATTGTTTCTTCACTGGCACTACAAAGGAGGAATTCCATACCACTTATTGCATGAAAAAGAAGTCGCCATTGCTTCTGTTTCAAATTATCTTAAAGCTGTGCTCTCTTCCTTTCAATCCTTACACCAATGTGAATGTTGTTTCCTGATCTACTCTGTCCAGACTTCTCAAGATTTTGAATATCTCTATCAAATCTCTTCTCAACCTTCCCTTCTCAAAGAAAAATACAATCTCAATTTCTTTAATTGATACAAGCAACTGAAGGTCTTCATCCCACACCTTGACTCATACCTGTGAATCTTTTCTACAATCTCAAATGCTTTCACATCTTTCCAAAAATGTGTTGCTAGAACTGGAACTCAGCTGAGACTGAACCAGTGTTCCATACATGTTTAACATAAGCTCCTTAAGTTTGTACTCTATGCCCTTATTAATAAAACTTATGCTTTATAATTCATTCTCTCAGCCTGATCCTTTACATTCAGTGACATGTGCATGTGTGCTTCCAGGTCCCTGTGCTTGTTTGGTCCTAGTTCCTTATTAATTTTAAGTACAGACATGCCATCCAAACCCTCTTCCTCGTCTATTGTAAACTCATCAAGTGTCTGAATTGCCTTCTCTTTCATCCTAATCTGTGTAATGTCTGATTTCTTGAAAAAGACAGATGCAAAGTATTCATTAAATGCTTTAGCTATGCTCCAGTCTCCATGACTAAATCCCTGTTTTCATCTCTAAATTGGACCTTTTCCTATGTCTAGAGACGATGACCAGAAAATTTTTTACTACAGTGAGAATCAATTATCTCATCCCACAATCTTTGCCCTGCTTATAGTGAATCATTGTGAGTTCAAATGGACAGTGGTGCGAGAATAAATGAAGAAAACATCTGTTCATTTGTGCCAACTGTCGACACGTGAATCTGTTTGCTCAAATAGTACATTGTCAAAAGAAAAAAAACCCACCTGTCAGTTTAAGTAACAGAAACTACCACCAGTATTCAACTGAAACAGTAAACTTTTGATTCATGAAAGAAAAAATGACTTGATGCTAAAACTGATCTGTCTTTAAAGAGAAGAGCTGTAAAGTTGATAACAGAAACTGGCAGGTATGTTAAATGTTAAAAGCCTGTAAAGATTCCATACACATCAGCAAGGGACCAATGTCATTTCCTATTTGTAACATGTAGATTATTCAAGAAGAATCATCAATATTTCAGGCACTCTAGTTGCAAGCATATGAAAAAAAGGCTTCTGCTTAAATACTTGATTTGTAGGGAGATGTACCTCAGGGACTGCGTTCAATGTTGTCATTTTTGGCCTCCTTTCAACATGAAAGTACTTTTCTGGAATTTCAGGTGAGGAAGATCTAATACCTATTTACAGTTTCTTCTTCAGTTTTAAGTGCTGGTATTTGAAGCAGCACTGGGAGATAACCAACTCTATTTCCTTTACTCACTGGTGACCACATTTCATATGCCTGTTTTGAAACATACATTTTTCAGCATGCTGTCATGGGTCTGCTAAGTGTTCAGGTTGAAGATATCATTCCATGAAGATATTTTTAGCTCCATTTTACCAGACACTTAACACTCATACTGGCACAGTGTTGAAAGAAACCATGATGGTCACAACACATTTCCATCAGGTGCAGTTGGTTTCCCCTAAATGGTTCATTCCTAAGAAAGTGTTTCAGAGGATGGATCAAACTCGCTTCAAAGTGATTGTGGGTCAGATTCTCAAAAGGTTTCACACTCCTGAAAGAAGATGGTCTGGAGTGCAGGGTAAAGTCCATAAGATAGACAGGCCTTGGAAGTTTTGAATCTCAACATTGTTGCTGACTTATGGGCATCACCAGGATGATGTACTTTTCCATATGCCCAGACTGATATTGTCATGGCTGCTAGTGAACTGATGAAACTGAGGTCCATTAGAGGTTCAAGGTGGTGGCCAGAGACCATGATAATTGTTATCTTAAGTCAGTCATTTTTCGTTTGCCATTTTGGCAGTGGGACTAACCACCCATGAATTAACATCTTTTGTTCGGTTTCCAGTGTCATGCTTTCCAAGTTATTCCCACTGCAAAATGACCAAAGTGTCTTCATAGTGATGTAGGCATATATAGCAATTTGCACAGTCATAGAGGTCTACAGCCTTTGGCCCACCAAGTCTGTTCTGTTCAGGAACAACCACCCAGCTATTCTAATCGCACTTTCCAGTCATAGTCCTGTCTGCCTTGCCATTACAGGTGCATATTTAAATACTCCTTAAATATTATGAGCGTTTCTGCCTCCACCACCCTTGTAGGCAGTGGGTTCCATGTTCCTATCATTCTCTGATTGAAAACAATTTTTTATTACATTCCCTCTAAACATTAAACCTATGCCCCTGGTCTTTAATCCTTACACCAAGGGAAAAGTTCTGTCCTGTCTACCCTGTTAGTGCCACTCATAATTTTATACAACTCAATCATTTCTCCATCTCAATCCCTCTCAATTTCCTCAGCTCCAAGGAAAACAACCCCAGTCTGAACAAAAACTGAAAGAACTGTGGATGCTGTAAATCAGGAACAAAAACAGAAGTTGCTGGAAAAGATCAACAGGTCCAGCAGCATCTGTGAAGAAACAATCAGAGTTAACGTTTCGGGTCCAAGGAAGGGTCACCGGACCCAAAATATTAACTCTGATTTTTTCTTCACAGATGCTGCCAGACCTGCTGAGCTTTCCCAGTTTAAACAATCCCTCTTCATAACTGAAATTCTCCAGCTCAGGCAATATCCTGGTAAATTTCCTTTTTACCTTCTCCAGTTCAATCACATCTCTCCTATAGTGCGATTCCTGAACTGCACACAGTACTCAAGCTGTGGCCTAACCAACTTTTTATACAATTCCAACATAACCTCCCTACTCTTAAACTGTATGCCTTCTCTAATAAAGCAAGAAACGCATATATCTTCTTCATTTTCTGAAGAAGGGTCTAGACCCGAAACATCAGCTTTCCTGCTCCTCTGATGCTGCTTGGCCTGCTGTGTTCATCCAGCTCTACACCTTCTTATCTCATATATCTTCTTAACCATTTTATCCACTTGTCCTGGTACTTTATGGGACAAATGGATATGCACATCAAGGCCCCTCTGATCCTTAGAGCTTCCCCAGGTCCTAACATTTATCATGCCTGTGCTGCCTAAGTGCATCACCTCACACTTCTTTAGATTGAATGGTCAGAGAGGGATTGAAATTATTATCAGCACCCCTTTATTTCCTCCTTTGCCTCATTTATCAGCCTGGGATACATTTTATACAGCACTAGAGATTTATCTATTTTTAAGCTAGACAACTCAAAACCTCCTCTCTGCTAACTTCTTTAAGTATGTCACAGTGCTTCTCCCTGATTTCTATGTCCACATCGTCCCTCTCACTACTGAACACCAACACAAAGTATTTATTTAGAATCTGACCTACATTGTCTGGTTCCACATAGAAATGACCACAATGGTCCATAATAGGTATTAGTCTTTCTCTCCATCTACAGGAGCTGCTTTTCACTCCAGAGTGCTTAGGGGAGGTAATGGTAGCGGTTCCGCCGGACCCTAGCTCTTTGCTAGGAAAATCAAATTCACGTTTCAGATGGTGCTACCCAGTTACCTTTGACATTTCAGTTATTGCCATACACGAAGCACGCAAAATTGATGGATCTGAAAACCATTGAAGGATAACCCCACAACAATGTAGATGCGCTGCAAAATTTGTGATGCCTTCGGTCCTAATGGTGGTAGTGTACAGCCCATCACTAAATGTATTGATGTATGCCTGCATTCTAGAGCAGGGGTCCCAAAATCATGCTAGACTGACATAAATACAATTAGAGACAAAAAAAAAACTGCAGATGCTGGAATCCAAGGTAGACAAGCAGGAAGCTGGAAGAACACAGCAAACCAGGCAGCATCTGGAGGAAAGAATCAGTCAACATTTTAGGTATGGCAACATAAATACAAGTAAGCCTATACTACTCAAAGTTCTTAAGGAGGACATCTCTTGGGGGATAAACACTCCATTGCATAAAAATGCTGAACTGGTCACAGAAAAAGTGTGTGAACAAGGAGAACACTGTTATTGCTCAACAGGGCAGAGAAAGGCTTTCTGGCACTGCTGTGGACACCTTAGGGGGAGGAGATGAAGAGACGGAGAAGGATCATTTATTTCCAAGGACGAGATGAGAATTAGGAATATAGGATTTTGGACACAAATGGGTCATTCAGCTGTTTGAGCCTGCTGAGCACTAAGATTGAGAGATCACTCTTATTGAGGTTCACTCACCCTTTGCTTCTGCAAAATCCAAGATTCAGCTATATTCTATTCATATTAACCCGACAAATAAATGTGCTTGTAAACTAGGTGACTACAGACAAACAGCCTTCTCCCTGCATCATGGTCCCATCTAGAATTTAACATTGTTCTTTATTTCATCACACATAATACCGAGGTGCCTTTGAAAGCAGTGAGGGATATCATTTGAAAATACTTTGTTGGCGGCACCTCAATGTATTCCAGACTCTGGATTCGGTCTTGTTGGAGGTGGGTTGAAACTGGCATCAGATCTTGAAAGATTGCATTGTTTGACAGACTTCAGAAAGCATTAGGACAGGGCCTGGAAATTGTCCTGGCCATCAATGAAAAACTAGGGCTGTGAGATGACCCCTCCAGTGATAACTATTATTAAACTAGCAAGGCTGGGTGACTCCTTATTCAATCATTACCAATCAACTCTTCCTCCTCCATCCTCCTCCAGAGACTGAACTACCATATACAAACAAGCAAGGCATGACAAAAACATTTGCAGACAATAAATACTACCAAATAAAGCATTCAAACAGAACCCACTGGAAGCAATCCAGTAGGTCTAGCAATATCGTGAAAGAGTAGACTGTATGTGGACTCTTCACGTGAGCAGTTGTCTCAACAGATATTGCAATCTGCACAGTGTCTCCAGCATTCAATGCAACGCCTTGAACCACAGATACTGAAGGAGCATGCTGCTGCAATCAAATAACTTAAAGCTAGTTTGCACTACTTGAAGCTCTTAAATGGAAATTGTCATCTGACTGTGGCAGCTGCAGGGAGTAATATGGGAAGCAGTTATATTCCATAAGAAGAAGCCTGTGCCACACTGGATGCCTTCATGCAAGAGGTGGAGAGGAGAAATATTCTTTATCCAAGGCAGGGCAGAAACACTTCAGACAAACGTTGCAAAGACCTTGCGACCAAACGTCCATTGCATGCAATGCCAGGAAAGTAGCTGCAAGGCTCTGGAAAACTGACAGGAGAGTTCAATGACCCCACTCATGTAGGTAGGGCAATGAATTTATTTTCAAACACCCACGTTCTATCAATTGAATCACTGCGGCCAAAGCATCACACAACCATTTGACAAATACCCACAAACTCTATGAGTTGTAATGTATACTTCACATTCACAACTTCATTTGTCTTTAATCAAAGACAAGACTGCACCTAGAGTATTCAGTACAATTTTGGTTCCCTTACTGGAGGAGGAATATAACTGTTTTGGAGACAGTTCAGAGGAAGTTCTAGGTTTGGCTCATGAAGAGAGATTGAGCAGTTTACGTCTACACTCTCTGGAGTTTAGAAGAACAAGAGGAGATCTAATTGAGGTATATAAGATGTTAAAGCGTGTTGACAAAGAGAGAAAGAAAAGATGCTTCTTTCTCATGTGGGGCAATCTAAACTGAGAGGTCATAGTTTTTGGATATGGGGTACCAGAATCAAAACAGATATGAGGAGATGTTACTCTTTTCAAAGAGTAGTGAATCTGTGGAATTTACTACCCCAGAGTGTGGCGGATGCCAGGACACTAAGTAATTTAATGAAAAGATAGATGGATTTTTAATTAGTTATGGGTTGAAGGGTTATGGAGAGTGAGTAGGAAAGAGAAGTTGAGACTACGAAGAAATCAGCTATGATCATATTAAAGATGGAGCAGGTGCAAATTGCTAATCCTGCTTCTTGTACTTATGTTCTTATGTTCACCTCACCATCGCACAGTTAGCACTCCTGCAAGCTGCACACTCTCACATCTCACAGTTATTTAGCTACAGCAGGCATGTCTCCTGCATTCCCTCCGTATTGCAGACCAAGGGATGTATAATCAAAGGCACCAACATTCAATTGGCAGGAGACAGACAAGTCAAACATAACCTTAAACCAAAGGAAGAAACCATTAGCAAAACAGAACCATGAAAAAACAAAGTTTGACACTGATCCACATAAAGAGATTACTAAAATCTTGCTCCAAGGGGTAGATTTTAAGAAATGCCTTAAATAAGCAAAGCAAGGTAGAGAGGCAGAAAAGTATAGGGAGGGAATTCCAGAGTGTGGTTGAGGCAATGTAGGCACAGCCACCAAATGTGGAACAAGTACCATTGGGAATACACATGCAGCTAAAAGTAGAGAAGTGTAGATATTTCAAAGGGCCTGTGGCTGGAAGAAATTACACAGATTAAGTGAGGGGAGGTCATGGAGGGATTTGAAAACAAGGATAAACATTTAATCAAGTCAACAAGTGCAGAATGATAAGGGAATGGGAACACCTGCGAGTTAAGATAAAAGCAGCAGAGTTCTAAGAAATCTCAAGTTAATGGAGGGTAGGATGAGGGAGTGAATATCTTAGAATGGATATAAGAGGAGGATCCTATGCTTCTGAAACAGTTTAAGAAAGAGCAGGAAAGCAACTTCATAAAGATTGTGAGAGAGAAAGTATGGGGCCAACTGCCATGAAGAATGGGAGAGAGAGAGTGTGGGATCAGCAGTTTTTCAAAAAGTATGAGAGAACAGGGAAAGAGCCTTCATAAAGAGAAGAGACGGCCTAGCTGAGAATAGCAGTAGCAGCAGAAAGTAAAATCCAACAGTGAAGAGCACTTTCAGCCTTTTTCTACTTGTTGGATTTGATTTGATTTATTTATTTATTGTCACAAGTACCTAAGTATGGTGAAAACCTTTGTTTATGAGCAGCACAGGCAGACCATAGTGAGCAAGGACATACAGATCATAGAGTTACATCGCACAGCGGGTGCATTATTCAAGATTAACACTAGCAAGATCAGCATTATTTGAAGTTAGAGAGTCCATTCAGTCTAATAATGGCCAGGAAGAAGCTGTGTAAATGGAGTCCATGGGTGGGAGATAGTAGGAACTGCCGATGCTGGAGTCTGAGATAACAAGGTGTGAAGCTGGATGAACACAGCAGGCCAGGCAGCATCAGAAGAGCAGGGTTCTCACATCTATTCGCTCCACCCACCTCACTGACCAATTCCCACCCCCACTTTCTACTTACTAGCCTCATCCCCACCTCCTTGACCTGTCCGTCTTCCCTCCCACCTACCCGCCCTTCCCTCCTCACTGACCAACCCCCATCCCAACTCCCTACCTACACTCACCTTTACTGGCTCCATCCCCGCCTCCTTGACCTGTCTGTCTTCTCTCCACCTATCTGCTCCTCTATCCACCTTCTATCTGCCTCCCCCTCTCCCAATTTATTTCAGAGTCCCCTTCCCCTCCCCCATTTTTGAAGAAGGGTCCAGACCCAAAACATCAGCTTTCCTGATCCTCTGATGCTGCCTGGCCTGCAGTGTTCATCCAGCTCTGCACCTTGTTATCCATGGATGGGAGGTTGGCTTCCATGGTGGTCTGGGCTATGCACACAGTCTTCTGTTGTTTCTTACAACAATGAAAGTACAACATCACAGAAAAACAGGTCGATGATTGGTGGGTTATACTGCTGTGTCTCTTTTAAATGGCCAAATGGTTTAAATCAAGATACCTCACTGCAGCTGAAACACAGAGTTAAAAACGTTGACTTTTAAAATATTTAACATCCAAATTGATTAGTTAGTTAAGGTGGAGACGATCAGGCAGGAGATCTGTTGCAGCTGTAGTATGTGGGAGCGGGAGGATGTTGAAGTGATCCAGTGTCAATTTCTGCAGTAAGTGCTCCTTGCTCAGAGCTGCTGAGCTGGCGTCTCAGCAACACACATCAGCGAGCAGGAGGGGTAACTTGACACTGTGAATCAGAAAGCAGTCACACTCCTTAGATTAAGTGTTGTCAAATTTGATCCGTGGTCGGGGACAGTAGGGTGTGACTGTGAGTCAGTTAGATATGGAGATCCAGAATTTAGTTTTGGGGGCGTCTCAGTTCTCTATCACCTTATGTTGACAGTGGCACAGAGGGCAAGGAAGATAAGCCAACTGACAAAAGTAAGACTGTACACAGCGCCACTGTGATGGATGTGTCTGGAGCACCTGAAATAGGAAGGATTTGCAGATGGCTAATTCCCAATAAGATGTCTGAAAGTCACTCCTTTCTCAAGAATATGAATATCCTTGTCCTTTGACCGTGGAAGGAAATTTTTTTTTCGGTCCGTGGGAAAACATTTCAGAAAGATGCCACTGCAACAGGCTTGTTGAGTTTGGCAGTCGGCTAGATGTCCAGTGCAATGCAGTGGGTGGGGCCTGACCTGGGACTCTCGGTGAGTTCCCAATGCGCGGACTGAAGGTTAGATTGAGGCCCGGTGTGGATTGGGCCTGAATTGAGGCTTGAGCAGTCTGAGATCCCAGGACCGAGCCCAATGCAGCAATAGAGTTTCCCTGACATCTGCAGCGACGACAAGGGCAGGTGAGATTGAGATTGGGAAAAGTATGCCAAAGTGGAGGAGACAGACCCCTTGTAGGATGTACGGTCCCGGCACGGCTAAGCGCTTAAGAAAGATTGCAATGGTTGAACATATTAGCTTCATTTCTTTACTTTTCGACTTAATACTAAAAAGGACCATAATATTTAACTTTTAACTTTATTTCTTTCTTTTGTTACACTATACTTGATTTGATTTGATTTGACTTATTGTCGTCATATACTAAGATTGACTGTAATGTTTAACTTTTAACATTGTTCCTTATTTCTTTCTACCTTATTCTTAAGTTTTGTACTTAGGTACTTATACCAAAAATAGCACTATATGTTGCGGCATTGAAAACTTTTCACTGTACTCCTGGACTTTTGTACTTGAGTACACATGACAATAAAGTCTAAATCTAATCTAAAAAATGCCATTTAAGTGTGGAGAGAAAAGATAAATATAGTAGTAAGAGGGAAAAGTATCGTTAAGGAAATTGATACTTTTTTCTGCAGCAAAGAATGAGTGTCCTGAAGGCTGCACTGTCTACTGTTGCCAAGGTGAAGGACAACTCTGAACAAAAGCAAAAAAGAACTGCAGATGCTGGAAATCCGAGACAAAAAAAAAAACTTAAAATGCTGGGAAATCTCAGCAGGTTTGGCAGCATCTGTGGAAAGAAAGAGAGTTAACATTTTGGGGTAGGGACAATGCTTTTGGGCTGCAGAGGTATTTGGAATGGAAGGGGAGGATACTGTTGTCATGGTCCATATAGGTACCAATGACTCACATAGGAATAGTAAAAAAGTTTCTGCTGAGAAATTATGAGTATCTGGGGACTAAATTACAAAGCAGAATCACAAAGGTAGTAATCTCCAGATTACTTACCTGAGCCACATGTAAGTTGGTGTAAGATAAATAAGGCTAAGGAGGTAAATATGTCACTCAATGGTTGGTGTAGGAGAACTGGTTACCAATGAATGGAGCACTCGCAACAGTATTGGGGAAAGGGAGAGCTGCTCTGTTGGGACAGGCTTCATTTGAATCATGCTGGGACTGGATTTACCGTCATAGAGTTACAGAGTTGTACCACATAGAAACAGACCCTTTGGTCCAACCTGTAGATAATGACCAGATATCCTAAATTAATCTAGTCTCATTTGCCAGCATTTGCCCCATATCCCTCTAAACTCTTCCTCTTCACGTACCTGTCCAGATGCCTTTTAAATTTATAATTGCACCAGTCACACCTCTGGCAGCTCATTTAGAACATATGTCACCCTCTTAGGTCCCTTTTAAATCTTGAATTTAACATTTCTAATGCATTGCTGGCTGTCCTCTCACATGTTACTCTCTGTAAACTTGAGGTCACTCAAGACACTGTCACCTGTCTTTTAATTTACCACAAATTTTTGATTCCCTATCGCCCATGCGTTAACTGATCTAGATTGTCTCCCCTTCAAGCAACATTCTGGTTTTAAAATTCTGATCCTCTTTGTCAAATCCATCCATGGCCTTGCACATCCCTAGCTCTGTAATCTCTTCCAACCACATAACCCCCTGAGATTCTGCACTCTTCTAGTTTTGGCATCTTGTGTTCTTGCAAACATAATTACTGTATTATTCATGGCCTTTAGTTGACTCTAGCTCCACGTTCCAGAATTCCAGGCACCCACTCCACACCCTCCAACACCTCTCCACTTCCAGACTTCACATCCCTCCTTCTGGATACTCCTGAAAATCAAATACATCAACCAAGGTTTTGGCCATATGAACTGATATCTCCTTATATGTCTTGCTGACAGACTTTGTTGTATAATACGAAAATCGTGGGAATGTTTAATGACAGTAAAGGTATTACATTAATATGATACCATTGCTGCTGCCCCTCAGACTCTTTTTGCCCAAGGCCACAGATATTCCAAAGTCCTATGACATCCAATTATCTCATGTCTTTGTAGTGGCTGGTTAATATACCATTTATTGTGGAGCATGCATTGCTGTTCAAAGTAATTTTTTGCTGTCAAGCTGAGGATATAAAACACAATTACTGCATAAGCTTTCAAATCTGCTCATGTGGAAAAACTACAACCAGCTACCAAAGAAGTGACTCTGAAAATCAAAGATCCCTTTTACCATGATCGCATTGCAACTTTTATCATACAGGGTCAGTAAATGGGAGCAGGATTTGGCAGTAGTTAGATAGGCAAGGGTGAAAATAGCTATTAAAATGGCACCTTTTGACCTGTATTTGTGTACATGATTAAGGTTCCAACCTGTTTCCAATGAGTGCTCTGGCCAAGAGGATTTAAGCCCACAGAAAGAAGGAATAGACGTCAAATCAGTGTTAAGTTTCCAGACCTAGCAACTGATTCATTGAGATTCCACTGCTAACCACTTTTCTGAACAGCATGCCAAGAAACATTTGTCAACATTTTGAAGGGGTAGTGGTGGTGGGCTGACAGACAGGTGGACGAAAGATGCCCAAATTTGATGATAGATACAGATGAAAATTTATGCAATATCTCTTTTAACCTACAGAAATGAAAGTTGCTGCAAGCACTCAGCAGCAGCAAGTTAGAAGCAGATAGATAAACGATTACATTCCACTAATTGTACCAGTGAAAATAAGTGACGATTTTGCAAATCCAAAATAAATTAGAGAGAAACATTGCATCGGTTTTCAGTAGGGACTAACTCTGTTTGATTACAATAGGTTTTATTTGGTTTCCATGTCATCAGTGGAGTTCAATGACAACTAGTCAATGATCGGGTGTGATATGTCAAAGAAGGTATTCAATTATCATTCCAGAAATATCACCCTTACATCAACAGATGCACAAGATTGGCAGTAGGATTTGACCTTTTACACTAGACATACTAGACAACATGTTCCTGGGCAGGCAGTGCATTTAATTGCAATTCAAGCATCTGCAAATTCTATTTGCTTAAATGTGGAGAAAGCGATTGACAGTTTAGTCAATCTTCAGAATGGGCAAAGAAAATGTGCACCTGGTGTGCCCTTGTTTATTTTTGTTTTGCTGAATTTTAATCTCCAGTTGGCTGCTCATGAGTATGAATTGCCTTTCCTTGTTCCTAACGGTGAAATATTGGTAAGTTATTACCATTCAGCTGAATACTGACACAAGGGAATAACATTCTCATTCAACATAATGGGAGAATGAAGAACTGCAGAAGTGAATGAAATCTATATTATATTCCTCTGGAAATAAATCCAGGTCAAATGCATTTGTTCTATATAATAGAAAATGAAAATGTTACAATGTTTAATAATAATTTACATTTATCTTAATGAAGCCAGTGCAGGACTTTAGCTCAATGTATATTTTAAAAATGTCCAGGCTCCAACAGCAAAGGCAATTAAAGATGCTTAGAGCCGATGGATTGTGGCTGTGTTGATTTATTCAGGTGAGCTCTTGTTCAGGTGACTGTTGAATTGATTTATTCATCCATTGGCTTATCCCAAATTGCTCGAGTGTAGACAAAGGTGTCAGTGGTAGATCCTTGTTACTTCTGCATTGCAGCCGTGTTAACACAGAGATCTTTGTCATTTGTCACTTGGCTGACAGAATAAGAAAGAAACAGACTATGAGTGTCACCAACTCCAAATTAGACAGTGCTAGTAGGAGGGAATAATTTGGGTGAAATTTTTACGAAGGTTAACCAGATAGAAACAAAAATTGAAGACAGAGAACATGTTAAATTTAAGGTAGTAAACATCAGACAGAACAAAATAGAAAAGAGAATAGACAGTCATCAGGGTCTTTTTCTTTGCACCCAGGAAACATTATTTCCCAGATAACAAAGTTGCTGAGAGAAAAGGTGTGCGTGTCCTTTTGTGTTGCCTGAGATTTGCTGAGGATGGTGGAAATGGGAGCACCAGCATGGAGATCCTGTGCTAATGGTGCATCATGATAGTAACCTACCCCTCTTGCATCATTTTCTTGAATCATTTCAAACAAACCGACAAACTCATAATCATTTTGTGGGTTCATTGATAATTGGTGAACCTCATACCTTCTGCCCAGCCACATTCAGATCTGTGAGACATCAGTGGCAAGAACATGGAAAGACTAGGCAGTTTAACAGATCTAATTAAGGAACTTTAGGCCTGGACAGCCTCTGTCTGCCATTTCTGGACAACAACCAGAAGACTGTGCCTGCTGTTGAAGACCTCTCAGGTCCTGATAAAAAATACAGATTTTAGAAATACCATACATTCAGCTGATGTCATTTTTAACACAACATGGATAGATTCTGTTTGTTTATTGTCCAAGCAAAGGGGACAGAAGGAAATTCAACAATATACATAAATATTCATTAAATGTATTTAAATGAATCATGAAAAGATGTGAGTGGTAAATAGTAATGTGAGAGTTGACAGGAGCCACAAAGCAGCAAGAATGAATGACTGGGAAAAATGCAGGAAAGGCAAAGATAACTGGAAAGGTAGAAATGGAGGAACCACAGCTCCTGCAATTGTCTGACAAGATTGAGAACTTTGCAGCTTGTATAGAAGATAGCAAGTGCTTCAGGATGGATGAGAAAACTGACCACGGCTGTGGTACACGAAGGTGTAGGGATAGAAGGGACACAGTAGTCAGGTGGATGGATACTGTTCTCTGCAGCCACAGTAGAACAGTCTGTGTTGCCTGCCTGGTGCCTGGGTTCAGAGTCTCTGAACTGAAGAGAAGTTGCATGGGGATGTGGAGGTTCCAGTTGCCATGGTCCATTAAGGAAACAAAGACATAAGAAAGAGGTTCAGCTTCTGGATCATGAGCAGCAAGAGATTAAATTAGCATGCAGAACCACAAAGTTAATAATTTCTAGCATGAGCCGTGAATAAATTTGTACAAGGTAAATAGGATCAGAAGGATTGATATGTTGCACAAAGATTGGTGCATAAGAAATGGCTTTCAATTCGTGCGTCACTGATTGCAATATTGGAGAAAGTGAGAGTTGTACTGTGCAATTGTATTCATTGAAACCGTGCAGGGATCAATGTTCTGGTGAGTCAAATGACTAGAGCAGTAGAAAGGGCTTCAAATGAAATAGAACAGGCAAAAAAATCGAGTGAAGGAAGATATGATAAACTAAAGTGAGAAGTGATTGAGGTAGCAACATGGATAATGGAATCAGAATATAGCAGGAAGGGACACAGCTGACAAATCTGTAAGATAAGGCTAAAGGTTGCAGACAATGTTAAAAGACAGACTTGAAAACTTTGTATCTGAAAATTCACAGCATGCATAACAAAAGGGTGAATTGTCTTCTCAAATAGCAGTAAAAAATACACACGTTATCTAGATCTTGTTGCCTTTGATATATCTTACAGAGATATGGATGCAAAATGAAGAAAGTTGGGACATGGATACTCAAGGGAATATGATATTTCAGAAGGACAAGAAGCTGAAAAAAGGTGGTGGAGGATCTGTTAAGTAAGGATTACCTTTGTATAATAGAGACTTAATTCGAAAGATCAAGATGTAGAATCAGTTTATACAGAACAAGATAGAACCAAATTTAGAATCACATTTGGGGATAATTCATCATCTCATTAACAATAACCCCCACACTGCAGGATAAGGTACTTTTTTTTATTCACTCATGGAATATAGGCGTTGTTGGCTGGGCCAGCATTTATTGCCTGTCCCGAGTTGCCCTTGAGAAGTTGGTGTTGAGCTGCCTTCTTGAATTGCTGCAGTCCATATGCTGTTGATAAACCTGCCATGCCCTTTAGGAGGGAATTCCATGATTTTGACCCTGTGACAGTGAAGGAATGGTGATATATTTCCACGTAAGAATGGCGTGTGGCTTGGAGAGGAGCTTTCAGGTGATGGTGTTCCCATATATTTGCTGCCCTTCTCCTTCTAGATGGAAGTGATTGTGGGTTTGGAAGATGCTGTCGAAGGATCTTTGGTGAATTCCTGCAGTGCATCTTGTAGATTGTACACACGGCTGCTAGAAGCATCAATGGTGGAGGGAATAGATGTTAGTGGATGCAGTATAATTAAGTGGGCTATTTTGTCCTGGATCGTGTCACATTTCTTGAATGTTGTTGGAATTGCACTCATCTAGACAAGTGGGAATTATTCCATTACACTCCTGACTTGTACTTGCTGCAGTATTCCAAGCTTCTGATCTGCTTTTGCAGACATTGTATTTATGTGACAAGTCTATTTGAGTTTCTGGTTAATGGCAACCTCCAGGATGTAGATAGTGGGAGATTCCGTGATGGTAATACTATTGAATGTTAAGGGATGGTGGTTAGATTGTCACTTTTTGGAGATGGTCTTTGCTTGGCATTTACATGGCATGAATGTTCTTGCTACTTGTCAACCCAAGCCTGGACATTGTCCAGTTCTTGTTGCATTTGAACATGAAATGCTTATAACTGAGGAGTCACAAATGGTACTGAACAATTTGGTGGTATAGTCAACAGTGAAGAAGGTTATCTAAGATTACAAATGAATCTTGGTCAAGGATCATTCTTGAGGAGAGGCAGATGGAGATTAATTTGGATAAATGTGAGGTATTGCAATTTGTAAAATAGACAAGGGCAGGAGTTGTACAGTTAATGCTCAGGTCCTGGGTAGTATTGTAGAACAGAAAGACCTAGGGGTTCAGGGACATTGTTCTTTGAAAGTTGCATCACAGGTAGATAGGGTGGTTAAGAATGCATTTTGCACACTTGCCTTCATTGCTCAACCATTGAGTATTGGAGTTGGGATGTCACATTGAGGTTGTACAGGACATTGGTGAGGCCTCTTTTAGAGTACTGTGTACAGTTCTGGTCACCCTGCTATAGGAAGAATATTATTAAATTGGAGAGGGTTCGGAAAAGTTTTACCAGGATGTTGCTGGGACTGGAGGGTTTGAGTTATAAGGATAGGCTGGATAGTCTGTAACCTTTTCCACTGGAGTGTATAGAGGTTTATAATATCATGAAGGGCATAGATAACGTGAATAGCAAAGGTGTTTCCCCTATGATTGGTGAGATCAAAATTAGGGGACGCATTTTTAAGGTGAGAGGAGAAAGATTTAAAAGGGACCCAAGGGGCAACTTTTTTACACAGAGACGGTAGTTCATATGTGGAATGAACTGCCAGAGAAAGTGGTAAATGCCCGTGCAGTTACAAATTTGAAAAGACATTTTGCTAAGTACGCGAATAGGAAAGGTTGAGAGGGATATGGACCAAATGCAGGCAAGTCTGACTAGTTTAGTTTGGGAATTGTGGTTGGCATGGACATGTTGGACCGAAAGGTCTGTTTCCGTGCTGTATGACTCTATGACTCTATAACTAATGAGCATCCCAATTTCTGACCATTCGAAGAAGTGTAGAGAAGCCACCAATAGACACATATTCCCCTCCCCTTCCTAGTCAGCAATCCGCCAGAACCATTTCCTTGTGTTTTAGTTCCTGGCACTTCAACCCACAACTGTGTTTCCAATGTCAACATTTCATTAAAAACCAAAATAACTGCGGATGCTGTAAATCAGGAACAAAACAAAGTTGCTGGAAAAGCCCAGCAGGTCTGGCAGCATCTGTGGAGGAGAAAACAAAGTTAATGTTTCGGGTCCGGTGACCCGAGTTCTGAAGAAGGGTCACCAGACCCGAAACGTTAACTCTGTTTTC
>NC_063336.1:28025048-28063488 GCF_021869965.1 Rhincodon typus
CAGCAGGTCTGGCAGCATCTGTGGAGGAGAAAACAAAGTTAATGTTTCGGGTCCGGTGACCCGAGTTCTGAAGAAGGGTCACCAGACCCGAAACGTTAACTCTGTTTTCTCCTCCACAGATGCTGCCAGACCTGCTGAGCTTTTCCAGCAACTTTGTTTTTGTCAACATTTCATTCTCAGGCCTCCTCATTCTCCACCTAGGTACCTTTAGCACTCAACATTGAGTTTAACAATTTCAGAAGGTGCACACCCTCCTCCACATTTGTTATGTACCCCTACACCCCAAGGTCCTGTTGGTATGGGTTGCTCTCAGCACAGCCGAACCGTTTCCCATCATTTACATTGTTTAACTATCCTTTTAACAGTGCACCTTCATGCTTACCTTCAGCAATCGGTATACAATGACACCCAGATCTCTTTGCACATTTCCCTCTCTCAATTTATTGCCATGCAGACAATAATCTGCCTTCCTGATTTTGCCCATTCGCTCAGCCTATCCAAATCACACTGAAGCATCTCCGCATCCTCCTCACAGCCATTCCTTCCAAACACCTTGGTGTCACATGAAACTTTTGGAGATATTACATGTAGCTCCCTCATCTAAATCATTAATGGTCATTGCACTCAAAACATTAACTCTGTTTCTCTCAACAAATGCTGCCAGACCTGCTGAGTTTCTGCTTTCTGTTTTTGTTGCAGAGGAGGTTCACCTGACTGATTCATGGGATGAAGGGGTTCTATGAGAAAAGCGTTTTTTTTTAATTTGTGCATGGAATATAGACATCACTGACTAGGCCAGAATTTATTGCCCATCCCTAATTTATGAGCTAATCACATTGCTGTGAGTCTGGAGTTACATGCAGGCTTCCATTTCCTTTCTTAAACAACATAAGTGAACCAAATGGGTTTTTACTGCAATCTACAGTACTTACATTGTCACCATTAAGACAGTATTTTTAATTCCAGGGTTTTTAAAATTGAATTCAAATGTCACCATCTATCGTAGAGAGATTCACGTCCATGTCCCCAGATTGTTAGCCTGTTCTAGATTACAAGTCCAGTGACATTACCATATGCCATTGCCTCTCCTTGGACAAGATGGACCTGTATCAATTTGAGTTATTTTTATTCACTCATAGGATGTGGGTGCACTGGCCCATCCCTACCTGCCCTAGAGAAGGTGGTGGTGAACTGCTTCTTGAACCACTGCACCATCAGGGAGAGAGTTCCAGGAATTTTACCCAATGGAAATATATTTCCAAGTCCGGATGTTGAGTGTCTCAGTGTGTTACTTGTCTCTTGTTAACCTTTGACTAGTTATTGTCCAGGTCTTGCTGCATTTGGGTACAGACTGATTCAGGATCTAAGGAGTAACAAATGGTGCTGAACATTGTGCAATCCTAGGTGATTATCCCTATATCTGACTTATGATGATGGGAAGGTCATTGATAAATCAAAGGAAAATGGTTGGACCAAGGACCCTACCCTGTGGAACTTCAGCAGAGATGTCCGGTAGCTGAGGTAATTCACCCTAACCACCACAAACAGCTTCTTTTCTTCCAAGTATGACTCCAACCAGCAGAGAATTCTCCCCCAATTCCCACTGACTCTATTTTTGCTAGAACTCCTTGATGCCACACTTGGTTTGATAAGGTCTTGATGTTGAGGACTGTCACTGTCACCTCACCTCTGGAATTCAGCTCTTTTGTTTATGTTTGAACCAAGGCTGTAATGAGGTCAGGAGCTGAGTGGCCCTGGTGGAACCCAAACTGGGCGTCACTGAGCAGGTTATTTCTGAGTGGGTGCTGCTTAATAGCACTGTTAACGACACCTTCCATCACTTTACTGATGATCGAGAGTAGACTGATGGAGTAGAAATTGATTGGATTTAGATCTGACCTGCTTTTTGTTTCGAGGACATAACTGGGTAATTTCCACATTGTTGCATAATACCAATATTATAGCTATACTGGAATTACTTGGGCTAGGGGAGCAGCAAGTTTTCGAGCACAAGTCTTCAGCCCTGCCGATGAAGATTGTCAGCACCCATAACCTTTGCAGTATCCAATGTCTTCAAACATATCTAGACATCAAGTGGCGTGAATCGAATTGACGGAAGACTGACATCTGTGATGCTAGGGACGGAGGAGTACATGCTGTACCTGAGCTGGGCAGTGCACAGGTAAGGATGTGTTCTTGTGTGGCTAAGGAGCTGGTGTAAGTGCAAGGATCCACAATTTTGGACCATTGTGATCTCTTTAGCAGTAGAAGTGACCTGTATAAGAAGGATGGATTACATCTGAATTGGAAGGGACCAATACCTTGGCAGAGAGATTTGTTAATGCTACTCAGGAGGTTTTAAACTAGTTGGGCAGGTGGGTGTGGGGAGGGGAGGAAATGGGGTCCAAAGAGAAAGTGAGAAAAGAGGTGAGTCTGAGGCTGGTACAATAGATAAGGGGAGCAATATGGATATTCAAGACAGTCAAGAGCACGAGGTAAGACTGATAAATTAAAGTGCATTTATTTCAATGCAAGAGGCCTGACAGGTAAGGCAGATGAACTTAGTGCATGGTTGTGAACATGGGACTGGGATATTATAGCAATTATAGAGACATGGCCCAGGAAGGGACAGGACTAGGAGCTTAATGTTCCAGAGTATAGCTGCTGTAGGAAAGGTTGAAAAGAGAGAAAGAGAGGAGGGCGAGTGACATTTCTGGTTAAGGATAACATTACGGTTGTACTTAGGGAGGATATTCCTGGAAGATCATCCAGAGAAGTTATGTAGATGGAACTGAGAAATAAGAAAGAGATGAACATCTTATTGGGATAATAGTAAGCAGGAAATTCAGAAGTAAATATGTACAGAGATCTCAAATAACTAAGACTAATTGGGTTGAAATGGTCGGAGATTTTAGCTTTCCAGACATTGACTGGGGCTGGCATAGGCTTCGTTGGAGAAGAATTTGTTAAGTGTGTACAAGAAAATATACTTGCTCAATATGTGGATGAACTTACTAGAGACGGAGCAAAACTTGACATTCACTTAGCAAATAAGGCTGAGCAAGAGACTGAGGTGTCAAGTTTGACCTGGCTGCTCTCCGTATGACATGAACTCAAGTTTGTGTGCACTGAAATAGACTTAAACTTTAAGCAAATTTTCTAAAGTCTGAAGGACAGTTGTCAGGATCTTTGTATTCATCATCAAAGTACCAGAGAGGGTTTTACCTATTGTTTATTCTGTCAGGTATCTGCCAATCAATTCAATTGATGATTTTTTTATCTAACTGAATTGTTGACAGAATTTCAATTGAATGTCAATCCATGTTCAGATGTATGTTTTCCAGCTCTCCTGTTCTTTAAAATGCCAGTGCAAAAATTTGTATTGTGGTGTAATTCTTTTCAGTGTTTTTGTTTTCTTCCCTGCTCGTTTTCTGTTGTTGCCCCTATGAAAATTGAAGGCTGTAGTAACAGACTTTTGTCTGTAGGTGGCACACATACAAAAATGCATGACAACATCCAATGGACTTCTAAAAAGTATGTAATTTTGGAAAAAGTGAAAGGTATAATCAAATAACATCAGGCAGGGATTGGAATTTTGTCAGTGTTTTTAAGTAGCATTTTCTTCTAGGGGCACTTTGAAGCTATAATTTTAGGCCATTTTAACCTCCCATCTTTTTTAATCAGATCAATGGCAGCCCATTATTTTTGTATTTTTTTTGTTTAGAGACAGAGAAGGAGAAATAAACAGTACTGACAATGTGTTTTTACAGTTTTAGTTGTAGTTATAACTTCAGCTGAGTACTCAGATTGATAAATGACTCTTAGGAAGTATTACTACAACTGCAATGTTGCTTTTACGTTTCATTCGTAAATGTTCTCTTGTTGCCACCATGAT
The DNA here is from genome assembly GCF_021869965.1 of Rhincodon typus. Classification (NCBI taxonomy): domain Eukaryota; kingdom Metazoa; phylum Chordata; class Chondrichthyes; order Orectolobiformes; family Rhincodontidae; genus Rhincodon; species Rhincodon typus. The sequence continues at coordinate 28,028,944 of NC_063336.1, forward strand.
GCCATTTGTATTTCACTATATGCCAGCCAATGTAGCTTCTCCGACAATACCTTCTAAACCTGTGACCGCTACCAACTAGAAGCACAAGAACAGTAGATACATAGGAACGGAATCACCCGCAACTTCCCCTTGAAGGCATACACTATCCTGATTGAAACTATTTCACTGTTCTTTCACTGTTGCTGAGTAAGAATTTTGGAACTCCCTGTCTAACAGCTCTATGGGTGTCTCTACAGCATAGGACTGTTGTGGTGCAAGAAGGTAGCTTGTCACCACATTTTTCATTGCAATTAGGGATGTGCACCTAACCAGTGACATCAACATCAAATGAATGAATTTTTTTAAAAAAGCGTATGTAACATAGGTCACAAACAGTTGGGCTCTTGTGATACAGAAGTCTTGAAATTGTTTACAATACCAACTATTTACAAGGCTCCAATATCATAGACTCACATGCAAAATCTGTCCTTAATAATGTTATTATACATTGCACAGACATCGCTGGCTGACTGCAATGCCTTCACTCCACACCAGGAGAGTGACTGAAGGTGAAGAAGGTGCTTTTATACCAGAAATCATATGCTTTCATGTCATGTAACTGTCTGAAATGTACAGCCTACCTGGTCTGGAATCAACACCATTGTACAACAATTTCTTCAAAGTTTCTCTGTTGATGTTCCAATGAAATTGCAATTTGGGTAATTACTGTAGAAATTTTCTCCTGCAGAAATTTATCATTTAAAATTTCCAGCAGTATGTTAGATAGAATTTACCATTTAAAAAAGAATTTATTGATTTTTTTAAAGGGGCCTATTTCAATGTCTGCCAGTGTTAAAAATTTAAAAGTGCAACTAACACCCAAAACAGCTTGATAGGGTCCAGATCCGACACATTGATTTTCCTGCTCCTCAAATGCTGTGCTCCTCCAGCTCCACATTTTATTGACTCCGACTTCGGCATCTGCAGTCCATTCTGTCTCCTAGTTACCCAAAACAGCTCACCTGGTCATTTGTTGTATTGCTGTTTGTAGAATGTTGCCCAATGCAAAGTAGTGGCTGCATTTCATACACTCGAACATGAATTCAACTAAAAAATGTGAACTATTTTGAGATGCTGTGAAGTCAAGAATTCTGACGTACAAATTCTTACTCTTTTAATTAGTTCACTCCATGTGCTAACTACTTGCTGTGTTCTATACCTATTAATGGCAATTATAGTTGCAATCCGTTTGTGATATTTGGTTTTTGGACTCCAATAAATATAGTGGCTATATTTTAAAAATCTCAAATCTTTTTCGTATAGTTGACAAAAAAGAAAGAAATAACATTTATACCATGACATTTATGACCTCAAGATGTTGTTAAGCCATGACAAGTCTACAGAAGTATATAACTGATTTAGTTTGTTAACTTCATGTTTGAAAGTAACTTGGGTTGTTTTGTTGATCCTATTCACATGTCTACAATTGTCATGGTGTTTGTGGTCAATAAATTTGAATAGAGGATTGCTTCACCTAAAACTAATTTTGGCGCTATGCAGTGAACATCTGCACAAATAAATGAGGAAATAAACTCTATAATGCGTCACTCATTGTCCAGAAATTCTATCATGTATTCACTCTCTGGTAAATGCAATCTTCTGTCTCTGTGATAGAAGTTTCAAGAGCGGTGCAAATAGAAATATGTGTCATCGTGGATTTATTTGTGTTCAACACCATTTTGCAGTACATGGGCTTAATCATCTCTCAGTGGTTTCACACAGCCAGTTATCATGTACTCAATCTAAGGGTATGGACATTGAGAGTATTTTGAGAGATCAGGTTTTGCAAGAATTAATTAAATGACCCTGATCATTTATCTGTAAGTTGAGTTCTGAAGAAACATACTGCTTTCAATTTTCTGCTGATTGTGGCCTTGTTATGCCATTATTATTTCTAGAAAGGTAAGAGATAAAAACTAAAGCTGAGTACATAACTTAACTCTTTGTATCTATGGGAATGGGATTTTTGTAGGTTATTGGAATTTAACCAACCAAATCCTGCTTGATCATTTGCAGTTTTCAGCTTTGTTAGACCACACTTAATGTGAAGATTTATAGTACTTACTAAGGCAGCATCATTTGATTAATTTCATATTATTTTTTTCCTCTTTGAATGAAAGAAAATAACATAAAAAATGTAGATCTTAGTACAGTTAGAACATGTTGACCTGAAGGTGCTCTGTCACATCAACATCATAGAAACAAAACTCAAGCACAGAACAAATCTTGTGCTAAAGTGGAAAACAGATAAAGGATACAGAATTTGCTAGATCCATGTTCTATTAGAATGGAGGGTGTGGGAAAATAAATCATTGGATTTTTATTTAGTTCAATTTTTGTGATAGATCTCTGAGGATTTGGGATGTTCTCAGTGCTGTAGTGACAATAAATTCACCAGACAGGTATGGGTGCATATGTGACCAGAAAGAATGAAGGATAATGACAGGTAATGTAATTCTCAATGTTGTGCTATGTCACATAGTTAGTAGGTCAGTATAACTTTAAGAGATGTGCTCATGATATTATCCCAGTATGATAGCATGTGACTTAGGGGTATTAAGATCTGGCATACCATCATAGGAGATAGCAAGAACTGCAGATGCTGGAGTCAGAATCAATACAGCGTGGAGCTGGAGGAATACAGCAGGTCAGGCAACATCAGAGGAGAAGGAAAGTCGATGTCTCAGGTCTGGACCCTTCATCAGGACTGGATCAAATAAAGCATGACATACTTTTGAAAGGATGCTGCTCTAAATGTAGTGTTTATATATACTAGCTCATTGTGATAAACAATTATTGCATTCTTCAATATACACGGTATCCACAGTCTGGTTTGTTATATTAGGAGAGATAAGTTAAGAATGACCGCATTAGGTGAAGTAACCTACTGGTAGCAAGACTTCAGTTGTGGTTTGCAGTGATGACCATCTGTTTAAATAAAAATCTCCAAGGTCTCAGCAGTAGAAATTTAGAAAACTAATTAAAGATCGAATGAACAATAGCTATGGAAGTTAGATAATCAGCAGCATCAAAGAGTACAGATCTGTACTTAGGCAATGACCAGCAATATGAGCATTCAACCTTTCTCTTCCTCTCTTTAAAAAAAACCTGAGAGCCTGCTGATCTATTTTTTTTAAAGCCCTCTTAGGAGAAAATATATCTTTAAAATACTAAAAAGTGGCTATCTGCAATGGGAAGACATGTTCACTCTGTGCCTTGGTTCGTTCTTTTACTTTCTTCAAGTTGGCGCAAAAATAGGGACAGACCCAAGTGACATCATCACTCTTTATTCATTGTGTGCACCACCTAGGGGCAGAAACAGGCAACTGCTAGCTTGCAATTCTTGAAGAAGCTTATTTGAAGGGACAACAACTAATGGAGCAACAGCAGGGAAAATAAAGGAAAACAAGACCATAAAAAGGAAAAATAAAAGCAGGAAGAAGCATAATGAGTAAAAGAAATAAATAAAAGCTTCATTTCACTCCAATTCTTAAAAAAACCCTGTAAAGAGAAATGGAAGGGAAATACTTATGGACTGGACACCCAGTGACACCTTCTCTGAATTATAACTGTGCCACTATCATGAAGAAGATTCACAGAATTAATATGTTCTGTCTTTCCATTGATGATCAGAAAGATGCAGAAAAAAATCTAGAAACCTTTTAAAGATCAACTAAAGGTAAGTATTAACTTCTTGATTATCCCACTCATATCAGACAAATGATAACCCAAAGAGTCTATTGACTAGTTTGTTAGAAGATGCTGCTTAAAGGGAATGGGTGTGACTTTTCTGAAGAGGAACAGTCAGAGAGGATCATTGAAATAGTCATCACCTCTGCACCAATTAAAGACTTTAAGAAGGATCTTCTGGGCAAGAAAAAAGTCATTGACACATGACTTGAGTGTAGAAGTCATAAAGACAGTTAACTACTTTAGGTATAGCCAACATTATTGCTGAAACTAGTTGGGAAGTGGGTCATACTGGCAATGTCACAGGGCTAGTAATTCAAAGGTCCAAGCAAGCATGAAAATGTTCTGGGGTATGGTTTCAAATACCACCAGGGCAGATGGCAAAATTTGAATTCAATAAAATCTGGAATTAAAAGCTCGTCCAACTGTCCATTGTTGTAAAAATCTATCTGGTTGACTAATCTCCATTAGGGAAGAAATCTTCAATACTACATACAAGGTGAGGCCAACTGTAATGTTGTTGACTCTTAACTTCTGTCTGAAATTGCCCAGCTATCCTTTCAGTTCAATTAGAGATGGGCAAAAAATGTCAGGTTCACCAGTGATACTCATATCCCATGCAAGAATGAAAGAAAAAGCAAAAAACACCAAACCAACAAAATTCTTAACAGATGCAATTTGTCATTCCTACTCAAATACTGTCCAGTTTTTCTTGATATCATGAAGAAATATGGAAAATTTGGTTCTAAAGGCCAAGCCAGATTTCAGAACAAAACACAGATTATCAAAAGGATGGTGTAATGCCACAGCATGGGTAGCAAGGAAAGTGTTATGAGATATACAACTGGAAAAAAATTAGTGCAGTTCAAAACCAACCAAGCAAAAGTCAAATTTCAGAAAATGACCAAACTTTCCATATTCTTACCCTCGCACACCATGTCAACGGTATAAGGTTTTGCAACCACGAATATCAGAGGTCCTGAAAAAGCAGAACAACATATGTTAAAGGACAAAATCAACACAACAGCTAGCGTCAACATAATAACACTTTGCATTCTGAAAGACTTGTACCACAGCAAGTGGCTTTCCATTATATGGCCTATGAGAGAGAGAGAAACTACCTTACAGCATGTAACAGATTATCAATTTCATGCATTTACAGAATCACAGTGTAGTGCAAATACACAAACTCATCTTGGATTCCAAAAATCTTCTAACCTTATAAATACCAATGGTCCAACAGTGACAGGGCTCCCAGTATGCACAGATTTAGTTGTAGTCACAAACCAGAGTTTGAAGCCACCCCACTATGGCAGAACTGCATACAAATGATGTAGTTGAATATGTCAACAATTTTAAACAGCTGTTCCCAGTTTGATACAAGCAATGGCAATTTTAAGACAATTGAGAATATACCCAGCTGTATTTGCAGAGCTGATGACACCATGGTTATGTGCAAGACAAAGGCAGAGAAAACAACAACCTTCACTTACTGAAGGCAGCCACACAACAGCATGGATTGTTATTTAACTACATGAAGTTTCCATTCAAAATCTGTCGGATAAACTTCCTGAGGTCCAATTACTGTTTCCACAAAGTCCATGCCAATCCAGGGAAGATTAAAACTGTTAAACAAATGCTTACTCTGCAGGACAAAGAGGATTTGTGACATTGTGTCAGATTTTTGACCACCAGTTTTTTTTGTTCTCACAAGCAGGTTCTGTCAACAATATCTTGACTACTGCAATATTATGACCAAAGGGAAGTCTTGGTTCTTAAAGTGGATGCATTACAAGAAGGTCGGGGTGCATGTCTTTTACAAGGTGAAAAACCTTTAGCTTTTGGTTTCTAAAAATTGATATCTGAGCAAAACAACTATGCCAAGATAGAGCATGACACATTAGATATTTGGCATTATGCAATTGCAAACATTGTTAATTAGCATGAAACTTACCATTGAAATAGATCGTACATCATTAGAATGACCTGCTCCGAACTGCTAACTATTGCAGAGTCAACGTGTCAGGGTGCAATGGTATGACTTTGAAGTGAAATACAAGCTAGCTACCAAAATGATGATGTCTGACATAAGTAAAAACCAAAATATTCCTCTTGGCCTCTTGGCTGCAAAACTGAAGATGTTCTGTGAATTGAACTTTGGCCAGGGCCAGTGTAAACAGGGCAACCAGCAACTGCCACAGATAAGTAACTTCAGGAATTGCAAAAGATAATTATCCAGTGATAATCTAACAGTATTAGAAAAGGACCAGTGAAGATTTAACAAAAAAACTTTTCTCTTCATTTCAGGACTCCTAAGAATGCAAACCCCCAAGATCCACACCCAGTGCCTTGTGCCACACATGCACAATCTTGACTTCTCTGTAATGAAATTTCAAGGCTGTCCCGGTCTCCAGTTCCATTTCATTCTAAATTGCATTCAACACCCCAAAAAAGAAACTGTTTTCTCTTCTTTTCAAGTTTTAAGGAATACACGTTCCAAAAACTCTCGGGTACAAACACCTCAGAGATAGTAAGAACTGCAGATGCTGGAGTCAGAAATAACACAGTATGGAGCTGGAGGAATACAGCAGGCCGGGCAGCATCAGAGGAGTAAGAAAGTTAACATTTCAGGTCAGGACCCTTCTTCAGAAAAATGTCCGCTTTCCTCTGATGCTGCCTGACCTACTGTGTTCCTCCAGCTCCACACAGTGTTATCAGATACTAACACCTCTCTGGATTCGTTGTCTTCTCATAACACATCCAATCCAAGATGGAGACATTGGGGACAGCAGCATTCGGCTCATGAACGCGGATCTTGGCTGCTCTTGGGCTCATGTGGCGGGTCTGGCCACATCCACTCGGCTTCAATGTTGTGTTTTCATCTCAGTAACATTTATTTTTGGTTTTGGTTGCCCTGGGGCTCCTTCTGATGTCTTCCTGTGGGAGGCCAGGGCCCCTTATAACTCCATCCCCGCTCCATCTTAGGTGGTAGCATCAGAAGATGAGCCAGGACCCCATTGGTCGATATAGAGCCAGGACCCGTCAGCCGATGCCCAGCGTCGGAGGAGGTGTGAAACCTGAGCAGCACGACCATCCCCAGCTCGGAGGTGGCACATGGGGAAGCGATGGCGCTGGTGGTGGCAAAAAAGAAGCACATTTCCAGGACCCCAGGGACAATATCAGACATTGGCGACTGGAGGAGCAGAGAGATGACAGCTACGGAGAGGGAAAGATGAACTTTTGAAGCTGTTCAGCCTCAGTAGTATCAAATTCATATTAATTTAGTAGGTGCTTTACCATTTGTACAATTTATTCAGTCATTTATTCTGAAATCCAAAATGGTGCCAGACTGTGGCAATTATACACATTTCACTGTACCTAGGTACAAGTGACAATATTAAATAAATCTAAATCCCTTCTTCTAATCCCACCTCTTGTCAGTTATTCACTATACTCACTGATCTCTTCGTCTCTGATACTAAATGATCAGCAAAGGATTTAATATTATCTCTCTCTCTCTCTATGCCCTCACCTCAATAAATTCTGACACAACATGGAATTAAGACATAAATTATTTTCTAAATGGGGAGAAAATTCAGAAATCTGAAGTGCAAAGGGACTTGGGAGTCCTAGTCCAGGATTCTATTAAGGTAAACTGGCAGGTTGAGTTGGTAGTTAGGAAGGCAAATACTTTGTTGGCATTTATTTCAAGAGGACTAGAATGTAAAAGCAGGGATGTACTTCTGAAGCTTTATAAAGCTCTGGTCAGACCACATTTAGAGTATTCTGAGTGATTTTTGGCCCCATACCTTAGGAAGTATGTACTGGCCCTGGAACGGGTCCAAAGGAGTATAATGACAATCATCCCAGGAATGAACGGCTTAAGAAATGAGGAATGTTTAAGGAGTCTGGATCTACACGTGATGGAGTTTAGAAGGATGAATGGGGATCTATTTCAAACTTACAGAATACTGAATGACCTGGACATAGTGGACGTTGGGAAGATGTTTCCATTGGCAGGAGAGACTCAGCCCCGAGGACATGGCCTAAGAGTAAAGGGAAGACCCTTTAGAACGGAGATAAGAGAAACTTCTTCAGCCAAAGAATGGTGAATCCAGGGAATTCATTGCCACAGAAGGCTGTGGAGACCTGCTCATTCAGTATAATTAAGCCAGTGATAGATAGGTTCTTGATTGTCAAGGGGTTGAAGGGTTGCAGGGAGAAAGCAGGAGAATGGGTTTGAGAAACTTATCAGCCATGATTGAATGGCAGAGCAGATTTGGTGGGCTGAATGGCCTAAATTCTGCTCCTATGTCTTATGGTCTTATGAACTCTTCTTCTGTTGCTTTTGCCTCCATGCTCACTTCATTGGATAGGAGTCCTTTCCCCTGTCCAAAGATCTTTCACTGTCCTTCCACCTGGGCTCATCCCTCTGGCTTGTTATTTACACTTTAACTCTTTGTTGAGAACTGACAACATGACATCAGCTCCCTGAATTTCTCTGCTCCCTTAAAATTTATCCTGTCTCCCTCCAAGCTCTCTGCACTCCATTCTTTCAGGTTTGAGCCTGTTGTTTTATAAGCAAACCTTCTGATATGGGTGGAGTTGTTGTTGTTTGGCACACTAACCTCCAAATAGCAGAGGCTGAGTGCCAACTCTCAGACATTTCTTCCTATCTCCCCTGGTTCATGAATTCCCACATCATTGAAAAAGACTGCCTCTACAAAATTTACAAACAGGTACCAATTCATTGTTTCAACCTGTTGCTGCCCAACTGAACACATTTCTTCCTATCTTGACCCTATTTTCCCCTGCAGTGTACAGCCTCTCATTACTTACATTTGTGATTCTTCATGTCAGTTTCACAATTTCCAGTTTTCTGGCCTTTGCTGCCTCCTCTTTACCAAAGATGTGCAATCTCTCTCCACATCAGGATGGTGTGAAGGCTCTCTGCTTCTTCCACAAAAGGCAACCTGAACAGTCTCCATTCACCCCCACTCTCCTTCACCTGGCTCAGCTCACTTTCATTTTGAACAATTTCTCCTTTTAACTTGTTTCACCAGCTCTAAGTAAAAGATTTCATTCATACCTGTCACTTTATGGGGTATTTGGATCATTCCTTATTCCAGTCCTTTTCAGCCTTCATCCATAACTCCTCTAGCTCTGCTATACTAATGACATCTTTGGTGCTGTTCCTGGCTCTCATCCATTTCGTTTTCAATTTACAACTTTCTTTCACCACAATTAAGTCCATTTATGACTCTTTCCTTCTTTAATTTCTCTGTTTCATATCTAGGGATAGGCTGTCCACCAATATCAGACCCACCAACTCCTGCAGTTATCTTGATGATGCTGTTCCCTGTAAGGACTCTATGCCACTCTCCCAATTTCTCTGTCCAAGTAGCATTCCAGTGATTCCAGTTTTCACAGACATGCTTCCGACATGGTTTCCTTTCTCCTCAACCTAGGATAGCCTTGTCCAATGCATCTCTTACATTTCTGTCTTCACCCTCTTCCCCTCCTTCTCAGAATAATGAGAGGTTTCACCTTACCCTTACTTTCCATCCATCCAGTCTCTGCATTCAAAGGATCATCCTCTACCATCTTCAGCAGGATGCCATCACAAAACGTATCTTCTCCACCCCTCCCTTGTCAGTGTTCTGCAGGAGCTGTTCCCTCCAATTTGTCTATCTTGGGTTGGATAGTGTTGGTCAATGGCATATGGTTCACTGACAAACCATTTCAAAATATATGTACTAAGTGTGGAATGACCTATATAACACCCACCTTCCACATTCCAGAAGAATGTATGGTGCTTAGCAACATAGAAAGTATAAACAAAGTAGGTCATTTGGTCCTTTAGCCTACTTGGCCATTCGATATGAAATGGCCTGTCCTCTATCTCAATTTCTGCTTTCTCTCCATACCCCACAATGCCTTTAAAAGCTATAAAATTATCTCTTTCTTAAACATATTCAGTGACTTGTCCTTCGCAGTCTTCTGTGATGGGGAAATTCCACAGTTTCACTACCCTTTGAATGAAGAAAATTATTCCTTATCTCAGTTTTAAATGATCTACCCCTTAGCCTGAGATTTTGTCCCCTGGTTTTAGACTCCCCAACCAAGGAAAATATCCTCCTTCCACTGGGTCTGTCCAGCCCTGTTATGTACGTACTTCTAATCAATGATCATTAACGATCTAACAACAAAGCAAGACTTTCATATCATATCACTCATTTTCCTGCAAAACCAAGTAGAGAATGGATTACCACAACTTATGCTTGGATTGCAATTGTGAATAATCTTCCCCAGCAACCAACTGTCTAACTATTTTGGGACACAAGACGTTCTCCAAAGGAAGAGAAGAATAAAAAAAAATTAAGTGAGCCAGCAGATCAAGAATGACCAAAACTATACACTTGGCAGTAAGCGTACATTAGAAAGGCAAACATGTGGATACCACTAAAGTTTTGTAAAATATAGAGCCAACCCAGATCACACTAAGTCATTACTAATCATCGTGCTATGTTGTGAAGAAATGGAAGCAATCCAATATACATCACATGATCATGCACAAAAAGCATGAAGGCAAATACTCCAACAATTCTAATTGTGCAGTGATGTCGAGTGACAGCGACCAGCAGCAAGATAATCAAATTGTGAAAGAATTGCAACAACAGAGAACGTATCATACTTCTCCAGAGACATTTACAATCACCAGATCAGGATGAGTGGTCAAACCTCCAAAACCATTGCTTTGAAGCTTGAAACTCTGTTTTACATGTTTATATAATTTTCAAGTTGACAATATGCATAACCATGTACATTTTTGTTTGCATTTTTACTTTTGTATACCTTTAGTTCTAGAAAAAAGGTAAGTTGTATAAGGTCAGCATACTTCTCACAGGCATGCTCATAATAACATTTCTGTGTTATAACATGTGACTTAGGGTTATAAATATCACAAACTCCATCTTAACTCAGCTCACTTGACGCATTACATGAAGCACAACAACAAAGTTGCTGGAAAAGCTCAGCAGGTCTGGCAGCATCTGTGAAGGAGAAAACAGAGTCAACGTTTCGGGTCTGGTGACCCTTCCTCAGAACACCGGACCCGAAACGTTAACTCTTGTTTTTCCCTTAACAAATGCTGCCAGACCTGCTGAGCTTTTCCAGCAACTTTGTTTTTGTTCCTGATTTACAGCATCCGCAGTTCTTTTGGTTTTTATCACATGAAGCATACTGTTTTTTTTGTAACCAATAAGTTAGTGTTAGCCCAGACACTGATATGGCTTTGCATGTAATATTTATATGAAATATGTGGCTGTAATAAAAACTTATTGGATTTTTCAACGCCAACAATATCCACAACCGAGTTTCCCATATTGCAAGGCATAGTGTTGTTACTTCAGGTGAAATATCCTGCTGGAGGCAAAACCCACATCACTCAGTTGTTCTTTGTTAGTGGCTGTCTGAATACTATTAATCTCATTTTAGCTCAAACATGGAGTCAACTTTGAATCACTAAACATACAATTCTCAGGAATTTCAATTACTTTTCTTAAATTCCTGTCCAGAAGAGCACTGTTCAATGGTTAACATATTCCTTTGATATAAGTTTAAATCAGGCATCTCAGCTCAAATTTTCTCAACAGTGATGATTTTTAGGATTATAATTTCACATACATGGGCTAAAATGAAGCTTACAGAAATTAATGCATCAGTAAGAGCATGTTATCCATACAGACTGTGCTCAATATTTAAATTCGGTTATACGGCCTTGTTTGGTAAGATGAAAAATACAACAGTAATATTGCCAAGGTTGAACTCTTAATTACCATTCTGAACTAAAATTCTGCTTCTTAAATAAATGCAAGCGACTCATTAATTGGCATCTGGCTACAAATTAGTTGTCGATCATTTTATATTTCATATTTTTGATGTTAAACTCTTTTCGTTGAAGTACAGAACATTAACCAGCAAGGAAGGGTATTGGTGGAATTGATGCATCCATATTAAATGAGCTCATTTAGCCTTTCAGCGCACAGCTTTATTTCATCAGTACAGATAAAAGTAATTTCTGTTTGAGATGAGAGTTTGCAGGAGTCATATTGATTATAACATGCATTCATTTATTTTTCTATTTTCCTTCCCTATTGTACCAATACAAATGAGGAGATTGTAAACAATGGTTAACCGATTAATGCTCCCCTCAACCCTGCAACCACATGGAGCCACAAGTGGGCAGGGCAGTGAAGATGGCTTCTGGCATGCTAGCTTTCATTGGCCAGAGCATTGGGTATAAGAATTGGGACGTCTTGTTGCAGCTGTACAAGATGTTGGTGAGGCCACATTTGGAGTACTGCTTGCAGTTCTGGTCGCCCTACTATAGAAAGGATATTATTGAACCAGCAAGAGTGCAGAAAAAAATTGTGAGGATGCTTTCTGGACTGGAAGGTTTGAGTTACAAGGAGAAATTACATAGGCTGGGACTTTTTTTCCCTGGAGTGTAGGAGACTGAGGGGTGACTTTATAGAGGTATATAAAATCATGAGAGGTTTAAGCAAGATAGATAGCCTTTAGCTTTTCCCTAGGGTAGGGGAGTCTAAAACTTGAGGGCAAAGTTCTAAAGTGACAGGTGGAGAGATACAAAAGGGTCCAGAGAGTGGTGAGTGTCTGGAATGGGCAGCTAGAGGTAGTGGTGGAAGCAAGTACAATTTCGTCATTTAAAAAAAAAGTTTAGACAGGTACGTGGATGGGATAGGCATGGAGAGATATGGACCAAACTCAGGCAAATGGGACTAGTTTAAACCGGGAAAACTGGGTGGCATGGACAAGTTGGGCCAAAGGGCCTGTTTCCAAGCTGTAGACTTCTATGACTCTAAGACTCTATAACACCCTAAGCCCCATCCACAACCCCCTTGCCTTGTCATTTCTGCACGGAGCTTGAAGTATAATTAATCATGTATGTTAGTGTATTGCGGTCTCATTATCGAGTCCATAATGCAAAAATAACTCCTGTCAGCACAACAGCCAGGCAACTCATGTCTGGTTGCACTGCAGCAAAGCCCATCGGCAACACGGGGAAGTGAAGAATGTAGCTGCAGTACTGCGATAAGATAAAAATGTATTTGAAGATTCTTTCCCATATCATTCCATTTATTGATATTTCTTATAATGCCACTCAATGTAGTGTCAAATTGGAAATGTTACATTGATATAAGATATTACTCTATGTTGCCTGAATTCAAGATAAATGAAAATATATGCAAACAATTCCTATTACTTAGCTTTAAAACATAATTTTTCTTAAAAAAAAACCCTGGTGAAGATATTAGTTTGCATCACTCAGCACTATTGAAGGTTCAGTTGGTACGTGTCCTTCCAGAGATGATTTTTGATTGTACTATGAGCTTTGTCAGCTGTCTCCAAAAATAGGCTTCTAGTTGACCATAAGATTGCGCATTCATATTAATACTGCACCAGTTTAAAAATGAATACAAATCTAAATAAAAATATATTGTTAATTTTAAAGAGATTTAACGTTCATAGCATGTAGTGAAAGAAATTCAGTTAATTTTAATCAGCATTCAACCAAATATTTGTAAATAAATTAATTTGATGCATCACTGCTAATGTGATGGAAAGATCACTCACTGGCATCTCTGTAGCACAGACATGGTGGATGTATTGTTCATGCAACTGGCTGTTATGAAGATGATATATATTGCTTGGAGGATATACGTTTGGAAGGATTGTGGAATATTGATGTATTTCAAAGTTGGGAAAATACCAGGAGTGGTTTCTTTACAAGAGATCATTGAAATTTCACTGTTAACGTTGGAGATATTTTCCTAACAAGGCACATGACTGATGATAGTTACTTACTTTGTTTTAAACCCCTGTTTGGGCTTATTTGCACAGTGCCCATCTTGGAGAGGTGCTTGTTTTATCTAGTTGAGTTCAAGGGAAGCCTGTTAAGAGCAACACATTTTAAAGGAAACCTTATAAAGAATGAGCTGCCTAGTTGATTATTCTCATTTAAGTACAGAAAGCCTTCTAAAGCAGTTCAGGGTGAAACCCATTTGTGCTTTTGAAAGAGTGGTTGAAGAAATATCTTGAGATTGTTACTTCCTGAGTAAACTACGCCTGCAGGACTTCAAAGACAACAGTGTATGATTAATTACTTGACTGCATCAACTAGAACATCAGAACAACAAAATCTGGAATATTCTACGCTTTATCATTTTGCCTTCAAGAATAATGTATTGACAAATTTTGGTTTGTTTTTCAGAAAGTCAGTCCCTGCAGAGAAACCCACTTTTTTCACTGTCTTTTCCTCAAGAAATTGTGTGTGTGTTTCTGTGTTTTGGGAATACTTAGATGGGATATGCATATTGCAATAAAATTGAATAAGTTATGTTTTGATAATAAATCAATAATTTTGTTTATTAAGTAAACTGGTTGATAAATCTTGTTTAAAACCTAAGACACATAAATATATTTCATCAGTCATCTTGAAATGTATTTTATTTTAGGTTGTAACCTGTGGACTAGTGTGACTAGAGTAGCAGCTCACTTCTCCAGCCTCAATTATAGCACTGGACAGAATATGGATAAAATAGGACTTAAAATGACTGCAAAAATAATGCCTGTCCAATTATCTGTCAATTTTAAACAATGGATAGCAAAATTGATTTTTTCTCTGCTCAGTCTCTCCAGCTGACTACCATCAAGTCCAACAAAGAAAAATTGCTCCTTTAGGCTCTTATTCTTGTTCACACTAACGTGAGGGGAGAAAGATTTAAAAAAAGACATGAGGGACAACTTTTTTACACAGAGAGTGGTTTGTGTGTGGAATGAACTTTCAGAGGAAGTAGTGGAAGTGGTGCAGTTGCAACGTTTAAAAAATATTTGGATAAGTACAGGAATAAGAAATGTTTGGAGGCATATGAGCCAAATGCAGCTAGGTGGGACTAGTTGTGTTTGGGATTATGGTCAGCACGGACTGGTTGGATCAAAGGGTCTGTTTGACCCCCGTGCTGTTTGACTCTATGACTCGATAACTCTATTACAAATAAGCATTTGCCTCAAGGAAATGTCCACCTTCATTGATCAGCTTTAAAGTTTGGCTTCATAAACCTTAAGAGCTTAGCTACACAGTTAAAAACATTGCCGAATATCCTTCCAACTTCCTTGAATAATTTGGATTTGTGAAACAATCACTCTAATTCTAGGAGCCTCCTTGAGCTGTGGAAGTACCAGAATCAAACTATGATTTCACATCTTGACAGTGGGCATGATGTTTCACCTCTGGTAGTCTTTTCTCAGCAATATATAATCCTATCTTTCGTAGTTGACTGACACATCTCCAGCATGCTGCCTGTGTGAGCTGCCAGATCATCGGCTTTTTAATTTTCCTTTCCAGCACCTTACACATCAGATCTGGCTGGCTGGTATCTGGTACAACAAGGTGCAGGGCTGGATGAACACAGCAGGCCAAGCAGCATCATAGGAGCAGAGAGGCTGACGTTTCGGGCCTAGACCCTTCATCAGAAAAGGGGGAGGGGAAGGGGGTTTTGAAATAAATAGGGAGAGAGTGGGAGGCGGACAGAAGAGGGATAGAGGAGAGGATAGGTGGAGAGGAAACAAACAGGTCAAAGAGGCGGGGATGGGGCCAGGAAAGGTGAGTGTAGGTAGGGAGTTAGGAAGGGGATAGGTCAGTCCAGGGAGGACGGACAGGTCAAGGGGGCGGGATGAGGTTGGTCGGTAGGAGATGGAGGTGCGGCTTGAGGTGGGAGGAGGGGATAGGTGGGAGGAAGAACAGGTTAGGGAGGCAGGGACGAGCTGGACTGGTTTTGGGATGCGGTGGGTGGAGGGGAGCTTTTGAAACTTGTGAAATCCACATTGATACCATTGGGCTGCAGGGTTCCCAAGCGGAATATGAGTTGCTGTTCCTGCAACCTTCGGGTGGCATCGTTGTGGCACTGCAGGAGGCCCAGGATGGACATGTCGTCTGAGGAATGGGAGGGGGAGTTGAAATGGTTCGCGACTGGGAGGTGCAGTTGTTTGTTGTGAACCGAGCGTAGGTGTTCTGCAAAGCGGTCCCCGAGTCTCCGCTTGGTTTCCCCGATGTAGAGGAAGCCACACCGGGTACAGCGGATGCAGTATACCACATTGGCAGATGTGCAGGTGAACATCTGCTTGATGTGGAAAGTCTTCTTGGGGCCTGGGATGGGGGTGAGGGAGGAGGTATGGGGGCAGGTGTAGCACTTCCTGCGGTTGCAGGGAAAAGTGCCGGGTGTGGTGGAGCTGGAGGGGAGTGTGGAGCGGACAAGGGAGTCATGGAGAGAGTTGTCCCTCCGGAAAGCAGATAAAGGTGGGGAGGGAAAGATGTCTTTGGTGGTGGGGTCGGATTGCAGATGGCGGAAGTGTCGGAGGATGATGCGTTGGATCCGGAGGTTGGTGGGGTGGTACGTGAGGACGAGGGGGATTCTTTTTTGGTTTTTATTGCGTGGACGGGGTGTGAGGGATGAGGTGCGGGAGATGTGGGTGACACGGTTGAGGGCGTTCTCGTGTCAGCTTATTCACTGGAGGAGGGCAAAGTTCTGGGAATGAATGTTAAAAATCAGAGGCCGATGTTTTTTTGCACCATATCAGAGGCAATAGGCTCTATTGCTTAAAGCTTACATAGAAGTCTAGAATTCCTCAGCATCATCACAAAATCAGAGCAGAAATAGATCACTAAGCCCTTCAAGCCTGCTCTCCATTCAATGAGATCTTGGCTGATCTGTTTGGATGCCGAATGTCCCTGATTACCTTGAGTTTCTCTAAATGCATAGCCATAACGTCTACAATAATCAATTCTAATACCTTTAGCATGATAGACATTGAGCTAAGTAGCCAACAGCACCAGTTTCTCTGCCTCCCTCCCTTCTTGAATTAAGAGGTTACATTTGCTACATTCCAGTCCAATGGAACCTTTACCGAATCTAGGAAATATTGGAAAATTAACAAAATAGCATGTTCTATCTCATCTTCAACCTCAGTTAAGACCCTAACGTGAAATTTGACTGGTTCCAGGTCATGTCAATCCCATAGCGCTATCAGTTTGCTTAGTACTACTTTCCTCATGATTGTACTCTTGTGAAGTTCCTCTCTCCACTTCCTGACTTAGAACAATTGCTGGAATAATTTTGGTATTCTGTATAGTGAATACAGAAGCAAACGCTCTGCTCATGTCATCTGCTATTTTTTTCTTACCTACTTTTATCTCCCCATTCACACTCTCTAGAGGACCAACACTCAATTTACTTAAATTTTTATCTTTCAAATATTTACATCTTGCTATCCATTTTTATGTTCCCAGTTAGCTTCCTCTAATACTCTAATTTCTTGCATCTGATTTATCTTTCTTTACTGTTTTTATATTCTGACCAATTATCTTTGCAGTATTATATGTTTTTTCCTTAAGTTTGGTACTTTTCCTAACTTCTTTAGTTAACCACAGATGATGGCTCTTCCCTCAAGAATTTTCATCGGAGGAATATCTTTATTTTGAATATTCTGATTACCCTCTGCAGTACCCATTCTCATCCAACATTGCTGAGAAAATCTCATACTGATTGAATTGATTTTCTTGCACTCCTATCCTCTGGATTCAAATACCAGCCTCAAGTACAGTCGTATCTCACTGTCCCTAACCACTGACCAAACCAGAAGAGCATCTACCCTTAGTGGTGTGACTGCCTCCTGTAACATTCCCCTCCATGATGCATTGCAACGTCTGTAGTTTAGTTCAAGCACTGAGCCAAAGCTGCTTCACCTTCAAATACCTTACTACAGATATGTTTGCCTTGGAGCACAATGGTATCCAGAAGAACCCACATACTGCAGACTTGACACATCACTTTAACTGCCATCCTGAATAAGTTTTAAATGTTTAATTTTATTAGTCACATACGTATGTTTCAATAAAATTCTGATTTTTTTCTCACTGTGTTTAAAGTAAATAGTTCACTTCCCCTGGAATTCCCATGTTTGCAACATATCAGTACATCCTTCATTTGCCACAGAGATGCACACAACTTTCCCTTTCTCTTTGAAAAATTATTCACTTAGACCCAATTCTCCCTTTCTCAACTCCTGATGCACTGTCAGCCTCTGATCTAGTAAACTGCTGATCTGACTGTGGGCCTTTTGCCATCCTAACATGCTTTCCTTCTCTTTCTGAATTCCTGCTTTCAGACATTTCTGTAGGAATTATCATTTCACAGAGATTGGGGTGCGAGGAAGTGGAAAGAGAGGACTAGCCCAACGCTGATGGAGGTGCCCTTCACTGGATCCAAAACTCACAGCCACCAGCTCAAAGTCTGGGCCAAAATATAACTTTGTGATCGGCACCTGCATTAATTCACTCGTACCGATCAAGGGGTAAAAGATAGTTTGCTCACCAGCTTACCAGACAGCAAAGTGATACAAATACTGCTGCTGGTGAAGACTTTGCTGTTATGGTAAACAAGTGAATGGCAGACAAATGATGCTAATTATTGCCTGGCTGGCTAGACAAGCCACTGTCATTGCTAAAGAGCATAGAGAAGTTATCTCCAACACTATGGAGAGCTGGATCTCTCCAAAGTCTCTGCTGCATCCCTCTGCTATGCTTAGGTTCAGAGGTACTACAACTATTGCCCCTCTACCTGTGCAGCCGTTGTTTGAACAGGTCACCAATTTCTCCCTCATCCCTCTGAGGTAACACTCTCTGGCAAATTCTGGAGCTAAACAAAACAGAGCACTGACACATAGCTTATATGAGAAAACATGGCAAAGATTTACCTACTATGAAAGTGCTTAACCCTTTGATTAACGCAATGGCAGGGTCCAGACTGTCACATGATACTTGTTTTTCAAGAGTGGATAAGGCAATCATTTCCATGAGCCATGAGGTCCAAATTTGGAATCATGACATCTCATGAATTAAGCTGTGTAATGTCAGGATAATTTCAATTCAGCGTGGTCGGACGTACTCAAAAGATATAAACATGTGTATCCATATCCACAGAGAATGCCACATGGATCACAGAGGTAGTAACCAGCTTGGCCCCAGGAGAGCCTGCTAAATAGGGCACTACATCTCTGAATTTCACCTGCAAGAGACCCATCAATATTAAACAGTCAAAGTCACTTCCAGTGAGAAAAGTAAGACAAGTTTGGATCTATCAAAGTTCACCATAGAGTCACAGAGTCACATAGCACGGAAACAGACCCTTAAGTCCAACTTGTCTATGCCGACCAGGTTTCCTAAACTGAACTAGGCCCATTTTCCTGCATCTGGCCTACTTCCTATATCAAACTATGTTCCCTGAAATAAACTGTCTCTGTAGCTTTGCGGAGTCTTATATCTGGCATTGGTGTTCCTGATGTCGTTTCACAGATTTAACCCGGTGCGGAGTCTTCTCCCCATTAGCAACTCTGCTGGAGTTTTCCCTGTAGTTGCTTAATCAAGTAAGAAACAGGACTGTTTGGTATCTAGCGAAGCTGTAGGCTGTGTCTTTGAGCCTGTCTTCAAAGTTTAGACTACTCTTTCTGCCAGACTATCCGATCATGGATGGTATGGAGCTGTCTTTATACGTTGAGCACCATTCAACTTTCGGAAGTACTCAGATTTGCTGCTGGTAAATGATGGCCTGTTATCTGTGACCAAAACTCCCGTGAGTACGTGTATTACAAAACATGCGTGCAGTTTTTCAATCATCGTCTCCGCGTTTGCTGAATGAACTCTAAGCACTTCCAGACAATTTGAGTGGGCATCCACAGTGACTAAGAACACGCTGCTCATGAAAGGACCTGCATAATCGATGTGTAACCAAGTCCAAGGTTTACCCAGTAGTTCCCACAAATGTGGGGGAACCGCCGGTGGTAAATTTTGTCCTTGCTGGCACTTTGGGCACTGCCGAACCAATGCAGCTAAAACTGCATCGAGTCCCGGCTTCCAGGCATAACTTTTGCCAACGTCTTCATTTTGGAAACACCTGAATAACTCTGGTGGAGTTCAGCTAGTGTCCAGCGGTAGTCTTTGTTTGGGAAAATCACTCTAGTTCCCATAAAAATATGTCGTCCTCTATTGTGATCTGGTCTCTCTGGGTGCAAAAAGGTTTCAATTCTGTTTGTGATGGCTGTTTGATATCCCCTATCATCACCAGCTGTTTCAGTTTTGCCAGGATTAGATCTTTCTACATCCAATGTCTTACATTGTTAGCTGTGACAGGATGTGTGCCCAGAAGTTTTAAAACCATGAAAGATTCTTCCAGTAGCAGCACCATAGGTAGTGTATCTGCCAGTGGGAGATGGCTCAATTTGCTACTTATCCTCCCAGACGGTGTTGCAAATTGTTATTATATGCACTTAGTATTAGAGTCCACCGCGGAATTTAGCCTTAGCTATGGGCAGCACTGCCTTGTCCTCTTTAAGTAGACCTAGCAGGAGTTTGTTGTCCATTATTAATACCAATTTATATCCATAAAAGTGTTGATATAACTTTCTGACTTTAAATATGACTGCCAATCCTTCCTTCTCTACCTGAGCTCTGCATTAGCCAAGGTCCTGAAAGTCATTCCTCTCCGTTGAGCCAACTATGAGCCAATACAATCCTGATGCCATTCAGGAAGGCATCACATGAGAATACCAGATCTCGCTTGGATCATAGCGTGTCAATACCTTAGATGATGATAGCTGTTTCTTCACTTCCCTGAAATCTATGGCTTGGCTACGTGACCATTTCCAAGGCAGACCCTTTTTTAAGAGTTGATGAAAGGTGCTAAGATGCAGGCCATGTTATGTATGAACTTTCTCTAATAATTCACCAGCCCAAGGAAAGACCTAAGCTCCAGTGCAGATGCAGAAGTCGGGGCAACTTTGATCACCCTCACTTTATCTTCCAATGGGTGTAACCCGGTCTTGATGACTCGCTAGCCCAAGTCGGCCATTTGATGTGCCTGGAACATACATTTTTCCCTTCTAAGGTGTACTCTGTATGGGAGAAACATCTAAGGACTATATCCAAGTTTCTAAGTGCTCCTTATTGATCTTCCCTGTTGTTTTCACGTCATCTAGATAAATGGCGACCTGGGGCAGACCTTGTAAAATGTTATCATCAGCACAAGCTAACAAAACCCCAAATGGCAATCTCATACATTGGTACAAACATTTATGGGTATTAATTGCAGCATACTTCTGGGAATCCTTATCTAACCACAATTGCAAGTACACAGGACTCATGTCCGGCTTCATGAAGGGCAGCCCCGCTGCCAGCTTTCAGTACAAATCCTCGATGCGAGAGATTGGGTATTTATCCAGCTGTGAGAAGTGGTTTACCATTTGTTTAAAATCCCCACAAAGGCGAACCGACCCATCGATCTTCACAATCAATACAACTGATGCTGCCCATTCCACAAACTGGACTGGTTTGATGAATCCTTCACTTTCCAGGCGTCTGATTTTTTTGCCTTTATGTTTGCCCATAAGGCAAATGGCACCGGGGAGGATTTGTAGAATCATGGAATTGTTTCCTGGTCAATGTGCAAGGCAGCCTTGGTTCCTTTGATAGTCCCTACGCCTCCCTGAAAAACTTCCAAGTATTTAATTAGGACTTCACTGAGGTGACCATTTTCTAATGGACAATCTGAAACTAATTTAGCTGAATCTTTCTCAATCAATTTCATCCCATCAAGCTTGAGCCCAAACCATTTACTTCAGTCAGTGGCAACTGAACCAAATGCTTCTTATAAGAGACTGGAGCTGAAGTTGTACCCTTAATCTGTTAAGGTTTCCCAGCATAAGTTCTCAGTCTAGCTGATGGCTTGTGCAAACTTAAGATTTAGAGTCCAGATGGACTTTTGTTAAAAGACTGATTCTGCGATCACTGAAGCAGCCGCGCTGGTATCAACCTCCATTAGAACTCAGTTGACTATTTAACCAGATGTTTATTTTGGTTGGTTCTGATTTGGATGTTGCTAATTAATTTAACTGTTCCAAACTAGATGTAGGTGGACTTTCCAGGGTGTGCACTGTCCTGGATAATGGCCTATGAGTTCTGTTACACATTTTAGGTCCAGTGAGACTCTTCTGCTGTCTTGTGTCGACGTACCAGCAACAACTACAATGGCTTGCCGGCCTGGATTCTGAAGAAAAGTTAAACCATGTTTCCGAGGCTAGGCTTTGTTTTGGGATTTTGCTGTGGGCTGACCTAGAGTCCCTCTGTTCAGGATAGGTCCGGAGTGAGGCTATGTAATTGCTTTCATTCAAGTGGTGTTCCCCAAGCTCAGTTGGACAGGTGAGGTTGTCCACTTCCATCGGAAGACCTTGCAACTCAAATGCACCTCTTGCCGTATCTTCCAATGATAAGGCTGCTTTCGTGCCTGTTTGAGTTCCAGTTGAGCGTCAGCTAGTTAACACTTTTGCATGGTTACATCATTAATCCCATTCTTGTTGCCACAGAAATAACTCCACAGAGGCCAGTAACCCATTACCACGTCACCCTCAATTTGCATGTGGAGAGTTCTTGACGTTTTCATCTCCCTCACTTGCCAATTCTTTTAAGACCTTAAGGCGAGGTCCATCAGGAGCTAGGCACTTGTCAACTAACAGCTCAACAATTTAGTGAGTAACTCTTTTCTCGTGATACTAATTTTCCTGAGGTACTGCCACTTTTCCATTTTCTGACTTATAGCTGTTTCTGAAGTATTATTTGCATGCTCTACAGTGAAGGCTGATGCAAAATATTGGATTTTACAAAGTCTGGAAGACTGTGTGGACTTTTAAAAATGGCACATAGGACTCAGATGTGGAATTCCTGATCAAATGCTTTAAAACACATCCTGGGAGCTACAAATTGATGGAAGGTTTTGTAAATACTTTTGGCACATGCAAAAGGTTTGTTTAAGTGACATGACCCGACATTTAAAAATATACATACTTTAAACATGCAAAACAAAGGATTCAAGCTTTGAATGAGAATTACAGAAAGCTCTCTGCTAGACTGGCAATCTAGCATAGGTTCGAAAACAAGACGTTGCAATCTGGTCATACGGTTTCTACAGAACCTTTTGTTAAAAGTTTCCCCAGCACCTATTATTATGTATTTATGAATGCTTGGCTGCTTTTCTAAAGCTACAATTGTCTCAGCAGAGGTTTTTGAATAAACAGCATTGTTGACAATTTAAAAAGGCTATTTAAGGATTGCCTGTCTTTAATGCAGAGACTACCACAGGCAGATCTCAGAAGCCAGGGAGAAGTGAATTCTAAACAATCTAACAGAGCTCATACACTAGATAACTAAAATATCCCAGTCAAAACTTTTCAAACTCCCGAAGTAATTCATCTTTTAGAAAGCAAGCAAACTTCTATTCATATCTGCATATTGTGGAGATGACATGGTGGCTTAGCAGCTTTTAAAATAAATAGGATGTAAATAGGATTAAATGCACTTAATGGTAAATTCCTAGGGACTGTTGCTGAACAAAGAGATCCTGGAATGCAAGTTCATAGTTCCTTGAAATTGGAGTCACAGGTAGCTAGAACAGTGAAGAAGCCACTTGGTATGCTTGCCTTTATTGGTCAGTGTATTGAGTATAGAAGTTGGGACATCATGTTACGGCTGTACAGGACATTGGTTAGGCCATTCTGGAATACTGCATGCAATTCTGATCTCCGGGCTATAGGAAGGATGTTGT
Source organism: Rhincodon typus (assembly GCF_021869965.1). Lineage (NCBI taxonomy): Eukaryota > Metazoa > Chordata > Chondrichthyes > Orectolobiformes > Rhincodontidae > Rhincodon > Rhincodon typus. The sequence continues at coordinate 28,052,403 of NC_063336.1, forward strand.
GAAACTTGAAAGGGTTCAGAAAAGATTTATAAGGATGTTGCCAGGGTTGGAGGATTTGTGATATAGGGAGAAGCTGAATAGGCTGGGGTTATTTTCCCTGGAGCGTTGGAAGCTGAGGGGTGGATAGGGTGAATAGCCAAGGTCTTTTCCCTGGGGTGGGAGAGTCCAAGACTAGAGGGTGAGAGGGAAAAGGTTTAAAAGGGACCTAAGTGGCAACCAGTTGGGCAAACAAAGGAATGAACAATGGTATGCCAGGGAAGGAGAATTTAGATAATGGGAACCATAAGTACGTGAGAATGGAAGGGCAGTCCATGTGATGACAAGGGCGAGTAAAGAACATAGAAGAAGGGGTTCAGGCCCTAAAATTATTGAACTCAGAGTTGAGTCCTGAAGGCTGCAGGATTCCCAAGTTGTTCTTCCAACTTGCTCTGAGCTTTGCTGGAGCACTCCAACATGCCTCAGACAGAGATATTGGCCAGGATACATGGTGGTTTATTGAAGTGACAGGCAACAGGAAGCTCAGGATTATTTTTGAGGACAGAACATAGGTGCTGTAAAAAGTGGTTGCCCAGTCTGCATTTCATCTCCCCAGTTTAGGCCAGACCACATTTTGTGCAGCGGATATTGTAGACTAAATTGAATGAAGTGCTGTTTCACCTGAAAGGTGTGTCTGGAGCCTTGGGCTGAGAAGGGAGCAAGTTAATGGCAGGTGTTACATCTTCTGCGGTTGCATGGGAAGGTGCTGTGAGGGTGTAGGAAGGTGTTAGAACTGAAGGAGGGTTTGGCCAAGGTGTCCCAGAGGGAATGGTCCCTGTGGAGGCTAAAAAGGAAGGGGAGGGAAATGTGTGCCTGGTAGTGGCATCACACTGGAAATGGGCAGAAATGGTGGCTTACAATCATTTGGATGTGAATGCTGGTGGCATGGTAGGTAATGACCAGGGGTACCCTATCAGGGTTGTGGGAGGGAAGAGGGCAGAAATGCGGGAATTCGGTCTAGTGTCCTATAGCGTCCTAGAAAACCCAGAAAATGACCTTGAGATTCCAGTTGCCTGCCACTTCAACATACCACACCGTATCCTCGCCAGCATCTCTGAATCAGGCCTGCTCCAGTATCACAGTGAAGCGCAGCGCAAGCTGGAGGAATAGCATCTCATTTTCTGCTTCAGGATCCTGCAGACTTCAGGATTCAATATCGAGTTTAGTAAGGGCCTGAACACCTCCTACCATGTCCTTTACACACCTCTACACCCCAGGCCCTGTCAAGAGCTGCCTTCAGCACAGCCAACCCATTCTTACCTACTTATGGTACCCATTATCCACGTTTCCCTCCCCTAGCATTTATCCCATTGTTTGCCACCTGCCTCAGTAGCAAATATCTAACCCTCAATGTTTTCTGTGCCCAATTCTCATTGTCCTACTAGGCCACAAGTTTGTGGAATCCATGTTTGTGGAGGAAAGACCTGCAAATCTGCCGAAAAGACTTCATCTCACTGCAAAAATAGTAAGACTCAATGACCTTACCAAAGAATGCTCTTAACACTCAAATATAACCATTAGTCACAGTATGAGTTATTGGGCTTTCTATGGCACATCAACTTGCAGACTGATTCAGGACATAATTACCACAGTGAGAGGGACACTTTGGATGAAGGCACATGTGCAATACCGATGGAAAAATGGAAAAATGCATACTAAGGTACTCTGAGGAAGGTGGGGAGGAAACAGAGAGTGAACAGAATTTAAGAATTAAAGTTGTACAGCTGTAGAACCCATCTAGGACACTGTATCACTCAATAAACTCTCAACTTTCTTGCAGAATTTTGTCCTCACAGTATCACCCTTCTGGCATACTTGAACATTAGTCTACTTAAAACCAGGACATTTTTTGTCACTGCTAAAAAACAGATTAAGAAATTTAAATGGATATGTTATCTGTGTAAATTGTATACTTACTGCAACTCAATTTTAAGATTGCTTTTGAACACTACATATTTATTTTTGCCTGTAAGATATTTGTTTAAATCATCTTAATTCAGTGTCTTTTCTTCTCGTCTATACCAGTGCTGTGTGGATACTTCACTTGCGGATTAAAATCAAGAATGTTGCGTTTCCTACTTTATCTGGCTGCAGCTCTTCAATGCAGTGTCTGGAATCATTCTGTCACATTTTATATACTCAGTTTTGCTTTCATGAGTATGATCATGTGAAAAGTGGGCTGTCTTGTGCCAGTTAACAGGTATAAATTATTTGCTCAATGAAAACGTTTCATTTATAAACCTTCTCTAATTGTGCATTCAGAACAATACTGTGACATACTGTAATGATAAAATGCATATTGCATACACCAAGATACTCAGGACTGGCAGACAGGATAATTTGTAATGCTTTATGATGAATCTTAATGCAACAGTAAGGTCCAAAAGCTCATTTAGCTGTGCAAATTTTGTCATAAATTTGAAATTTAAACTCACTAATGATTTAATAAAATAAGTCCTAATCAGACTACGACTACTAATATGAATGGTGTAAAGGGCTGGAAAACTTGGTGTTTTTTTCAAAATGAATGGCAAATGCAATTCTAAATAATTAGGTTTTTATCAGTTTTTAGTTCACTACTGGTAAGCATTCATGAGCTTATGCAGTAACAATGAAGCTAAAGGAAACCGTAACAAGAACATTGTTATATTGTGACTCATGTACTAAGATTGAATAAAGTTGTTATTTTTCTGTCAGATGCAACATATGGTTCTATATGTTTTCATCATTATTTGTTTAGAAATCTTGCCATGTTCATTTTTTTGAATATTTAACAACAAAACAAAGATTGGGGACCAATTTGGGGTGGCACTGTGGTTCAGTGGTTAGCATTGCTACCTCACAACACCAGGGACCCAGGTTCAATTCCAGCTTCAGGCAACTGTCTGTGTGGAGTTTGCATATTCTCCCCGTGTCTGCATGGGTTTCCTCCCATGGTCCAAAGATATGCAGGTTAGATAGATTGGCCATGGGGAATGCAGGGTTACAGGGATAGGGTAGGGGGGTGAGTCTGGGTGGGATGCTCTTCAGTGTGGACTTGTTGGGCCAAATGACCTGTTTCCACACTGCACAGATTCTAAGACACTTGAGAATGTCTCCATAAACAACTGCATCTGTGCAGGAAGGAAAAGGGAAGTGCACAGTTTAATAATCACCAGCCACTGTATCAGTTAGTGGACCTTTTGTGTCACATCAATTTGCTAACTGATTCATGATATAATTACCACAGTGATAGGGGCACTTTGGAGGACGGCACATATGCAATACCTATGGAAAAATGCAGACTAAGGTACTCTGAGGATGGTGGAAAAAAGGAGTGAGTGAACAGAATTCACAAAAATCAAAGTTGTACCATTTGCAGAACTTAGCTAGACACTATGCCTCTCAATTTTCTTGCAGTATTTTGTCTGCACAGCATCAGCCTTCCTGCATACATTTGTTTGTTTTATATTTTCTACCCTCAGCTGTGGACTCTATGAAGTGGGTGGTGGCAACAATATTAGGCCTCAGACCTCCTTCATATAATAACCTTTTAAAATGTTAATAACAATAAGCTTATAAACTGTTTCCAATGATTGAAGGATCTGGAAGGTACAGATCTGGAGGTGATTGGTAAAAGAACAATGAGGAAATGTTCTTTAATACACGCCGATTGAGATTTGGAATGACTGATCGTTTGTGGAGACAGATTCACTAATTTGATCAGAAAAAGGAGTAAAATGTTGAAGGCACATGAGGAAAGAAGAGGACAGTGGAACACGTGACTTCTTCTTTAAAAGGTCCAATAGTCTCCTTTTGTTTTGTACTATTCAATTAGTTTTGATAGTGTGATTCTTTCTTGACCTTAGGCGATGCCAAAATATTTTATAGTCAGTAAAGTATGTTTAATTACCAGTTACTTCTGTAATGTAAGATATGTGGCAGTAAATTTGCATGTACCACAGATAGCAAGATGATAATGGTCAGACAGTCAATTTTATTGGTGTTGAGTAATGGAGGGACAAATCTATTTTTGAAAGGTATCAGGAGAATTCCCTTGCTTCACATTAGTACAATTGAACTTTTTTTAATTGTCCACCTGAGAAGGCAGGGCAGACCTTACTTTAGCACTGTGCTCAAAAGATGGTGCCTCCAACAATGCAGTACTCCTGTTGAACCTAATATCTGCCTTTACAAATATGGCGAGCAGTCACGTCCTCACATAATGAGGCTGCCCACCATATTGATTGTCTAGGTGCCTGTTCTGTGCCTGAAAAATGATGTGACACAATCAAATTTCTAGGTCATAGGTCTTCCAAGTGAATAGAACATTCCATTAATTCAACAAAGTTCTTTAGTGACACAAAGCAGTCCAATTAGTGACCAAAACAGAGAAACTGCAAAATAAATGCCAGTGTGCCATCAAATTTCAGTGAGACAGTGTTCAATAAAATAAACTACGGTGATCAAGAAAATACTGAAACTTCTTCTCTATCAGGCTATTGATTGTTCAAAGTTTTAATTTACTCTGGTCACCTTGGCTTAGGGACACTGAATAACCAGAAAAGAATTATGATTAAATATCTGGAGGGCAAAGAACAAGATCCTTTATCTCTGTCCTGGTGGGTGTTTCTGCCTACTGATCCTGTATTGCCCTCATGATCCCAATCCATCACTGACACTGTAAAATACAGCAACACATATATAACTAACAGATTCAGCTCTTCAAACAAAAACTAAGGAGAGAGTTTTATAAGGTTCTAAGCAATGGGGGCAAAGGCTAGATGTCTGGCAGAATCGGATCAGAATTGTGGCGAGGCCCCTCTCAACGTTAGGAACAACTTGCATCATTTTCTATGCTTTTCACAAGCAGCATGGTGAATTTCTTGTTAAACAGCAGCAAGTTGCTAATTAAGGAGGATAGTCCAATAGTCCCTGACAGTCCCTAACTTGCCTCATTAATATTCTTCAGTTTTCTATTTTACTAATGGGCTCAATGAGATTGGTATCAAGAAAACCCAACACTTGGCAGACACAGCTTGTTGCTTGATCCAAAGGACTTCCATGTCATGTACAACCAACTGCAGATCAGGGGCATGATCCACAGGTACCAGGCACACATATTCCTCATCAGACATTGCCATCCAGTATCCTCCTATCTCACACTACCATCATGGTACCTCTCTGATATGTTGGCAGGACTCTCTAGAAGTACAGACATGCATTGCAGGACACACCAACAACTAGTATTGAAATGCTGCTGCAAAGACACTGTCTCCTGAATAATTGAAGTACTTTGCTGTTTCACGTCCTGCCCACAGATATGCAGATCTCATGTAGATTTCATGTCACTTGAAACTCGCCTGATGGCAGGAATACTCTGCTTAAAAGTCACTGAAATATTTGTGGGCAGCTGTCAACAAGGAGAACAATGACTGCTGACTCTTCCTGGGTACCAGACGATCTAATCCATTGACTTTCAGTTCCAGCGTTGAGGTCCCAGTCCTATCCACCAATTTTCTATGCATTGAACTATTTCCCAAAGACATTCTTTAAACTGTATAAGCGATGTTTTAAGGTAGCTTTCTGTTGTTTAATACTACAACTCTTGAGTACCGCTGAAAAGGAAATTCAGAAACCTTTCTGAAGAAGGGTCTAGACTCGAAACGTCAGCTTTCCTGCTCCTCTGATGCTGCTTGGCCCGCTGTGTTCATCCAGCTGTATACCTTGTTATCTCAGATTCTACAGCATCGGCAATTTCTACTATCTCAGAAACTGACTAGCAGTTCTCCACTACAATCTACTATAAACCTACCTCATTGATAAATATACATTTCAGGATTCCTACCATGTGCTATAAGGTTGATCCTGTCAGTAACCTTGAAAATAGGATCTAAGCCATTTGTTGGTTTTGCAAGATTAATGCTGGAAGAGGGCACATCAAAGCAGTCTTACAGGATAATGGCTATTCGTCAGATCATTTTTTGCTGGTTACCGTGAAAATTCATGAAAGTCATAAAGGCAATCCCTCATGGCCCTGAAAAATTCCAGTCTATTTATGATTACCTTGGAAGGTCAAGGTAACATAAAAGTTTAGATTTCCCAGCTGTTTCACACTATCCATGTACATATACAAAATAACCGGTATCTTATATTAACACCATGGTGTCATCAAGCTAAAGAGACATTCTGCCTAACACACAGGTGAGTAACGTGACGCATGATATTTAGTGCCAGCTTGATGCCATGTATGAAGGTTGTACATTCCAAAGATTGGCAAATCATATGAAACAGCTGATTACTTTAGCCATTTGCAACAAACTGACAATGCCCAGCCAACGTAAGACCCACAACACAGTATCCAACATTAGATGTGATTTTCCAGTTGAACTGCACTTGCTGGATAATCCTGAGTGTTTGAAGAATTATTCTAACGACCAGTTTAGGATTGTCAATTGAGCCCAGAGTGTGGTGCACTGTTCTGGAAGCTATCTATACTAATATGCAGAACTCTTGTTATTTGCTGCCAGAAATAATGAGTGCACAGTGCACTTGTTTCAACTCAACAAACAGGTGACAGGTTCATTGCTCAGGACACTTCCCTGACCAGCCAGTGTCATCTGCCTGGTTTGAAATCTTTTAAACAAAAGCTTGTCCATTAGCTGTCAACATTAATGGCAATGCCTTGACCAAGAAAATATCATTTGCTAATGAATCTGCTCTCTCACACAGGACAAATACTGGTTTTGCCCTTTATTGGCATTTTCAAGAATTGTCCTGATGAGTGCAAGATGAAAAGCTTCCACAAAATATGCCTTTTTTTCAGCACTGTTCGTAGCCTTTTGTCCAGCACTTTCACTTTCTGACACATTGTTGGAATTGTGCCTGGCCATTCTCTTCTGCATCCTCATTTACTTAATACATGTCTGTAGAAGCTACTTGATATAATGCCAGGTAATTCATCAAGCTAGCTAGATGAAGTGATTTGTTCCTCTGTATGTTTTATTTATTGATGTTGCTTTAAGTATGTAACATCATATATTAAACCATTGCATCAAAATTGATTATATGACTAAGTTGTTTTGATTTTCACACTTATTTCGTATGGTGATTGCACATTTACTTTTTCACTAAACTTAACAACCCAAAGCACACATGTTTTCCATTTCATGGTGCTGCTTCATGGTTTAGGAGGCAGGTTTTAACAAGAAATGAAATAGAGATTCTTCCACATTTGTTTCAATCAGTTGACAAAACCAGTTAATACTCATTGCAAATCAAATGGTGATGATGCAATGACAACAAACATCAGCATTTCCCATATTTCTCGGCCATCAAACACATATCAGTGGCAATGTGAGGGAAGGTATTATCAACAATGCTCAGTAAGAAAGACCAATAATGCTGTAATCTGCTCATCGACACTAAGTTTTAGCACAATTCCAGACCTCGTCAAAGATTTTGACTAAATGTGGATGCAAGAGAAATGGTGAAAATAATTGCTGTCAACATCATGGCGAGGTTTGATTGAAAATAACAAAGAGGTGAATTACCTAAATTGAGGTTGAGGATGAAGTTGTAGGGTCAGTAGGAGAGCAGCAACTCAGTGTGGGACAGGAACAAAATGACATTTTTAAGAATGCAATTGTGGCTCTTGGCTACCCCAGGCAAATGGAAATTCAGGCACCCAACCGTATTGGATGGGGGAAGGGGTTGGGGTTATTCTGAGACACTAACAATGTACCCTAATGCCTGGTGAGTAATTAAGGCAGCATGAAAAATTTTAAAAAAGGAATTGTCTATTTTCCCTGGGGACGTAGATCAGTTCCTTGGCCATTGGTGGGGCCCACATCTGTTAGTCTCACTAAACTGATGATGCCAGCTTAAACACATAGGCTTGCTGCATGGGCATTCCAATTCACTGTGTCTTACAATTTGCTGCAACTGATAGACATTGCTGCTTCTGTCTTCGTTAAGTGTAAGAAGTGAAAGAAATGTCTAGAGCAGGTTCACTAGGTCAATTCCGGGTATGGAGTAATTTTCCATTGAGGAGAGGTTAATTAGATTGGATTTGTTCTCATTGGAGTTTAGAAGAATGAGAGGAGATCTTATTGAAACACAAGACATTTGACACAGTAGATGCAAAGAGATTGTTTCCCCTTGTGGGAGTGTCTAGAATCGGGTGGCATAATCTCAGTGTAAGGGGTAATCATTTAAGAAAGAAAGGAGGAGGCATTTCTTTTCTCAGAGAATAAGTAACTCGTGGTTTCCCACTTACTGTCAAGGCTGTGTGGTTAAATGCATTCAAGGCTGAGATAGACAGATATTTAATTAGTAATGGTAATGGGGATAAGGCAGGAAAGCGAATTGAAGATTATCAGACAAGTCATGATCTCATTGAATGGTGGAGCAGACACAATGGCTGAATGGCCTACTTGTGCTCTTATGTCTTAAGATCTAACAGGACCTCTAATAGGACCTGATTAGCATGGTGGAGGAAAGCTAATTTCTGGTGTAACTAGAAAAGCTTCTTGTAGTTATTAAGGTACAGTTTATCGCATGTCGACACTGAAATGATAGACAGTATTACAGCGACTTCGATTAGGCCAGATGTTAGGTTTAACTCCTTTGAAATTCAAAGCTGCTCTGCCTACATGTCCATATGATTGTATCATCATGGGTGGTGCTTCTGTTACCCCACTGTATTAACTTTTTCAGACCTGGATAAAACAGTGTCAGGCCCTGATTGAATCAATGGAAGATAAGAATGTAAGAAATAGGAAAAACAGCAGGCCATTCAGCCTTCCAGTCCTGCTTGAATATTCAATAAGACAATAACTGATCTGACTGTGCAGTGTTAACTCCACTTTCTTTTCTGATCACCACCACAGTTCATTTTGTAGATGGTACTGACTTAGTTTTCCTTCATGGGTGAAGTAAAGCATTCCCCATTGTTCATGGCTCTCACATGGAGATCGGCACTGTGGGAGATGTTGTGACCTCAATCTAACAAAAGATAAAGTTGCCATGAGTCGCACTCACACATTAGAGAGAGAGAGACTTCTGGAGTTAGTTTAATCTGAAGGTCACCACAACTCAGGCAAGGGAGAGGTTGAGAAAGGGAGTTCTTCATGCTAACCTCAGCTGGTTCAGGAACTGAACTTACACTGTGGGCATCACACTGCATTGCAAACCGGCTCTCCAGCTAACTGAACTAACCGATACTAACACGCTACTGAACAAATGTATCATAGCCACCTGTGTTTTTTATTTAACCTATTTTTCTGATCAACACTTTCAGAGATATTATTATACACTCTTGAGCACGTAGGGCTTCAAATTGGGTCTTCAGGTCCAAGAGCAAGGACATTACCACTGTGCGACAAGAAGGACTCAATTTCATGCTTAATATCTTTGTATAATTGCACTTTCAAGCCTCTACACATTGCATTTCCCATTGATTATGAGGGAAAAGACAGCAGTTAGTGAGATAGGGGCTTAACATTACATGATGTTGAGCTTTGGTGACTCTTCATTCATCTGTCAGGATATCATATCAACATTGTGCAGTTCGCATGACAGGCAGAAGGTTAAGAGGAATCTTGGAGAATCGTCTCTTTACCCTTCCACCATTAGTCACCCTTCAAAGTTTCAGAGTGAATGCAAACTAAATTGCTTTGAAATGTTTGAGCATCCTATAGGACAGTGCTGAACCTGCAAGAGGCAGCACGTTGTCCTGTCTTTCTCAGCATACCAATGTGCAGTGATGGAGAATGGTCAGGTGAGCTGACCACTGTAGATTTCCCGGTTTTGAATGGCAGTGCCGTCCCTTCAAAAGTTGATAAACTAAATCTTTCTGTCCAGGGATGTGTGGAATCATCACTAATCATTCACAATGTGTGTGTAAGTGTGCAATGATGTGGGCAGATCCTAAATGATCCCTGTACGCTGAGTTTCACCTCAGCATTGTCCACATTAAAGTTCTAATGGTGTAAATTAATATATATTTAAAATGTGAAAGATTATTGTGTCATAACATGTGACCTGAGGTAGAAACAGCTGAAGACACCAGACACAACAAGAACTATGGACCGTGACAAGTTATCCCGTACAATTACAGCACAATCATCCACTCAACCTTTTGGAAAATTGACCAAGTATATCCAATCCACACATGTGAGGAGAGGTCTAATCAGGTACTATCAGTCGATTCTCAATCATCAGTAAAGTGAAGTATCAACAACTGAGTCATCAAGCAACACCTATAAAGTAATTATCTATTTATTGGTGTTGAATTTGAGTTCTGGCTGTAGTATGGCTTCATTAAAGCTGTAGTCCAAACATGCACTAAAGAACTGAATTTCAGAGGTGATGTAAGAGTGACTACCCTTAACATTAAAGCAGAATTTGACCAAAAATAACATAAAATTGAAGGCAAAATGAATCAGAGGTAAAGAATTGACTGGCTCATGGCACGCCTCTTTCATGGGAGGGCAGTGACTTCATTATTACTGATGTGACAGTCTAAATGATAGAAGGAGAATTCAATTATATTGTTCCTCTTTCTTTTCATGCTGAAAGCTTAAAATTCCTAAGATTGACTTGACGTCATCACCAGTGCAGCCCAATTAGCAATGTAGTGGCCACAAATTGTAACAGCTACAGATCAGGTTTAGGAACTCTAATTCTTATCACATCAGTCATTTCTATGTTTCAGAGATAGTAGGAACTGCAGATGCTGGAGAAACTGACATAACAAGGTGTAGAGCTGGATGAACACAGCAGGCCAAGCAGCATTAGAGGAGCAGGAAAGCTGACGTTTCAGGCCTAGACCCTTCTTCAGGAATGGGGGAGGGGAAGGGGGTTCTGAAATAAATAGGGAGAGAAGGGGAGGCAGATAGAAGATGGATAGAGGAGAAGATAGGTGGAGAGGAGACAGACAGGTCAAAGAGGCGGGGATGGAGCCAGTAAAGGTGAGTGTAGGTGGGGAGTTAGGGAGGGGATAGGTCAGTCCAGGGAGGACGGACAGGTCAAGGGGGCGGGATGAGGTTAGTAGGTAGGAGATGGGGGT
>NC_063336.1:28063888-28170265 GCF_021869965.1 Rhincodon typus
ACCCCCATCTCCTACCTACTAACCTCATCCCGCCCCCTTGACCTGTCTGTCCTCCCTGGACTGGCTTATCTCCTCCCTAACTCCCCACCTACACTCACCTTTACTGGCTCCATCCCTGCCTCTTTGACCTGTCTGTCTCCTCTCCACCTATCTTCTCCTCTATCCATCTTCTATCCGCCTCCCCCTCTCTCCCTATTTATTTCAGAACCCCTTTCCCGTCCCCCATTTCTGATGAAGGGTTTAGGCCCGAAACGTCAGCCTTCCTGCTCCAATGATACTGCTTGGCCTGCTGTGTTCATCCAGCTCTACACCTTGTTATCTTGTTATTTGCACATTAGTTTTGGTCTCAATTACCTATGATCTGGGGTCTCAGCTTCAGTAACAACCTTTGTTGGGTTCCAGGCTTTCACTTTTGCATCCTATACATGTAAGGTTTGTTCTTTCAACAGCTCAGATATGCATTTAGCATTTTTGTTGAAGAGCTGACATCCTCTTTCCTGTACTTCAGTGAGTTATTACTTCATTTCCTCCTGATGACTTGGACGGTGTACGTTGGGTGACGAATAGTATTGTATTTATTTTCCCTTCAGTCGCTCTGTGGGGGATTTCATGTCAGCTTGCGAGGTGTGGATCAGAGAAACAATAAGGCAAAGTTTGGTTTCCTTTACTTCTTGTTACTTTGCATAGTTTGAATTCCTGGACATGTTTTTCTGTAAATCTATGTCCTCAAGGGTAATGGGGTGATGATATTGAAGCCATGCTATCCAGCGCATTCCCTAAAATCTCTGGATGTGAACTGATTACCATTGTCACATAATAATTTTTGAGGAACCCCTAGCTCAGGAACCAGAACTCATACAGCTGAGTCAATTATTGTAATTCAAGTCTTTCAGTTATCTGTATAAAAGGGAATTTTGAGTAATAATCTGTGACTGTGAGATACCATTGTTGATTATGTGCGAATAAATTGGTTTCCACAGTGTGCCATGGTCTGGGTATTAATTCAGGAGCTATCATTTCTACAATTTTTTCATATTTTTGCACACTTTTGTCATGCAATAAATGTAGACACCTTATTTTCAATGTCTTTGTATATGCTTATTTAATACACAGATGACCTAGTTCTGAATTTATACTTCTCTACTCCAATGTGGCCTTCATGTGTCTTGTGGAGAGACACTGCCTCCATTGCGTTGAGAATTATTTTGGATCTGGCTAGCAGAACACTAACTTCCAGTGAGATGTCATCTCTGATCGCCCACTATTGCCATGGCTTCTGCCTGTGTTTTCATTCATTAATGTTTATTGATTGTTGTTTATTTGTAGATTTCTATCGCATGTTTCTCCTGTGGTGATAAATGAGATAGGATATCCATCAGAACCATTTCTCTTCCTAACTTGCATTTCAGGTTGAAATCATAACTGTGAAGCATCAAGAGTGATCTCCGTAGTCTTGCTGGTGTTTTACAGATTCATGTTGATCTGTTCCAGTGCTCACGATCATCCCCCACTGTGAGCTGTCTCCCATAGAGATACATATGGACCTTCTCACATCCATATTTGACCACCAAAAGTCCCTATATTGAGATGTCTGGTCTCAGCTGTGGTTAGATGTTTGAGTGTGAAAACATTTGTTTTTTGTCTTATACCAGCTCAGCTCCAAGTTCTTTGATCATCTAATTGCACGTGTCAATTTTTTTCTGTTGCAGTATGAAATACTTTTCACCCATCATTTTGTACATTTGAGTGTGTTGATATTCTTGTTGTGTGACTATGAGCACAGGTCTTCAAAATCCTCTTTCATTGGCCTCTACAGGTTTGCTGTGTATTCTGATGTATATGGTATCTAAGAGGTCATGTATTAAATCAATCAAGGACACTTCACAACTGTTTGTCATCTCTTGGAGTTTCCAACTCGAAGATGCAATAATTCTTTCAGGACTCAGTTTGATTCCCTCAAGCATGTTCTCCATTCTGAAGAAATGACATTCTGCCAGCCCCTCACAGCCACCGTGGCATGTCACTGATGGACTGGCAGTGTCCTCTGGAAACACAGACTTGCATTGGAGGAGACAGCAGCAATGAGCCAGGAAAAGCTGCAGTGAGGACATTTTGCTTATAGGCACAGACCTTCAGCTCATGGACTGGACCAGGCTGCATCTCAGGACTGCCTATTCACACCCTTAGTGTTGATTCAATTAGTGTTTAGCTGATGGCTCCCAGTATCCCTGCATTTTGTTACCTTTCTTTGCTGTGCCAATTAGCGTAATCATAAAAATGGGCAGATTGCCTCACTACTAGTCTTCAGCCTAGACAGTGCACATCTTGTAGAATGGCAGGTGAAGTTTGAATAAGAGCTGTTCAAATGAGACATAACTTCCTTTCCTTTGTATTCCAACCCTCTTCAAATAAGGACAAAATTCCATCAGACATTTGGATGAAATTTTGTTTGTGAATGATTTCAATGACAGTAAAGTACCTTTGAAGCAGAGTTCAGTGATTTAAGAAGATATAAGAAATCACCATACCATCACATTCTCAAGGGCAAATAGGAAGAGTTAATAAATGCTAACCATTCCAGCAAGACTCCCATCCTGTCAATGAATAAAAAGGAGTGAAAATTGCTTTCATGTCACCCAATCGGTACACATTATTCTTCTCAAATAACGGTCAAAACTATGAGCTGAAAGTAAACTTCGGTTTATCAAATGGTTAAAGAGAAATATACGTCAGTTTTTGAATAACGTACAGATTTGGAAGGAATGATCTTTTCAGAAGGATAGCTTTCACAATGTTAATTAAGGACTATCTTTGAAAAAGGTACATTAAAATAAGATTCAATTCAGTTGCAATGCAAAATAAACGGATTACCAAATTGGGGGTATGCAGCAGAAACAAAGAGGAATGAAAAGAGAGGTGAAGTGACAGAATATCAGGTGATGATAGAATCTTAGGTGGGAGATACATAACATGTCATTTCAGATTAAATATGGAATCAACTCTAATCAGAAATACGATCAGAATAATGGACTGTGTTTCTACCATGAAGCTCACTAGCATAAAATTAGTTAGGACAAGTGACTTGGAAAGCTGGATGTGAATAACAAATATATTATTCCTCCTCAGACTCTAACAGCTAAGTGAAGGGATGTTACCTAACATAATAATTCTCCACCCCTTAGGGTGCTGGCCCTGTTTGATATTGGTCAGCATCAGATTGTCATTCTTAGCATTTCTTCCACTTGAGAACATGTGTCCTGATGAAAGGCTACCATGAGCTCACAGCAGGTGGCAATGTTGCACAAATGACAGCAATCCAGAAAGATAAGACTGACCTTCCAATTGGTGTGTTATAGTACATTTCAAAACGATCAAGATGTATGAAATCCATTAGCCTTCCTAACAGCCTCCAGTTGAACAGTATGCTTGGTTTACAACTTGCTGTTGCATGATGTGGGTATTTAGAATGGTAATAATAAGTCATCCCCTCCAGCTGCCAATGCTGTTGCCCACAAGGAGGTGATTAGTGAGGGTGCTTTGCTGGATATTAAATCCCAGATATTAAATCCAACACAGCATAGTTGATCAAAAATTTCTGTCTACCCGCACATCAGCAAGCTACAGACATACAAATTTCTGCCAAAACTCCCATTGAAACAGAATTGGCAAAAGAGAGCATGAGTTGCAGGAGAATCCATCGGAAAAATGCATGATAATATTCTGGAGATAAAGCTAATGGGATTACACTAACACAATCTAATGAAGATTTGCACAAATAAATATACAGTTAATAACATCCAGAATCCAAGGAAATCCAGTTGTACTCTCAGTTTGGTCTGACACATTTAAAATTATGTGAGTTTTTAATAGTATGATAGTATTAATTCCTGCCATACCAGTTCTCTTAAAGTTGTGAAGTCTAATTCTTTTAAACTTAAATTGCTGTTGGATATATTAAAACCTTAAAATTTCAATAATTTGTCTTTTTCTTTGGATTCTTTCTGTCTGCCTTTTATCTCTCTTGTTTAATCTCGGCATTCTTTCCCTCTCTTCATTTCACTTTCAGTAAATGATTTTGCAATTCATAAATATTCTAATTTATATATCTTGGTATAGGCTCTGTGGGCTAAGGATCAGTAGCTGCCCACCTTAGGATCAAGTTAGCATCAGATGTGTACGTGTATATTACAGGCAGGATATTGTGTCAGCATTTGGAGTCTCATCTGCAGGCTGGAGACACCTATAATGCATTCCTGGGAAGACACAACAAACAGCAAGTCAATTACACAGTTTCAAGGTCACTAGTGCATCTTCGCCTGCAGTTAAGGCCCTAAGGGACAGGGATTGCTCTTAATATTGCTGTCCAATCAAAGATCAGCATCTCTTGTACTCAGCAGTGCCTAGAGGGAAGTGGTGATTTTGGAAAAGGATACTAACTCTGGACTGTTATCAGAGACAGTCCATCACTTACTGTGCCAGGATGCCCTGAGCAAATACCTTCCCCCTTGACTTGACTGAGACAGCTAACAACTGTGACAAGCTTCCTGGTTTTGTGTCCACGCTAAAGAGCATGGCAAGACAGCAGTAATATGAGTCTGGTATATCTGGCTGAGGGGGCATAGTGCAAAAAGGCAAGGCAGCAAAGCCTTCTGAGCATCCACATAGGCCCAGACCAAGTGAGTCCGATGAGAACAAATGAAGAGCCTGGAGATTCAGTCTGGTCCAAACATCTGCATGCCCCTGAACACAGTTTCTTTGATGTGCCATTTCAATGAAGATAGTTGCTAGTGTAGCTCGTGGTGCAGCTCTAAAGTGCAGAAGAATTCCTGTAACTGAATCAGAGATGTGTCATGAGGGTTCTTAGAGGCTGGCACATGTCAGATGCCAATGATGATGGAGGTGGACTATATTTGTTTGGTGCCCATGGAGCATGCCCTGTGCTTTGGGCACCTGATTTCCAATATGGAAGTCGTTCAAACCAAGCAGCGAGTTGACTCTGTAAGGTAAACACTCTAGTTTCCTTATCAAGCTTTCCTGACACTTTCCTTGGTGGGCAAGTTTGGTAAGATTGGCTGAAGACACTTGAGACAGCAAAGTCTGACAATGTTCCAGCAAAAGAACTGAAGACTGTGTTTTAGAGCCAGCTGTGCCCCTAACCAAGTTGTCCCAGTACAACTACAATTCTGGTAACTACTTGATGGTGTGGAAAATTTGCCCAATAACCTCCTGTCCACAATAAAAGGACAAGTCCAAGCCAGCCAATTACTGCCCCATCAGCCTACTCTTAATCATCAGCAAAATGATGGAAGGTGTCAACTGCAGTGCTGCTCAGCAACATGTACTTAGCTATAACCTTTTACTGATGCTCAGTTTAGATTCTACCAGATGCGTACATGACATCATTACAGTCTTGGTCCAAATATGGATCAAACAGTCGATCACAACAGGAGAGGTGTGGGTGACAACACTTGATATCAAATCAACACTTGACCAAGTTTGGCAACAAGAAGGTTTAGCCAACCTGAAGTCAATGGGCATTGGGGAAAACTATCCACTGGGGTTGGAGCCATATCTAGCAGAAAAGAAGTTGGATGAGGTCAGTTATCGCTGCCACATATCGCCACTGCAGAGATTCTTCAGGGTAGTGTCAACTATCTTCGGTGACTTTCGCTCCATCTTAAAGTTAGAATTGGGAACATTCACTGACGATTGGTCAATGTTCAGCACCATTTGCAACTCTTTAGATACTGAAATTGCTGGGGTATAAATGCAGCAAGACCTGAACAACATTCAGTCTTAGATCAATATGTAACAGGTGTGCACACCACTTGAGTTCCAGTCTGCCAGCAGATGGACAAAATGGCATATTTCTGCTCCCACATCTTATGGTTTAATGATCATGTCCAACAACAGAAGATCAAACCATTATCTTTCATCATTAAATGGCATCACTGAATCCCACACTATCAAACTCCTGACAATTACCATTGATCACAACTGAAACTGGACCAGTCATATAAATACAATGGCTACATGAGCAAGTCAGAGGCTGGGGATTTTGCAACAAATAACTCAACTCCAGTCTCTGCAAAACCTGCCCACCATCTCTAAGGAATAAGTCAGGAGTGTGGTAGAATTCTATTTATATGCCTGTATGAGTCCAGTTCCAACAACACGGAAGAAGATCAAAACCATTCAGGTCAAATCACCCTGCTTTATTGGTACTCCGTCTAATACATTCCACATTTATTCCCATCACCAGCAACATACAGTGGCAGCAATATGTGCCATATATGGGGAGCACTACAATAATTCACTGAAGCTCCGTAGACAGCTCCTTCCAGACCCATGGCCACTGCCGTTGAGAAAGACAATAGACACAGATACATAGGAACAACAACATCTGCAATTTCCCTTATGAACTGGCTCAGAAGTAGGTCATTGCTCCATCAACATCACAGATCAAAATCTGGAACATGTTTCCTAACAGCATTACAGGTGCACCTAACCTCTCCTCTTCCCTCCCCTCTCCCCAAAACTCCCAATGAACTGCAGCAGTTCAGTAACATAACCCACTACGATCTTCCAAAGGACAATAAATGCAAGTCTAGCTAACAATTCCTAAACCCCTTGACTCAATGAACAAAGTGTCTTCTGTGCTCTTAAAATGTACACCACCACTTACAAGTTCCCCTCTCGATCACTCACCATCCTGACTTGGAAATATATCACTGATCCTTCACTGTCGCTGAGTCAAAACCTTGGAATTCCCTCCCTAATGGCATTGCAGGTCAACCCACAGCTGGTGAACTGCAACGGTTCAACAAAGCAGCTCACCTGCACCTTCTCAGGGGCAACTAAATGCTGGCCAGCCAGTGATGTCCACATCCCACAAATGAATAATAATTAAAAAAGCATTGTTTAATTATCTCTTTAAGTATCATTGCCATTTGTGTCTGTTCTACTATATTCTAATAAACAGATGAGGCTTTGTTTCAATAAAACCCTGAATTTCCATTTGCTTTTGCAGGGGAAATTTATTCATGTATTACAATTAAAGCCATCATACCTCATAATTGTAACTGAGAACTCAATTAGTATTACAAAGACATGGCTGCCAGATTTCATATTGCTATAAAATCTTCATGAAAACATCAGGTTCACTACAGCGCTGTCACTATTCTCCACACTGGCATTGACAACTATTCTCTTGGTGGTGAAGATCCTGCCAGACAGCTACTGTGCATTCCTCTTAAACCTCAGCTCAGGAAAGTGGATTGGGACTGGCAAAGTGATGGGCAGACTTCCCACCAGCTCCTACCCCAATAACAAGAGAATCCAGAGCAACTTGTTTTGATTCACATAGTATTTGTTGAACAAATATTCTAGTACTGCTGTTTCAAACACAAGCTTGAGGCACAGTTACAAACTCTTGCATTTTAGCTGCATTTGAAATCTTCATTCCCTGCTGCCAATATTGCTGAGCTCCCTACATATCATTGTTCCATGTTTGTTTAGGCTGCAAGCTAATTTTGATTGGCCTCCCACATTACTGCACTGAAGAGTCAACCTGAATTACATGCTGCAAACTCTGGATTAGGCCTTGGGTTATTTTGACTCAGAATCAAGAGTGATACATGGAAGGAAATACTGAAATGCTGGTATTGTAATAAATTAGATTGTAGAATTCAGATGGGCATTAGTAAGTTTTAAACTCTTATAGAAACTCAGATATTATAATGCTGGAACTGAAATTACACCAAGAATAACAGAAAATACATTAAGGACACTGTCCCTGTCTCTGTAAGCTCCTCTGGTCCTACAATGAAGCACTAACCAAAGGGGAGGGCTCCGAGCTTCTCTAATGCCATTCAATGACACTTGTGATGGAGGTGCTTAGAAAGGCAGAGGCCAGGTTCTCATAGACTGCTAGAAGGCTCTCAAGGTACTTCTCCAGTGAGGAGGGAGAGCAAGTGACCAGGAAGGTCAAAGCTCAATGTTTGGCTCAAGTAACCTGACAGTGATGTTCAACTACACAAGTGGTGAAGGTCAGTGAATGAATCTTCGATCACGTTTCATACCCACAAAGCCTGTCACTTTTCCTAGTGTACTGCTCCTTCACTAACCAACATTCAATAACCCTCAGAGTTCACGAGACAGATGTCACCTCACTCACACCAGCCTTTCACCGGTGATGTTTTGGCTACTGGTGGACTAGGCCAGGCAAAAACATCCATAAGGCAAGTTTTGAGGGATAGCACAAGAAGGGGTCTTCTTTTTCTTAGCCAGTGCCTCAAGGCTGAGGATGACTTTCTTCCACTCTGGAGTTGTGGGACCTGACATGACTAAACAGTCCAATTCTTGATCCACACACCATGCTACGGGAGAGGCAGGTGGTGTTTGAAGAGGTAGTTAGGTGAGATGCTCAGGTTTTTCATCCTCTTCTATTGTTTGTGTTTGGCCTCACAGTGATGATCAAGATGGTTGCCACCTTGGTTGATACTTCTTCTCAAGTTTGGATGGCCTTGGATAAGAAATTCTTATGAATCTACGGAGATATTCCATTTCTTCCAAAAAGGTTTTGAGGAGATTCTTGAAGCATTTTCATTGCACTCCTGTTAACAACTTGCTGTGTTACAGCTTGGAGTAGAGAGTTTGTTTTGGAAGTCCTGGTGTCAGACATGTAGAAGATAAGGCCTGTCAAACACAGCTGAATGACAGTAACCAGTGTCATGATGCTTGATTTGTTGGCTCGAGAGGCATTGATAGTATTGTTGGATGTTGGTCAGATTGTGACCACTTAATATTAGCCTAACATGTTGCTTCAAACCTTTTCGGTTTATTCTATTACAGTCCCCACCCTTTCCCACCCCAACCCTTCTGACTCCTAAACAATTATCCTTTATAGTTCCCAAGGCCTTTCTGCAAGATTCCTGCTGTTCTTGGCCTTTAAGGCTTACAAAGTTCATCTGTTGAAATCTGGTCTTTTAATTTTAGTGCGAATATAGAAATGCCTATTGAACCATTACGGTCTCATTAATTCCTACTCTGTGACGGATTGTGTGCGATGGATGTGATGAAGGAAAATGGTGATGGAATACAGGTGACGAAGAAATTGTTTCAGTGAAAAGGAAATCTCACAATCCATGCTCTTTGACTGTTGGCAAACTGGTATTCCTTATCCATCTGTTCCTTTTTCTCCTTCTGGTAAGCTCTGGATTTTGGGAGGCAATGGTTGAGTCATTGTAATGGAAAGGCTGCAGAGGATGCAGCAGACTATCATAATGTTTGAGACCCTGTCTAAACTGCACAAGAGAGTGGTCTTCTCAAACGGTCAAGGCAGTGGAACTGTTGCTGGAGGAGAGTGATTGCAGGCTTCACAAAGATCCAGTAGCTCTGTGCTCCAGTGCTGGAATGGAAGCAGAAGCCTTTTCCCCAAACATCCAAGAACTCTGAGGACAGTGCAGAGGGTCAATTGGCACATTGTGCCTATTGACAGTGGGTAATCATTGTGCTGACAGCCTTGATTTGGTCACAAACCAATTGCACATTTATCAAAGAGTAGCCCTTATGGTTTCTGTACCCCCTGCTGTTCAACATGGGGCAAGTCATTGGGTTGGGGTGGGGGCAGCTGACTGAAACTTGTATTATTGTGAATCTTGCTATCCTGGCAAAGGCATATATCTGTCCTCCTGCATATTCCTCATAGGTGTGAAGTGTATTTGACTTTGTTAAGTTCCAGATGCTGCAATGGACAGCAAATGGAGAACTACTGGCAACGTTCATACTCTTTGCAGCCTTCAATCCTGGTCAGCTGCAGACTGGGGTGACTCTGTCTTAATTCCTTGGTCATGTAGTCCTCTTTCCTCCCTGACTATAAACATCAGTTGACAAAAAACAACTCCCAAAAACCCAGCAAGGTAGTTCCACCACTCAGCCCAAGCAAAAGAAAAACAGGAAATCCTTGCCTGCAGCTCGTTGACTAATCCATTATATACTTTGACATAGGGTCTGTATTGCGGCTGAGCAATTGATCTTTTCGACATGTGAATTTGTTGAATGCACTTCCGTGATGTGAATGTAGCAGATGGTTATCAGCCAGATGGTAGGGTTGTGTGATGTCAGGAAGATGCCAGTTCAGGAGACACCCACATAAACACTCTTCCTATGATGGTGTGCTTCAAGTGCCATGCCAGTCATAACATATGTTGCAGAACACCCCCGTGATGGCTGTCTAGACTTTCATAGCTTCATAGCCATTGATACTATGGAAACCAAATTCACACCCAGTGTACTGAGAATATGCTGCTTTATCCCTTGTAATGCACAATGCATTACCTGTACCATTAATGGTCAAAACACTCAATTATGTTGATGCTAAATTGCATTTTAGGAGTGGAAGATGGCATTTTTAAGGTTGAACTCCTGGTAAATATATTTGTGGAAGTGAATAGTCTAAATATATGTGTGTAGTTGTTTTGTTTCTGGAATTTTTTTCTCAGATAGACCAAATAGAGGAAAATGTGTCAGTTGTAGACTGGCTGGAGGGACTGCAATGTAGTAGCATGGGGAAGTGTGAAGGACAATATGGTTTGACAATGAGTTACTCATATGGTATATAAGCATGGAATAGCAGGTAGTAAAGAATGGTCACGATGGAAGAGAGGCAGCACTTCAAAAGTATTTAATGGCTGTGAAATGCTTTGGAATAGCAGAAGGTCATGGAGGATGCTAGATATGTGCAAGTCCTGTCTTTTTTCCATAACTTAATAATCCCCACCATTTAAAATATAACAGAAGGAAAGAACCAATATGTCAACCATCTTGTTAAATACTGATTCTAACCGCGGTCAAGTAACAGCAACTTTCATACTTTTGAACAAGATAATTGTATCAGTTATAACAGCATGATAAAGTAAGACAGACCTTTAAAATTGTTTCTTTCCTTTTTATTAAACATTATCATTTAGCAAATAAACCTCAGCCAGGGATAAAACTTCACTGAACAAAAAATGCAAACAGAAATTGTTAGAAAAACTTAGCAGGCCTGGCAGCATCTGTGGAGAGAAAATAGCGTTAAGTTTCAGGTTCAGTGATCCTTCTCAGAACTGATTGTAACTAGGAAAAGATTGGTATACATACTGAAGATGAAGTGGGGGAGGGGGAAGAGTAAACAAAAGGTAGAGATGGAGCCCAGAGAAACAAAACAACAGTTGGACAGACAAAGGAATAGGTAAAATTCAGCCTGGGAGAATGAAGCTGCAAATGGTGACCATTAGTGGCTGACAATGGGTTGGAGCCAATGTGATGACAAGGCCTGGTGTGTGGAGTTTGGGTTAAGGATATGGGAGAAGGTACTTAGGCCCTAAAATTAATGGACTCAATATTGAGTCCAGAGGACTGCAGGGTCCCCAAGTAGAAAATGAGATAATGATTTTCCAGCCTTGTTGGAGTAATGTAGCAAGCCTGAGACAGAGATGGTGGCCAAGGAACATAGTGGTGTGTTGAAGTGGTAGGCAACAGAAGGCTCAGGGTCATTTTTGCAGAAAGAATATGAGCTTTTTCCAGCAATTTCTGTTTGTATTTCTGATTTCCAGCATCTGCATTTCTTTGGCAAGAGTTGCCTTGTGCCAAAAAAGGGTAAAACACAAAATTGAAGTAAATCAAAAGGTAGGTGATATGAAGCTTAGGTTTCGGGAGGAAGGCAATTCTGATGCAGGTGTGGATTATATGGAAGTTGAAGTCAACCTTGTGTAGATTTGTGTTCAGCAGATTGGGTAACATGAGACTTTTCAAACTAATTGTTCATTGGTTTGATTTGTGTCCACTGAATGAAAAGCATTGCCTTGTATCATTAAAGCCTAACACATGGAGAGTTCATGTCAAAGAGTTATGCATCAATTGTGCACAGGCTATTTAATACTACTGAAATAGGTTTCTTTGACAAGTTTGTTTGGAGATTGAAAACAAGTCTCATAGATGGACAAAAGGGCACCTAATTAGAATTGTATTTGTTTGACAGACATCCTTTCTCATTGAGACATGGCAGAATTTCTTCACACAGGAAGTGTGAATCTTTAGAACTCTCTACCCCAGATAACTGTACGTTATGGCTACATAAAACATGTGACCTCTCTCAAAGGAAAATCCTACTGAACGCCATTTTGGAATAAAGGGTGCTGCAGGCTTCCCTATCCTCTTCAATGCATTTTGATAACTTTGGCCACAGGATACAGAATCTGTTTCATTGACATGGATTATCCCAATTGTTTGTCATTAGCAAGCTATCACATGATCAAAACTCATCCTTGCGAAATATTATGGTATAAACCTGTTTGTTTGTTTTGTAAGCAGGTTTGCAGGATAGAATAGCATTAGTAGTTTTCTTTCAACTCCTTGCTTCAGAAACCCTGACTGTGATGATACTGTGGCTTTAAGAAGTGTATTTTGACTTGATTTTTTGTGAAGAAAGGGTGAGACAGTGGCACTAAGCAATCATAGATCATAGACCATAGAATCCCTACGTGTGGAAACAGGCCCTTCAGCCCAACAAGCCCATACTGACCCTCAGGAGCATCCCACCTAGACCCATTGCCCTATAACCCACCTAATCTACACGTCCCTGAACACTACAGGCAATTTAGCATGGCCAATCCACCTAGCCTGCACATCTTTGGACTGTGGGAGGAAACCAGAGCACCCGGAAGAAACCGACGCAGATATGGGAGGACGTGCAAACTCCAGACAGACAGTTGTGTGAGGCAGCAGTGCTAACCACTGAGCCACCGCCAAAGCCAATAAAGTAAACAGCTTGAGAGGCCTTGGGTTTTTTTTTTAAAGTTGAAACATAGAAGCAGCCTGAATGGGTGGGTTCAAACTTCCGCAGAACCAGGACATTTTTTTTTAAGTTTTATCTTTCAGTTGCAGTTGCTGGGCTCTTGAAGCTGGATGTGGAAAATTTCATTTCTCTCTTTGTTACAGCAAAAGCCTGAGGTGCTCTTCCTGCTGCTAGAATTGCATGTGAGAAATCTATTTTACTGAATTTGCCTTTGCCAAGGGCTTGTTTGTGGAATGTTACTGTACAGTCATTTCTGCTATGATGCCTGATTCTTCAACGCGAATTCGCTTTAATGTGATTGAAGAATTTAGACCACTATTTGGAGAATGCAAACTTTCCTACATGTATTGGCTATACAAGATTCCAACCCCATTATTTTAAATGGTGCATCTATTGTATGATTTTCTTATGGTGCAAGATCACATGAGAATGGAACTGTCACGTTATATCAGAACCGACTGTGTTGGAACTATTAATTAGTAGTGGTTAATATTTTATATATATATTTTCTTTTAGCATTTCAATAGAGTTATAGTTAAGCCCATTCTTTTATTTTATTTTTATTTTATCTATATTTTAACTTTAGTGTATGAATAAAGTATGTTTTGTTTCAAGCCTGGTCATTTGAGTTGCGTCAGATTGCATCCAGAACACAATGCCTCATAGCCATCTTAAAAATAGGAAAAAAGTTAGGGTCTAGACTATCTTCTTAATATATTTTGAGGAGGTTTGGCCTCGTCCATAACACTGACTCTATTCCAAATTGCAGTACATCACAGAGATAGAGAATTTAAAAAATAAAGAGAACTTCAATTGCCATAGAAACCATTCTGGATAAGAATAGATTATATTCAAAAGGGACTGTCTCCAAAAGAACAGATAGGGTACATTAGTCAATGCCATATCAGAGCTTGAAGACCATCAAATAAACCTCAAAACATGACATTCTTTTTAGCTTTTTTACAGATTTTGTACTTTATTTGTGTGAATTAACAAGTGAATTGATTCATTAACTTTATTAACTCAAGGGACATGCCTGGCTAGATTCTTCATTTAAGCTTACACGTGGTCAAGTGCATGTTGAATTAAAACAGCAGATCTTTAAGGGAATTCAAACTCTGTTAAAACCAATGCAAGGAGTTAAAAGAGAGGAGTTGATTTACTTCTCTGGTCATGATCATAAGAAACCTGTAAGAATTCTTTCTTCAGCACACACCACACTGCATCATCCACTGCCACCTGTCCAAAAGATTGGAGGAAAGATAGAGAGAATAATGGAAAACCTAATATTAAACAAAAGGAAGCAAAGAAGAGGAGCAAAATTGATGCCAAAGAACATATTGTCAGAGTATCACAAAGATATCAGGAGCAACTGGCCATTTTCTCTGAATTCTCATCTGTCTCAGCATGAGACCAACTAATATTTTTCGAAAAGTTTTGCAATTTAGGCCAGAGTTTTACCAGCTCTTTTGTGATGCATACAAAGTCATCACAGTATGAGTGGGTCATCTTCTCGTCGCCATGCTCTTGCAGTCAGTTGCAGGGAAGTTGGAAGATTGGTGCCGCACTCAATGGAGCCAGAAATAGACCAATTCCTGCCTCCACAGGCATTTTTCTTCCATTGCCACCATCACATGGGGGAGTCAATGCCTGGTGAAACCTGACAGCTCGCTATAGCCTTTAGTGGAAGAGACCCCATCCTTTTTTGGTAATTCATAGTGCAGACTTCCACCAGTGACAGTGACCACCCCTATGGCTACGGTGCCTGTGCTCCATGGCAGGTTGGTTTTGCCTGCCTGCTTTGCCTCTGCTTCTCCTTTTTACCAGTTATCCTTTTTTATCAAGCATTCTCTGCCCAGTCCCCTCCCCTACTACAGCAGGTGCATCAGTAATAGCTACCTCCACAAATGGTGACTGATGCTGTTGAAGTTGGGTTGGCAACACTTGCCAGTGGAGCAAAAAGTTCCAGCAGTCTGCCGCCAGCGCAAAATTTAGCCCAAATCTAAATTTTGTCAATAAATGTATCTCAAGATCTTTATGAAGTGAAGTACTTACTAACTAAGTTACAACATGGGGGAATGTATGCATCGTACACAGAGGATTTGATTTATGATTGCATGTGCCCGTGCCAGTGAGAGGAGGAAATAAAAATTATAGTCTTCTAATTATACACCTATTGCAGCCGCATTTTTATGTGCGAGAATTTCTTTTTTGTCAAAGTTCCTACCCTAAAGGCAAGCTGCATCTGTATGCATTGTCCAGGTCATGAATAATTCTAATGTAATGAATTTTGTTGTTCTGCAGCAATGCTCAAAATAAATTGGGGAAATATTGTTTGCTGTTGTAAAAAGGGACATTCATCACAGTAATTAATTTCAATGCTGCAATATACTTACTGAGCTAGAAAACACGACAAAGAAACAAGGGCCACTTCAATATTTGTTTCAACAAGTCAAGTGGCAATCACACTTTCATAGCACCGTACACGATCCTGAAAATACAAGCCATTTGTTTCTTTTTTGTTTCTCAGTACTTCCATTCTACAATTTGACAGATGTCCTTCTATTATCAGAAATGAATTTAGAAAATTCTGAATAATAAGCATGAATCAGAATCGGTAAACTTAATAAAGAGGGTTAACATATTTATTAAGTCACAAGTCACAATGTCGAGATGGCTATGTGATAATGTTAGTTTTAGTAAATTGTACAGTAAAAATGTTTCAAATGGAAGCCTGGGGAAAATACATACCTGCAAATCTAATCCAAACCGTTTGTG
Source organism: Rhincodon typus (assembly GCF_021869965.1). NCBI lineage: Eukaryota > Metazoa > Chordata > Chondrichthyes > Orectolobiformes > Rhincodontidae > Rhincodon > Rhincodon typus. Next base: position 28,079,505 of record NC_063336.1, read on the forward strand.
GTCGCATAATGAGATAGATAGCTTTGTCTAATAGTAATTTTGTTTGCAAATACTTCTCCACTATTTTGGAATGCTGCATAATCGACTGCTACTCTCAGCCCATGAAGTAGCAAATAGATGATGTTACTTTCAAAGTCTACAAAAACATTACTGCACATTTTGCAAAATTGACTTTTCTTGTTTGCTTTTTTATCATAGGAGAATTCATAACATTGATTTCAATTGACTTGAAAAGTTCTTGCAATATTCCACCCACAAGGTGATTTAGGGAAATCCTGGGATTAGATATTTGAGGGTGGTAAACTGATTTTTAAGATACAAGATTGCACCCTGAACATCTAGTGTAGCAGGTAGAGTGTGGACTCCCAGTACACACCAGACGTTTGCCACCTGTTGTGTTAATGAAGACAGGAATAGAACGATTACATCCTTTGCAAATTCCAATAGGGAGCCTCATGCTTGTTTGAAGTCCTCTGGCAAAATTGAGCAATGCTGCAAGAAATTATGACATATATACAGCTTAACTGGTTTGTTTAATGCTTAGCTTTATTTGGGTACATCTCCCAGTACCTAAAACTTTGTTATTCCTGAATTGGTTTCCTCCTCTCTCTCAATGAGCACCCTAATAGTCTATTATGTGTAGTCTTTGAAAAATATTTCAGAATGTCCTGAAAGCATAATAAAGGTGGAATATAAACACAAGTTCATCATGAATAAGGAACATTTCAATATGAGACATTCAATGCCCATTGTCAGTGGTTAGCTCAGTGAGACATTTTTCTACCTTGGTGGCCTATAAGTTTCATTCTTCATTGTTGCATCTGTAATTACGTGATCTTCAAAATGCCAGACCTAGAAAGGGACCTTCATTCCCTGAGACATCTATGGCCTGAAAAAGGATTCAGCAGTCCTTTAGTATGTTGATTTTATATGGTCCTTTCTGCTCTATAACTGGGAAGATGACAAAAATTTTCAAACAAACTGATACCATATTACTTGATGAAGCCGGTAATAGAATGACTCAGGCTATGCACTGCCTTAGGAATAGCAGTATCAGAGACACCTCAACGTTTAGATCTTTCAGTGTAAGAGATCTCCTCCCATTACTAACTGGTACTTCAGAATTGCCTGAGCATGTTTTGAGTGAGCAATGGAGAATTACATTTGGTATTTCTTGATATGGCTGACTTCCCATTGTTTAACTTGATACGGGAATTAAAACAACATTACAGATTGGAGAAGTGCCATTTTCTGCTCTCATCCTGAACTGGAAAAAAATAATTAACTTGAATTTCAAATTTCACCCTTCCCTCATCTTCATACGGTGCATCTCTGAATACTTCCTTCCTTCCGTCGATTCCTCTGTCTCTACTTATGGGGTTAGGCTATCAATCCCAAACCCTGCCTCTTCTAAATTTCTCTATATCCATCATACCTGTTCTAGCGATGCTACCTTCCACATCAATATGTCTGATATATCTTGCTTTCTTTCAACCGTGGGTTCCCTTCCTCCATGGTTGGCATGGTCCTTGACTGTGCCCATTCTGATTCCCACAATCATTCCGTCTCCTTCTCAGACACACAAGAGGTTCACTTTGCCCTCACCTTCCACTCAACAAGGTTAGTGCATCATTGCTGTTCTCATCTCTTCTATATCTCCATCAATCCACTAGCAAGATCCTGAAGATGACTCCAAAACCTACAACTTTAATTCTCTCTCCCACTCACAATCTGTCCTTAGCTTCCAACATCATTCCAGTGAAGCTCAACAAAAACTCGTGGAACAGCACTTCATCTTTCAATCAAGCACTTTTCAACCATGTGGACTCCGGCGTTGAATTTAACAATTTCAGATCATAATTTTTAACCTGTAGCCTAGAGGGATTTGATCTTACAATCTGACCAGCCTGATTTTATTACATGATGGAGAAGCTCAAGACTCCAAATGGTCTACTCCTGCTCATTGTTCATATGTACTCCCCTTTTCCCTAAACCCCTTCCTTTCTTTTGTACTTTGCCAACTGACTTGAAAATCTTTAACTTGCAACCTGCACTCTTGTTTCCTGCCCCATTTCCTGACTTGCTGAGTATTTCCAGCGTTTGCAGATTTAATGCACACTTAAATTGTACAATAATAACTACATGTTGATCATTGCAAATGTTAATCTAGGTGAATATATCAAATTCAATCTCTGCAATGAGGCACTTTACCATGAATCTGTTTATTGACATTTTAAGAAAAATAAATAGCCAAAGCATGATGTTCATTTTACACGGTTCCTTATCTACAACAGCTGCTAATAAATGGATTACTCCAGTGAAATTAAGTACCCTACAACAGGGATTGTAGAGATTCATGTATGGGTGATATATAACCTTTCTATTGCTTGTGTATGCCCCATTTAACTGTATTGATCATGGTAAAAGCCAAGTCTCCTCCATTCATCCATCCAATGTTATGGAGCCAGCACGTGAACAATTTGAGGCTGATACAAATAAATAATGTGCATTTGAATTGCAGATTAATGGTCCTATTTTGCAAATGCTAATTTGGCTGAATGCAGCAAGTTCAAATTCTCATCGGTTATTAAACATTGGGGTATGTCCAATTTCACAGTTCTCGGCCCCTATATTATTCATTTACTGGGAAAAGTAGCAGCTGATAAATAAGACACATTTCCTAATTATAGTGTAACTATGAAATCTACATTAGACTCTAGTCAACTGGTTCATTAGACCATTTTTTTGTCTCTAAAGACATTCCTGTTAATGTGCTAAGTACATTCTGAAAGATATAGGACAGGAATTTAAAAATTAAACTTATTTCAGCACAGCTGAATATGAGGAAGTAGCTATAAAACAGCTTTCAATTTTAATGGCAGATTAAATGTTGAAAAACATTCCAAAGTCTTTACCAGAGATAATGGTCTAGATTTTGTGTTCAGTAGTGTCTCGAAAGCACTTGCTACTGACCTTGAAGAAAGTTGTCGATAAAGTCCTTGTGCACTCTATGATGCGGATTTAACCTTTTCCACCATTTATTTGAATCTGACAATAACTCACAGGGATCTCCTGATATCTAGCAACAATGATGTCATCAAAGAGCCAATTACCATGAAGTGCTCTTGCAGACAGCAAACCAGGAGGTCAAATGCAATGATTATTTAGCACATTCTCTTTCATGGTCACCATATGAGTCAAGCAGACGTCTATCACATCTTCTCTCAGTCTTTTGTCTGCAAGAAAAACTGCCCCAATATCTCCACTCTATCTTCATTACTGAAATGCCTCATCCTGAAACTATTTTCATAAACCTCTTCTGTACTCTCTTTAGTACCTTTGTTTCCTTCCCAAATTGTGGCACCCTGCTTGGACAGTGTATTCCAGCTGAGGCTAAACTAGTGTTTTACATAAGTTCAATATAAATTCCATGCTCGTGTATTTTACACACTCATTACTAAACCTGTCATGCCTATGCTTTATTAACTGCTCTCTCAACATGCCCAGCCACCTTTTAAGACCTATGCACATATATATAGGTTCTTCTGTTTCTGCATCCTTTACCTCTTATTTTATTCTGGCTCTCCATTTTCTTCCTATCAAAATGTATCACCTCAGACTTCTCCATACTAAAGTTCACGTCTCACATATCTGGCCACTCAACCAATTTGTCTATGTCTTTTTGAAGGCCTGCACTATTTTCCTTCACTTTTACATTTTGTATCTCACAAAAACTTTGAAATTGTTCCATCTACACCAGGTCTAGATAATTAGTTTGTATGATTAACCCCCAGAGAACTCCAGTACAAACATTCCACCAATCTTAAAAAAGCAACCGTTAGCTCATCATGCATTCTCCAAGTCAAAAGATGTGACTAATGCTGCATGGGTCCCAGCTATGACTGTGCTTTGTGGGTATGTATAACATTCCTAGTTCCAAAAAAAATTGAGGACCCTACCCATGACTCTTTATTCAATTATTTGAGTGATGTAATCATTGTTGATTCCTGTTCCTGTCTGGAATTGGATAGATTAATCAGTTTTGTTTCCAATTTCCACCCTTCACACACCTGGTCCACCTCTGACACTTAGCTTCCGTTCCTTGAGTAACCCATAATTGGCACATAAAGCCCTCTCTCATCTCAAACGCTTCAAACCAGACAAAAGGAAATATGACAGCAAAAGGACTCTGGCATCCACCAAAGACATTTTTCCCTCTCCACCCTTATCTGCTTTCCCGAGGGACCACTCTCTCCGTGACTCCCTTGTCTGCTCCACACTCTTCTCCAGCCCCACCTCACCCGGCACTTTTCCCTGCAACCGCAAGAAGTGCTACACCTGCCCCTATACCTCCCACCTCACTCCCATCCCAGGCCCCAAGAAGACTTTCCACATGAAGCAGATGTTCACCTGCACATCTGCTAATGTGGTATACTGCATCCGCTGTTCCCATTGTGGCCTCCTCTACATTGGGGAAACCAAGCGGAGGCTTGGCGACCGCTTTGCAGAGCACCTATGCTCGGTTCACACTAAACAACTGCACCTCCCAGTCGCAAACCAATTCAACTCCCCCTCCCATTCCGCAGATGACATGTCCATCCTGGGCCTCCTGCAGTGCCACAATGATACTACCCGAAGGTTGCAGGAACAGCAACTCATATTCCGCTTGGGAACCCCAATGGTATCAATGTGGACTTCACAAGCTTCAAAATCTCCCCTCCCCCTACCGCATCCCAAAACCAGCCCAGCTCGTCCCCGCCTCCCTAACCTGTCCTTCCTCCCACCTATCCCCTTCTCCCACCTCAAGCCCCATCCCCATCTCCTACCTACTGACCTCATCCCGCCCCCTTGACCTGTCCGTCCTCCCCACCTACACTCACCTTTACTGGCTCCATCCCCGCCTCTTCAACCGGTCTGTCTCCTCTCCACCTATCTTCTCCTCTATCCATCTTCTATCCGCCTCCCCCACTCTCCCTATTTATTTCAGAACCCCCTTCTCCTCCCCCATTTCTGAAGAACGGTCTAGGCCCGAAACATCAGCCTTCCTGCTCCTCTGATGCTGCTTGGCCTGCTGTGTTCATCCAGCTCTACACCTTGTTATCTCAGATTGTCCAGCATCTGCAGTTCCTGCTATCTCTGGCATCCTGAATAATGGAATTCAACCATGGTTGGAAAGAATCAGAACTGCAGAATCTCAACCAATCTAGAAAACTAAGGATCATAAAGCTGATTCTTTAACTACCAATGAACTATTTTTTAAGAACAATTAATCATCATAATAGAATCCTGACAGTGTGGAAACAAGTCCATACCAATCCTCAGAGCATCCCACCCCCCAATAACCCACCTAATCCCCAAACACTACAGGCAATTTAGTATGGCCAATCAACCTAGCCTGCACATCTTTGGACTGTGGAAGGAAACTGGAGCTCCTGGAGGAAACCCACACAGACAGTCACCCAAGGGTGGAATTGAACCCAGGTCCCTGGTGCTGTGATGCAGCAGTGCTAACCCCTGAGCCACCATGCCACCCCAGAGACTGAACTTGATATTGTATAAATTGTTTAATTTTATCCTTTTGCACTCACCTTTTATTTATAATTTGTATGTGTGTTGCATTACTAGCTCTTCTCATGATGATTAATGATTAATAACCTCATTCTTTGTTAACTCAAGATTACTCAAGCCTGATTAAATTGGCTCCTTTTAAAACAAAAGTTAATTTATGTCTAAGAGAAAATATCCACAAGGGAAGTGATCTTTTTATATTAACCTTGCAGCAACCAATTGAGGAGTGAGAGAATAAGGAAGTGAACCCCATCATCCCTCCTCAATGAGAAGCCTAACAGCTTGGGGTGTCCCATCTGCAACCATGATGAATTCGACCAGGGTCTGGAGAAAAAAGAGACAACAAGGTATAGAGCTGGATGAACACAGCAGGCCAAGCAGCATCAGAGGAGCAGGAAAGCTGACGTTTTGGGTCGAGACCCTTCTTCAGAAATTCAGAAATGCAGTACACCTGCATTCCCCATGTAGATGGCCTAAAGGCCCTCCGCTTCTTCCTGTCCCAAAGGCCCGACCAGTCCCCCTCCACTGACACCGTCATCCGCTTAGCCGAACTCGTCCTCACCCTCAGCAACTTCTCTTTCAATTCCTCACACTTCCTACAGACAAAGGAGGTGGCCGTGGGTACCCACATGGGCCCAAGCTATGCCTGCCTCTTTGTAGGATATGTGGAACAATCCCTCTTCCAAAGCTACACTGGCCCTATGCCCCACCTCTTCCTCCGTTACATCGATGACTGTATTGGCGCCGCCTCGTGCTCCCACGAGGAGAAAAGTTCATCCACTTCACTAACACCTTCCACCCCAACCTTAAGTTCACCTGGACCATCTCTGATACCTCTCCCTCCTTCCTGGACCTCTCTGTTTCCATCTCTGGTAACCACCTGGAAACCGAGATCCATTTCAAGCCCACTGACTCCCACAGCTACCTAGAATACACCTCCTCCCACCCACCTTCCTGCAAAAATGCCATCCCCTATTCCCAATTCCTTCGCATCCGCCACATCTGCCCCCAGGATGAGGCATTCCACTCCCATACATCTCAGATGTCCTCGTTTTTCAAGGACCGCAACATCCCCCCCTCAGTGGCCGAGAACACCCTCGACCGTGTCTCCCGCATTTCCCACAACTCATCCCTCACACCCGCTCCCCGCAATAACAACCAAACCAGAATCCCCCTCGCCCTCACGTACCACCCCACCAACCTCCGGATCCAACGCATCATCCTCCGACACTTCCACCATCTGCAATCCGACCCCACCACCAAAGACATTTTTCCCTCCCCACCCTTATCTGCTTTCCGGAGGGACCACTCTCTCCGTGGCTCCCTTGTCCGCTCCACACTCCCCTCCAGCTCCACCACACCCGGCACTTTTCCCTGCAACCGCAGGAAGTGCTACACCTGCCCCCATAACTCCTCCCTCACCCCCATCCCAGGCCCCAAGAAGAATTTCCACATCAAGCAGATGTTCACCTGCACATCTGCCAATGTGGTATACTGCATCCGCTGTACCCGTTGTGGCCTCCTCTACATCGGGAAAACCAAGCGGAGGCTTGGGGACCACTTTGCGGAACACCAATGCTCGGTTGGCACTGAACAACTGCACCTCCCAGTCGCGAACCATTTCAACTCCCCCTCCCATTCCTCAGACGACATGTCCATCCTGGGCCTCCTGCAGTGCCACAATGATACTACCCGAAGGTTTCAGGAACAGCACCTCATATTCCGCTTGGGAACCCTGCAGCCCAATGGTATCAATGTGGACTTCACAAGCTTCAAAATCTCCCCTCCCCCTACCGCATCCCAAAACCAGCCCAGCTTGTCCCCGCCTCCCTAACTTGTCCTTCCTCCCAACTATCCCCTCCTCCCACCTAAAGCCCCCCCCCCCTCTCCCACCTACTAGCCTCATCCCGCCCCCTTGACCTGTCTGTCCTCCCTAGACTGACCTATCCCCTCCCTAACTCCCCACATACACTCACCTTTACTGGCTCCATCCCCGCCTCTTTGACCTGTCTGTCTCCTCTCCACCTATCTTCTCCTCTATCCATCTTCTATCCGCCTCCCCCACTCTCCCTATTTATTTTAGAATCCCCTTCCCCTCCCCCATTTCTGAAGAAGGGTCTAGGCCCGAAACGTCAGTTTTCCTGCTCCTCTGATGCTGCTTGACCTGCTGTGTTCATCCAGCTCTACACCTTGTTATCTCAGATTCTCCAACATCTGCAGTTCCTTTTATCTCAGCTATGTAAGATATTGTTGAGACCTCATCTGGAATAATATTTGCCTCCTTATGTAAGGAAGGATGCCAATGCATTGGAAGTAATTCAGAGAAGGTTTATTTGAATATTACCTGCAATGAGCAAATTGTCTTCTGAGGAAAGTTTAGACAAGTTACGTTTGTAACCAGTAGAGTTTACAAGAATATGAGGTGACTTGATTAAAATACATAAGGTCCTAACAAGTCTTATCAGAGTAAATATTAAAAAGATGTCTCCTTCTCGAGAGATTCCAGAACTAGGGTTCTTCATTTTTTCACATAATGAAAGATGTGCACTTAAGAATGTGATCCAGCGGACATTTTTCTCAAACAGAGTTGTGTGACTTTGTAACTTTTCTTCAAAAGGCTGTGGAAGCAGAATCTTTAAAGATTTTTAAGGCAGCAGTAGATAGATTCTTGATAAGCAAGGGGATAAATGGTTGTAATGTACAGGCAGGAATCTGGAGTAATCAGATCAGCCATGATCTTAATGAGTTTTAGAGCAGACTCAAGGGCTGTGTCGCTTAGTCATGCAACTAATTCATAGGATGGTGCATGTATGGAATGAGCTACCAGAGGAAGTGGTAGAGGCAGGTACAATCTCAATATTTTAAAAAAAAACATTTGGACAGCTACATCAATAGGAAAGATTTAGAGGGATCTTGGCCAAATGCAGGTAAATGGAACTAATTCAGTTTCGGAAACCTGGTTAGCATGGATGAGTTGGACCAAAGAGTCTGTTTCTATGCCGTATAACTCTATGACTCTATACGTTCATATGTATACTTGTTTGTAGTTGCTAACATGAACCTATATTTGTTAAGTACAAGTGACTCTTCTTGCTCGACCAAGAAGTGGTTTTCCTTTCCCACATGGGCCCAAGCAAGCTCTGTAGTACTCTACATTTTAAGAGGATGATAGCAGCAGCTCATACAGTGTAGAGAATTTGCACATGCAATAGTTTAGTGTGTTATTAAACATTAATGAACTGATTGGTTTCTCTGAGAGCTGCACTTTTTTTTCTCTCCTCCTTGTCTGGATTCCTATTCCCATCAAAGCATTTTCTTTCTCTTCAAACTATAGATAGTTAAACTCCTTATTGTATTGCAGTATTCTTTTTCCCTATGGTTTGCCTTCAAGTTTAGCTTCAGATATCATGGCAACAAATAAAAGGCTGCAGGATTTCTCTCCTTACTCTTCTGTTTTATTTTCTTTCTTAATATTCCTGTTTAAAAGTGGCTGATACCTTCCTGATTTCTCAGAATACTTGACAATCAAAAGCAAATAATCCACAAAGTCAGCCCTCAGCCATATTAGGATTTTGCAGGTGGCCTACATCTGTATGTAATAAAGGACAACAGAAATCCAGGCCCAAGGAGAGACCAGCATCAGGATTATTGCTGCCATCATCACTCCCATGAATGCATTGGCTGAAGTGCTTCAAAGAATTCAAAATCGTACCAAGATTGAAGACACCTCTTCATCTCTCCAATTCCCTTTTTTAACATTTCACAAAACTATCCCCCATTATGCTAAAGGTTTCCCTACTGTCTATCATATGATTTAACTTACTTTCATAAAGGTGCGCTCTGTAAGACATTGCAAGCATATGTATCCCTGCTTTCCAATTCTCACACAGCATTGTAATGGCCATTCTTTTCTCAAATACTACCACTTACAAAACCACCAACTATCAGCTTCACTCCTCCCTCCCTCCCTCGCTGTCTGTAATCCTAAAGCCTTGAGCTTTAAGAACTAAGGCTGCTATAGTGGATTCCACTATAGCTACTGGAACCAAGCTGCCAACAAACAAAATATTCCACTACAGCTACAATACAGACATCTGCTAGATAACGTGGAATATTGCCCAACTATGCCCTGTCCACATGTCCAATCTAGCAAGTTATTGCCTCACTGTACTTTCAATTGTCAACAAAGTGATGGGACTGTTCATGGGCGTTGTTATCAAATAGATAGCACTGTAAGAACCTACTGTCCAAACATTTCAGCTCAAGACTCATATTGGAAACATGAAAGGTTCTTTAAGACAATGTCAAAAATTGTGCCTGATATTTGAACACTGATGTCTTGATGGACATGCAAAGTGTCAGCTTCATCTTCAATTGAGGGGTTTCAGCTTTGAACAAATTGGCAGACTGGGCAATTTGGGGCTTTGAAGGAACCAGTTGTTTATTGCAGGGTTTCCAAGTGAGTCCCAATCCCTCAGGCTAGGCAGTGACACAATGAAAGCTGCCTATGTTGGCATCTCTCAGGGTCTGTATCTTCATAGTCTCTTTAATTAATTCCCACCTTGGTGCTGGCAAGACTTAGTTATTGATATTGTTGTGCATTTGTTTGGCAATCAAAAGATAATATTGAGTCTACTATTTTAAGAGAAATACTAACCTCTTCTAAAATTCAGGAGTTAATGAAGGCCTGTAATAAAATAGTTGACAGAAATATTGCATAAGCATGTTACCTTTTCATACAGTAACAGCAGGAACGATCACCTCTGGGTTCATGCTTCCTGAATCTGCAGTTTGCTACATTTGGAGCAGAATTCAATTCTTCAGCTATCCAGACAACAGCTAGGAGTTATCAATGCATCAGCAATCTTTGTGAAGGTATTTAACATTTTTTTTGTAGTCACAAGAGGGCTTTATACATAGGGTACTGACCTCTATTCTCTGACCATTGATTTGTGCCAATCATAGAGCCAGAATCCAAGGTTGAAAGCAGATGGTAGTGATATTATACACAGATTAGGTACTTTCTGTTCCCAGCTCAATCACAAAACCACGGACATGTTATTATCAGTGTGAGTAGAAAAATAAATTGTCACAGTCTTTCTATCTACAGCAAAAACGTAACTAGAATTACACAGTTTATGGCATTTGCACATTTTAGCCTGTGTCTGCCTTCTCTATAATATTCCAGCAAAGTTATACTTCTATTTTTTTTAAAAGAGGAATAAATACTGAGGTGTTTCACTCACTGCTGCCCCCTTGCCAGGTCGTGCTGGTGTGCTGGACCACCGTGCAAATAGTGCAACATTATATAAACTGCCCTCAAGGACTGGATGCCATCATAAGTCTGTAATCTTTGCTGGTCAATTGAGTCCTGTCCTGAGTGAAGCTTTCATTGTAGTTATTTAAATTGCATGGAGGATGTGAACATAAGAAGTATAGTTATAAGTTTGTAGATGACACCAAAATTGAAGGTGTAGACAGCGAAGAAGTACCTCAGAGTAAAATGGGATCTTGATCAGATGAGCCAAAGGGCCTTGGAGTGGCTTTTGGAGTTTAATTTAGATAAATGTGAGGTGCTGCATTTTGGAAAGGCAAATCAGGGCAGGACTTATACACTTAATGGTAAGGCCCTGGGGAGTGTTGCTGAATAAAAAGACCTTGGAATGCAGATTCATAGTTCCTTGAAGGTGGAGCCATAGGTAGATAGGATAGTGAAGAAGGAATTTGGTGTGCATGTCTTTATTGGACAGTGTATTGACTATAGGAGTTGGGAGATCATGTTGTGGCTGTACAGGACATTGGTTAGGCCACTTTTGGAATACTACATACAATTCTGATCCCCCTTCTATAGGAGGGATGTTGTGAAACTTGAAAACGTTCAGAAAAGTTTTGCAAGGATGTTGCCAGGGTTGGAGAGCTTGTTCTAGAGGGAGAGGCCGAATAGGCTGGGACTATTTTCACTGGAGCATCAAAGGCTTGAGGGGTGACTTTATGGAGGTTTATAAAGTCATGATGGGGATGGATCGGTAAATAGGAAAGACTTTTTCCATGGAGTGGGGGTGTGCAAAACTAGAGGGCATAGGTTTAAGGTGAGAGAGGAAAGGTTTAAAAGAGACCTAAGGGGCAACATTTTCATGCAGAGGGTGGTGTGTGTATGGAATGAGCTGCCAGAGGAAGTGGTGGAGGCTGGTACAATTACAACATTTAAAAGGCATCTGGAAGGGTATATGAATAGGAAGGGTATAGAGGGATATGGGCCAAATACTGGCAAATGGGACTAGATTTTTCTAGGATATCTGGTTGGCATGGATGGGTTGGACCAAAGGGTTTGTTTCCATGCTGTACATCTCTATGACTAAGTCCGGTTCAGACCCAGTAACTTGCTACAATTCTAATCCCATGCACACACTGGGCACAGGGAATGGGGTTTATGCTTCAGGTGGCTAATAGTAGATTGTGCTAATTTCCCTACATCTGAGGTTGCAAACCCAGCCAACTGTCCTGGAGTCTGCAGGAATTAAGCATGAATCTCCAAGACACTAGTGAAAGGAAGTGGGGGAAAGATCAAAGCAGGATTTATCTTTGAAAAGAGATAACAAGATGTAGAACTGGATGAACACAGCAGGCCAGGCAGCATCAGAGGATCAAGAAAGCTGACATTTCAGGTCTGGACCCTTCTTCAGAAACGTCTGAAGAAGGGTCCAGACCAGAAACGTCAGCTTTCCTGCTCCTCTGATGCTGCTTGGCCTGCTGTGTTCATCCAGCTCTACACCTTATTATCTCAGATTCTCTAGCATCAGCAGTTCCTACTATCTCTGAGTGACTTTAGCTTTAAAAAGTCTTTATTTTCTTTGAATTATGTTTGTTTGTGAGTAACAATGAAAGTGAAGATGAGGAGAGAATTGGCTGCTTGACAGATCATCCAATCAGGTAAAGACGCCTCTCACTCGTTCTGATGAATGATTGGAATGTGGTTCACAATCAGGATAGATATATTGTGTGGCTATTAGAGGAGGTACTGGGGCAGGCTGATTGGAGGCAAGAGCTCAGATACAAAACCTTCAGCAATGCATCCAATCACAGACGAGTGCCCTGCCTTTAACTGTCAGGTCTTTGTTGGTTTCTTTTTCTCAATTAATGAAGTGACAGTTGCAATTTTCTTATCCAAAGGCACATTCGCTGAATCTAGACAGCTGTGGTAAATGAAGACTAATGCATCCACCATTTGCCAGCATATGGCTTCTAATTGGCAGCTGCTGATAGAATCTTGAGCAGTGTAGGCCTCAACTAATTCCTCCAAATGTCCCTTCAATTGGCAATGAATTAACATATGTTTGATGCCTATTAGATGCATTTAGCATCCGCAAAGCACCTTCAGAAAATAAAATTATGGATATTTAACTGTTGGATCAAACAAATATTCATATTGGGTTCTGATGTCTCACTGGTAAATTGAAACATTGAAACATAGAAAATAGGAGCAAGAGTCAGCCATTTGGCCCTTCAATCCTGTTCCACCATTCAGTATGATCGTGGCTGATCTCCGAACTCAGTCCTGCTTTCACCCCACATCCTCTGATCACTTTGGCCCTAAGAATCCATATGCTTTTTGTCATTCAAAGCAAACAAGAGAAACACATTCCACTTTCTACTCACCTTATTTTGCATATAGCTTTCTAGTTCATGGTTTAAAGATAAATTTTGTTTCATTACTCATTGCTAATAAATCTGCCCCCACTCCCCGACCCCCCGCCACCCCCAACTCTGTACAGGGTGAGCCATATTTGACTTTCTAGTATGTTTGAAATGTGACCTAAGTGGTACTGGTGCCCATCATTGGTAGACCATTGAAGGGGCTTCCCATGTCACTGGAAAATCTTGCCATGGTTAATATTGAAGGCATCTGGCAGACATGATCTCTATGTGATTTCTGGGATCATTGACCCACAGCTCCAGGGACAGGGGATGAAAGCACACCTCCAACATCCTAGCCAGTGGCCCAGCTATGTTGTCTAGGTTAAATTTCAGTCTGTGGGCTGAATCTTACATTTGTTTGGCTACGTTGAAGTTCTGGAGAGTTTTTTAGAGAGTTTGCCTCTGCAAGGCTTTGCGAGTTCTCTTGCTATGTCTTACCACACTCAGCTCATTAACTCCTTAGCTTGCCCCTACGGCACCTCTCACACCTAATAACCACCCCATCGTACCACCCAACATTGCCAGAACAATTCACCATTCAGCCAAAATCACCGAAATTCCAGCATCCATTGCACCCACACTATCTTTGAAAGACTGTGGTGCACCCAGGGAAGCCTTGTCAACCTGATGTTACCCCAAACAATTCTTTACGTTTATCCTGGATGTGGCAGTTAGAGGGAAATTGACGTGTGATTTGTGGGCAGGGTCCAGGAGTTCCTGGTGTATAAGATAGAACTTCGTCCTACCCCTGGACTAAAAGTGGAAGATCCAACAAACTGACCACGCTAGACCATCGGTACCTGAGTTAGAGCTGTCCCAGCCACATGGACAAATGCCCAGCACTGTAGGAGAAAGGTCAATCTTTCACTTCTCTAGGATAAGTGTCGCCATCTTTTCTCCAGTATATCACACTCACTCTACCTCAGCTACTGTACCCACCTCCTACCAAGGCTCATGTTCTACCATGCTAATTAACACCTACAACACATCACTCACTGTCACCCACCCCACCCCCCAGTACCATTAACCCTGCATGCCCTCTGCACTGCCTACTCACTCATACAGGGCACTTCGCCTCCAAAAGTAACAGCTGTGCCACCAACTTTCATTTCCTTCAATACCTGCCTCTCTCTTGCTCCAGGAAGAAAACAGCCCACAAGGTGGGTAATGGGCTGCTCAACATTCATGTCCACACCCCTAATGATCCTGACTCTGACCAACCCAAGCAGGACTTGGACTGATATTGGATGCTGCCCTTGACTGACTGTGGCAGAAACGTCTGACCAAAGGCTATCTCCCTTCAGCTGACTGAGGTTTCCTTACAATCATGATAAGCTTCCTGACTTTGTGTCCGCACGAAATGGCAAGGCAATATCGCAGTAATGTGAGCCTAGTACTTGTGCCTGAAGACTATGGAAGGCATAGATGCTGTGAACAGAGTGAATGTGCAATACAACAGTGATCAAGGAGACCAGAAATGCAATCCATTGCAGTCCATGAGCTGGGTGTGTGCCCCTAAACACAAGGTGTCCTTGCTGCAGCATTGCAATGGTAGTTGCCAGTTCAGCCAGAGGTGCAGCACTGAAGAGCAGAAGGGTCCTTCAAGTGAACCAGAGATGTGCCATGAAGGTTCATGGAAGCTGGCACATGTCAGATGTCAATGTCCAAAGATGTGAGTGTGTGTAGCTGATGGGTATGGAGTGTGCCCTGAAGTGTCGGTGCCTAATTTCCAACACTGTGATCAGAAATCATAGAATCCCCACAATGCAGAAACAAGCCATTCGTCCCATCAAGTCCACACCGACCCTCCGAAGAGCATCCCACCGCACGCAACCCTATGCTATCCCTGTAACCTTGCATTTCCCAAGGCTAACCCACCTAGCCTACACACTGGAGCACCCAGAAGAAACCAATGCAGACACGGGAAGAATATGCAAACTTCACATTGACTATTGCCCAATGGTGGATTCGAACCCAGGTCTCTGGCGCTATGAGACAGCAGTGCTAACCACTGATCCACCTTCCCACCCAGAGGGCTGCATCAATCAATGGCTTCACTTCAGCATCAGGCACCATCCCTCATGGTCTCTGACCAATGGGACATCTGCCTACTCGACTACTCCAGCAACGTCTCTGTTCAGACTGGCTGACATCTCTCTGAGGCAAAGACATTTTCCCATGTGATTGGCAGAAGTCCTGTCTCCAATCAGTTAATATTCTTTGGAGAGTGATACGGCTGTGGGGCAGCCAGAATTAACAGGGATTGTGTTTGCCACTGGGTCTTTGGCCAGAAAACTCTGCCATTTAAAACATTCTGGCCCATTAATCTCTGAAGTTGTGCCTTAGCAAGTTCAGTTACAAGATCTGTGATGAATGTAGTGAATCTTTTTCCTGTCTGTCCTGCCAATTTAAGATTGGTAGAGATACAAACAGACCACGTCTGGCTTCCAGCTAACAGCATATATGGAATGACTGTTCATCTCCAAATTGATTCTGACATAAGCTAAACATACCTTAGGGCAAGATTCATACCAAGACAAATATTATGATGTAAGCTGGCAATGGATTAATCAATGAATTAATTGTTCCCACTTCATCATACAATTTGTCAGCATTGATCTGATGGGCATGTACAAATGAGAAGACAGCACTGTGTGAGTGCCAATGTTACACAGAGAGCCCAAAGTTTAAATGGGACTTTTCTGTGGAACTCAGCTTTGTTACCTCAAATGCTGAAGAGGGATTTGTGTCACCAAACCATATATGGTACAAGGTTTTGTCTTTGCTCCATCCCACAATGCTGCAGTGTGGTTTCATTTTGCAGGTGAAGCACTTTAAGATAGATTTTCGCATTCACTTCTGCTGCTGGTTTCTGCACAGACTGATTGGAGAAGTTAGGCCTGAGGCCTGCTCCTAAGATTCTACGCATGTACAATTTGCTCATCAGCAGAAACCTGGACCTGATTGCTATCATGCAAAATGTACAAGAGTCTCATTAAGGCCCGGACATGATTGATAACTTAATTAAATATCTGGAAGGGGCCGTCTTGTTGGGAATGCAACACTTGCTTTCTGAGATTGTGAAATAAGTTATGCCAGGGGGACGAGGGGTGGGGGTAGGTTGCAGTTGAGCAAGGGTGAAAGTTCTGGTTCTTGACTGCTGAACTGCTACAGTTGATTTCATTGGATACGTGCTTTCTACCTGCCATTTTCTTGTATTTGGTTTTTGCTGCAGTTGATAGTGGGTGATTCATTGATGGTAATATGATTCATGATGGTAATATCATTGAATGTCAAGGGGTTGTGGTTTGATTCTTTCTTTTTGGAGATGGTCATTGCATTTGTGTAATGTGAATGTTATGTGCCACCTTTCAGCCCAAACCTGTATATTGACCAAGTCTTGCTGTATTTCAAATGGACTGCTTCAGTATCTGAGGAATTATGAATGGTGCTGAACATTGTGCAGTTGTCAGTAGATATCCTCACTTCTGACCTTATGATGGAGGGAAGGTCATTGATGAAGATGTTTGGTGAGGAATTCCTACAGAGATGCCTTGGAGTTGAGAAGACTGACCTCCAACAACCACAACCATCTTCCTATGTGCCAGGTATGATTCTAACCATCAGAAAAATTCTCCCCCATTCCCATTGACTCCAGTTTTGCTCAGGCACTTTGATACTATACTCGGTCTAATACGGCGTTAATGTTAAGGCAGTCCCTCTCACATCAGACATCTGTTATAGAAGCGTAATATATTCTTCTTACTAACAACCCATTATTATAGAATTTGGATCTGTAACTGTATCACAAGACATTAAAAAGACCATGTGTTGTAAAAATGAAAATACTACACACCTAATGTTAGACTTTATTGAAACTTTACTGGCAGGATTATTTGAGGGTGAAACAAAATTTGAGATCACTGCAAACAAATGCATTTCCTTTGCTTGAAGGATTAAACCTAGTAGAATCCATGACATGTACACTCTCTTTCACTCATGAGAAAAAAAAATCAATATTCCATTTTTTCATGATATATTATCCTATTTAAGCAGAATGTACACAGAATAAAAGCTTGACTCCACACTACAAAATCCTTGTAACACCCTGACATTGGTCACAGGAAGGCATCTTATTTTACTTACTTTAGTTTCACTCTGAACATTTCATGGGTTTTCCTCTTCTGTGCTGCTGATTTGATACTGTGGTCCTGGTTAAAATAACACATTTAGAATGCGGCACAGTGTGCCTCTATTTTGAGGTGTCCTCACTGTTTCCTTCCTGATGCAGTAGCGCCCACCTCTTATGGTGGAACTGTTGGTGGCTAAGCCTTAAGGATCTTTGATTGGGCTCCCACCTCAGGAACACACCCTCCATCTTTAATGAATCGTAAGATTGTGATGTCTTGTAGCCGACTGACTGGATCAGCTTTAGGATCAATAATTGTTCCCTACTTCATAAACTTTCAAAAAGTTCCATTCTATATTATTTGCAAGTAACAATACAAGAACTAAGCATTTTGTGAAAGATCTGATTTGTGGTGTGCAATTAATTTCAGCTGCTTTCATCTAATTTTATATGTCTTAGGCCTTTTGAACTAATATTTGCTGCCTGGATGAAATTATATCAATAATATAACAAGAAAGGTAATGAATCAATGTTTCCAATGTTGGAAATGGTAGTGTACTGGTAATGTCATGGGGCTAGTAATCCCAAGGTTCCAGACTAATAGGCCTCTACTTCCTTAAGAGGGTAAGGAAATTCAGCATGTTTTGGCAAGACTCTTACCAATTTTTATAGATGCACCATGGAAAACATTCTATCTGGATGCATCACGGCTTGGTACAGCAACTGCTCTGCTCAGGACCATAAGAAACTAGAGAGAGTTGCGAACACAGCCTAGTCTATCATGCAAGTCAATCTTCCATCCGGTGACTCCATCTATAGTTTTCGTTGCGTCAGGAAGGCAGCCAACATAATCAAAGATCCCTCCCATCCCGTTATAATTTCTTTCAACCTCTTCCATCAGGCAGAAGATAAAAGACTTAAACACATATACCAACAAATTCAAGAACAGCTTCTACCCCGCTGTTATCTGACTTCTGAATGGACCTCTCCAATTTTAAATTTAAATGTTGATCTTGTTCTTTAGTGTACTTTCTCAGCAGCCCTAACACTGTATTCTTTGCTCTATTCTATTGCACTTTGTGTGGTATGATCTGTCTATACTGCATGCAAAACAACACTTTTCACTGTGCCTATGTACATGTGGCAATAATACATCAAATCAAATCAAATAATACTTTGGGAGTATGTTGGTGGGAAACAAGATAAAAGAAAATCTATTAAGGAAAACCAAGTCCAGAAGATGGAATAAACCTTTATTTTTTGACTTAAGCAATGGCACATACTCACAATGACATTTGTTACATAGACATCAAACAGGGCTCCTTCCCTGTCGACAGATGTCCAAGTGTATTTTCAAAACTCACTGCAGCAACAAATTCTTTTTTGAGACTTTCCTTTATATCAATTTATAGCTATGGCTGTGTGACAAAGACCTGTTTTCGTCCATTTAATCAGTTTTTAATTAAGACATGCAAAGCTCATTGGTTGATTATTCAAATAGAACTAATGTGCAGGGTCATAGAGAAAGCGCAGAAGAGAGGCAAGAAGTCATGCTGTTCAGAGTTGGAGCAGACATGATGGACTGAATGGCCTCCTTCTGTACTGTAGTGATTGGAACCAAGTGGATCATATTGATTATGAGATCCTTGATTGGGGTTGTTAAACTGGGCCAATCAGGGGGCCCTGGCTGACAGATATAAACAGGGGATTCAGACAGTCTCCTGACTTCAGGGATTGACTCCCAAGCTGGCTGGTCAAGGCCAGTGTACCGTCCACGTATAAATAAAGGATACTGGACTCTGTGCAGTTATTCCATGTGCCATTATATTTCAGTGATTCTTTGAATTATGTCACTGTCCTGGTTGAAGCTGTACTCTCTCTAGGTCTCAATCTCAAGGCTGTGCATGAACAAACATATTGTTAGTTGTCTGGGCGTTAGCTCGAACACACTTATCAACTTCAATGCTGGAGTGAAGGTGGCATTTTTATGATTACACACAATGATGCCACTTTTCTCTCACTCCTCCAGCACAGAATAAAAACCAATTTTCAGAATCTTACTGATCTTAGGAAGTCTCTGCCTTGACTGAGTTTCCCATTCTGCCTCCCTTTCTCAAACCCACAATGCAGTTCTTCCATCAAGGTACTAAATGCGACCTCAATGTTCTATTCCATGTTTACATTCATTACTATGAAATAAAGAAAGAAACAATTATAGAGTCATAGCATCATAGAGCTGTACAGCATGGAAACAAACCCTTTGAACCAACTTGTCCATGCCGACCAGATATTGTAAATTAATCTAGTACCATTTGCCAGAGTTTAGCCCATATCACTCTAAACCCATGCTAATCATATGCCTATCCATGTGCCTTTTAAATGCTGTAATTGTACCAGTCTCCACCACTTCCTCTGGCAGCTCATTCAACCTATGCGCCACCCTCTACGGGAAAGTGTTAACCCTCAGGTCCCTTTTAAATCTTTCCCCTCTCACTTTAAACTAATGCTTTCTTGTTTTGGTCTCCTCTACCCTGAGGAAAAGAACTTGGCTATTTACCCTATCCATGCCCCTCATGATTTTATAAACTTCAGTAAGGTCACCACTCAGCCTTGGATGCTCCAGGGAAAATAGCCCCAGCCTATTCAGCCTCTCCCCACAGCTCAAACCCTCCAAGCCTGGCAACATCCTTGTAAATCTTTTCTGAGCACTTTCAAGTTTCACAACATCCTTCCTACAGCAGAGACACTAGAATTGCATGCAGTATTCCAAAAGTGACCTAGTCAATGTCCTGTACAGCCGCAACATGACCTCTCAACTCCTATGCTCAGTGTACTGACCAATAAAAATAAGCATACAAAATGCCTTCTTCACCACCCTGTCTACCTGTGACTCCACTTTCAAGGAACTATGAACTCCAAGGTCTCTTTGTTCAGCAACACTCCCCAGAACCTTACCATTAAGTGTATACGTCCTGCCCTGATTTACCTTTCTGAAATGCAGCACCTCACATTTATCTAAATTAAACTCCATTTGCCACTCATTGGCTCATCGGCCCATCTGATCAAGGTCCCATTGTACCCTGAGGTAACCTTCCTCACTGTCCACTACACCACCAATTTTGGTATCATCTGCAAACTTACTAACCATACCTCCTAATGTTACATCCAAATCATTGATCTAAATGACAAAAAGCAGTGGGCCCAGCACTGATCCTTGTAGCACACCACTGGTCACAGGCCTCCCGTCTGAAAAGCAACTCATAGCCACCACCCTCTGTCTCCTACCTTCGAGCCAGTTCTGTATCCAAGTAGCTAGTTACATGATTTAAAGTGATTAAAACAATACAAGAGTAAATGTTGCTTTTCTTTCAGTGCTTTTGCAAGTGTGAATGCATGTGTATCTGTGTGAGTTAGCTTTTGTCTGTGTATATTAATACGTGTGTGTGTGTGCGTGCATGCACGTGTGTGAATGAGCTTTTGTCTTTGTGTGTTAATGTTGGTGTGTGAGCATGTGTGATCAATGTGTGAGCAAGCTTTGATCGATGTGTTGTAATGGTGCATGCATGCAGTGTGTATGTGAGAGTTTGAGTGTGTGTGTGTGAAAGAGAGAGAGTTTTGGCCTGTATATGAGCACTGGCTTACAGTAACTGTCAAAGTATTGTTTATTGTCATGAAAACACATGTCCTTTCCTAATGTCCTTTAGGGAAGAACATTATCTTTAACCAATCTAGCCTACATCGGAGTCCAGATCACCAGAAATCTGATTGACTCTTACTTGTCCTGTGAAATTGCCTGCATCCATTCAGTTCAAAAGTAATTAGGAATCAGCAACAAATCCACAGCCTATGAAACAGTGAATACAATTCATGGAATCCAGGAGAAAGGTGATGATAGATCCAGGAAGACATGGAAAAGGTAATATTCTCCTAATCCTCCATAACATCTCACACAAGTTTACCTTTTCAGAGATAGTAGGAACTGCAGATGCTGGAGAATCCGAGACAACAAGGTGCAGGGCTGGATGAACACAGCAGGCCAAGCAGCATCATAGGAGCAGAGAGGCTGACGTTTCGGACCTAGACCCTTCATCAGAGTCCAGTTCTTTTACCTTCTATGCGTTCTCACTGCCTGACTCTAAGGGTTTGCCTTTTCTATTGTGCCAACTTCACCTTGCTGCTGAATACCCTCCAAACATCTTTCTTGCAAAGAAGATGTCTGATCTAGGAAAATCTGATGGGGTTCAAATGAGATGCAGCAGAAGCTTGGAAGTCTTGCTCTATCTCGAAGAATAGTTCAAATAGCATGGAAAATTTGGACTACAGATTATCAGGATGATACCAGGGTGACAATTCTGTCTTACAAAGAATTGTTTTAGCAGGTTGCAGTCTATCAAACTGAAAATTTGGAAGGAAATCTGAAGGAGGCATTTGTGTGATAGAAGGTCTAGGTAAGACAAGCATATCGCAGTTTTATTAGTCTGTAAATTGAAGATAAGAGACAATGCTCTCAAGATAAGCATGACACATACCAGGGGGGAGATTAGGTAAAATGTTTTCACGCACAGAACAACTGGAATAACGAATGCTTTGCAACAAGCGACTGTTGATCCTACATTAATTATAGTATTCAAAGGCTACTGTGTAATTACGTTAAGAAGAAGAATCCAAATGAGGAACATAATAAAATGGAATCAATGTGGGGAGAAAAGAGAGTAATGGAAGTATGTAAAATCAGTTCCCAAGAGGCATCTCTTCTCAGCGCAGGAAGAGAGAAGTCTCTACCATTGCTAAAAGTATAATTAATTCCATGAAAATCCATAGAAACTCGATGGCACTATGCTGATTTTGTGCATGTTAAATATGTGTCCAAGCTTCCAATATGGTGTGCAGGAACAATATGTGCATTTTGAGCTTGAAGTGCAATTCGTAGAATATTGGCAAGCACTGAAAACATATCTTACATTGCCTGCATGCACAAATATATGTGGCTTCCTGAGCAGAACTGGCATGTCCTGAATGCAGCCTGAGGAGTGTTGCTGTGTTCAGGAAAACAAGGTCTGCATGCACCATGTACAGTGGTCCTTAAAGGGACGTCTGAGACTACTGCCACAAAGTGAGATTTTTTTGAAAATACTGAGTATGGAACGAGAAGGTACAGACTTGCTTCATCATAACAACAACCCCCAACGACCCTGCCTCCCCCCCCAGCAAATGTCTGTAGCTCTACCGACTATTGCTGGTTCTATGCCCAGATATCTGCCCCTTGGTGATTATTTATAGATGAAGCTCAATGCTAAATATTGGTGGACCCCAGGCTGACCTAATAATTCCCCATGTCCAGTTTGTGGAGGCCAATGGATTTCTTAGCCTATACTTTCATTAAGTTAAGATTCAATAGCATTGCTGTGTGTCTGTGGTCACATATAGGCCAGACCAGGTAAGGATGGCAGAATGTATAACATAGAATGTAGAATTGCACAGCACTGGATTGGGCCCTTTGGCCCACAATGTTGTGCCAAACATGACACCAAATTAAACATCCCTTCTGCCTGTCCTTGTTCCATATTCCTCCAGTCTTTGCATATTCATGTGCTTATCTAAATGTCTCTTAAACACTCCTATCGTATCTGTCTCCACCACCACCTCTGGCAGCATGTTCCACACTCTGCGTTAAAAACTTGCTCCTCACACCTCCTTTGCACATTGCCCCCTCACCTTAAATGCATGCCCCCTAGTATTAAACATTTCAACTCTGGAAAAAAAAATTCTGACTGTCATTCCTTTTTTTGCATCTCATATCAAGTCTCCCCTCAGCTTCTGCCTCTCCAGAGAAAACAACCCAAGTTTTTCTAGCCTCTCCTTATAGCTTGTGCTTTGTAATCCAGGCAACAACCTGGTAAACCTCTTCTGCACCCCCTCCAAAGCTTCCACATCCTTCCTGTAATGTGGTGACCAGAATTGAAGGCGATATTCTAAGTATGGCCTAACTAAAGTCTTATAAAGCTGCAACATGACATCCTGACTGTTGTACTCAATGCCCTGACAAATAAAGGCAAGCATGCTATACACCTCTTTACCACTCTATTTACCTGTATGGCCACTTTCAGGGAGCTTTGGACCTTCACGCCAAGATCCATCTGTACATCAATGCTGCTTAGAGTCCTACCATTAACTGAAAACTCTTCCTTGACATTTGGTCTCCCAAAGTACAGCACCTCATACTTACCTGGATTAAACTCTGTCTGTCATTCCCCCACCCATATCTGTCGCTGATCTATATCCTACTGTATCCTTTGACAACCTTCTACACAATCCACAAATCCACCAATCTTTGTATCGTCTGCAAACTCATTAACTCACCTGTCTACATTTTCATCTAAGTCAATTATGTATATATATATCACAAACACTAGAGGCCTCAGTATGGATCCCTGCAGAACACCACTTGTCACAGACTTCCAGCCAAATAAATACCCTTCTATCAATACCCTCTGCCTTCTATGGGCAAGCCAATTCTGAATCTATGTGGCCAAATCACCATGGATCTCATGCATCTTAATCTTCTGGATGAGACTGCCATGAGGGAACTTGTCGAAAGCCTTACTAAAATCCATGCAGACAATATCCACTGTTCTACACTCATCGATCAACTTTGTCACCTCAAAAAGTTCAATCAAGTTACTAAGACATGACCTGCCCTGCCCAAAGCCATGTTGACTGTCCCCAACTTGGCCATGCTTATTCAAATGCATGTAAATCCCATCCTAAAGAATTCTCTCCAATACCTTCCCAACAACTGATGCAAGACTCACCGGTCTATTGTTCCCTGGATTATCCCTTTCTCCCTTCTTGAATAGAGGAACAACATTAGCTACTCGCCAGGCCTCTGGGACCTCTCTAGCAGCTAGCAAGAATACAAAGATCTTGTTGAAGGCTCCAGCAATCTCCTCTCTTGCCTTGTTCAATAATCTAGGCTAGATATCATCAGGCTCTGGGCACTTCTCTAATGTCCTTCAAGAGACCAAACAATACTTCTTTCTTGATCTCAAAATGCCCTAGCATATTAGCAAATTTCAGCTCCACACAAATTTCACTATCCTCCATATCCTTTTCCTGAGTGAATACAGACACAAAGTACTCTTTAGGATCTTGCCCACATCCTCTGCCTCCAAGCCTAAGTCCCCTCCTTTATCTTTGAGTGGTCCTACCTTCTCCCTAATTATCCTCTTATTTTTAATGTATGTATAGAATGTCTTGGGATTCTCTTTAACGCTACTTGTCAGTCATTTCATGGCCCCTTCTTGCTCTCCTAATTCCCTGCTTGAGTTCTTATATATGTTTGTTTTTCCCTATTGACTAAATTCACAATGACCCTTGTTATCCAAAGGTCCCTTACCTTGACATCCTTGTCCTTCCTCCTTACTGGAACATGCCAGTCCTGAACTCTGATCAGCAGATCATTAAACAGTTCCCACATGTCAAAAGCATACTTACCCAATAATGGCTCCTCCCAATTAACACTCCCTAGATCCTGCCTAATACGATGTATTTTGCCCTCCCCCAATTTATTACCTTCCCTCAAGGTCCTAGCTTATTCTTATTCATAGCTACCTTAACACTTAAGGAGTTGTGATCACTGTTTCCACACACAGGTTAGTCACCTGGCCAAGCTCATTATCTAATACAAGATCCAGTATAGTTGGACTCTCCACATACTCTTTCAAGAAACCCTTCTGGATGCACTTAACAAATTCTGCCCCATCTAAACCTCTTTCTCAGTCAATATTAGAGAAGTTAAAGTCACCCATTATGACAACTTTGCTAATATTGCATCTTTCCATTATCTGCTTACATATGTGTTCCTCAATGACTTGGTGACTGTTGGGGGTCCATAGCATACTGGTAGACTTCCTTCCCTGAAGGGCATCAGTGAACCAAGTGAGTTTTACAACAATCAACTGCAGTTACATGGCCACAATTTTTAACTCTAGCTCCTTTATAATTGAATTCAAATGTCACCATCAATAATGGTGGGATTCAACCTTGTGTTCCAGAACATTAGCCTTAGCTCTGGATTGCTAGTCCAGTGACATTACCACTGCACAACTGCTTCCCCAGTGTTTTGTCCTGGGACCATTGCTTTTCCATTTTGAGAAGCATTGTAAACAGTGAGGTGGCCAATGCAAAACTAAAAAAGGGCAATGGCAATTTGGTACAGTGGGGAGGAAGTTGAAAGATTATTTTCAATGCAATGAAGTGTAATGTGGTAAATTTTGGTAAAAAGAACATGAAGATTCCATATAAATCAAAGATCACTAAAACTTGTGCTGAAACAGAGAGATCTGTGCATATATGTGCACAATTCACTAAAGATGGCAGGAAAAGTAGTACAAGCAGTTAAGGCATACAGTATCCAAAACTTCATTAATAGGGGTGTACAGCTCAGAACAATGTAAAAACATGTAAAAAGTGTTGGTCCTCTGGAGAATTGGTGTGGGAGCTAATATTAGATAGTAAGGAAGTGGCAAATGAAATGAACAAATATTTTGCCGCTGCCTTCACTGCATAGGATACAAAACAAACCCAGTAATAGCTGTACTTGTAAATCAGGAGTTGGAAGGAAGAAAGAACCTAACAAAATTACAATCATAATGATACTAATCACACTGATGGAGCTGCAGGTTAAGAAGCCTTTGGGTCCAGATGGATATCATCCAAGGGACTTAAAAAAGCTTGTTAATAAAGTATTAGATGCATTGATGTTAATTTTCCAAAATTGGCCAGATTCATGGAAGATTCTTTAGTCTTGGAAAGTAGCAAGACATTCAACTAGGAAGGGAGGAAATAGGAGACTGTACGCCAGTTAGTTTGACATCTCTCATGACAAATGTTTCAGAACTTATCGTTAAAAAGTTTATAGCTATGCACTTAGAAAAACTCAAGATATTTGGGAAGATCAGTATGGTTTTGCCAAAAGGAAATCATATTCGATCAATTTATTGGAGCTCTTCAAAAGAATAGCATGACCTTTCAATCTCACTGAGGAATGCCAGGCATGTTGAATAATTAAAACCCAAAAGAACTGCGGATGCTGTAAATCAGGAACAAAAACAAAGTTGCTGGAAAAGCTCAGCAGGTCTGGCAGAACTGTTCTGAGGAAGGGTCATCGGATCTGAAACGTTAACTCTGTTTTCTCCTTCACAGATACTGCCAGACCTGCTGAGCTTTTCCAGCAACTTTGTTTTTGATGTTGAATAATTACTTTGCCTCATATTTACAGTAGAAAATGAGGATAACTTGCCAGAAGTCCTGACGAAATTAAAAGTGAATTGGGGGCAGGGACTAAACAACATTAACATGAGTAAGATATCAATAATAAGGAAATAAATGTAACCAAGTTGTGGCAAATGCCCTCTGGTTAGAGGAAGCAAGGGGGCACATTGTAGATGCCTCAACTATAATCTTTTAGAGTTCCCTAGATTCAGGAGTTGTCCCTTTTGATTGGAAAATTGTACATGTTGCACTACCTTTTAAGAAGGGTGAAAGGGGAAAATCAGGGAGTTACAGACCAGTTAGCCTAACATTTATGGTGGGGAAACTGTTAGAGCTATAATCAAGGATAGGGTAACTGAACACCTCAAAATTTTTCAGTTAATCAGGAAAGCCAGTATGGATTCATAACAGGTAAATCATGTCTGGCAACACTCATTAGAATTTTTGAAGAGGTAACTAAACTAAATGCCAGAGAAATGTCTATGGATGTTGTTTATATGGACTTCCAGAAGGCATTTGACAAAGTCTCATGGTGTTCACTAAGGGAGAAACCCACGGAATTGAGGGTAAATTTTGACATGCCTGGGAAATTGGTTGAGTGGCAAGTTTCAGAAAGTTGGGAAAATGGGTAGGTATTCAAATTAGCAGGATGTGACTAGTGGTGTCTCATTGGATCTGTGCTAAAGCCTGAATTATTCATATTATTTTTGAATGACTTGGATAATGGCATAGAAAGTCATATATTCAATTTCACTATCTTACAAAGTTAGGCAACATTATAGACCGTATGGATTATAGCATAAAGTTACGAAGGGATATTGATAAACTAAGTAAAAGGGCAAAACTGTGGCAGATGAATTTCAATATAAGCAAGTGTGAGGTTATCCATTCTGGACCACAAAAGGATAGATCAGAGAACTTTCTCAATGGTATAAAGTTAAAAACAGTCCAAAGAGATTTGTGGTTCAGGTGCATAGACCTTTAAAATGCCACAAACAGGTACGGATAGTAAACAAGAAATTTAATTGAATTCTGACCTTTATATCAATAGAGTTGAAGTATAAGTTTGCAAAAGTTATTCTGCAGCTATATCAAACCTTGGTTAGACCCCACTTGGAAGACTGTGTACAGTTCTAGGCATCACACCTATGTATTGGCCCTGGAAGAAGTACGATGTAGGTTTAGAAGAATGATACCTGGATTTCAGGGGTAATGTTATGAAGAGAAATTATACAAATTAGACCTGTTTCCTCTCGAACTTAAAATATTAGGATGTGATCAGATCAAAATCTTCAAGATATTAACAGGAAAAGACAAGGTAGATAAAAAATAAACTTTCCTTTGGTTGAAGATTTTAGAACTAAGTGGCATAGTCTAAAAATTAGGGCCAGACAATTCAGGAGAGATGTTAGGAAGCAAATCTACACACAAAAGTTAGTAGAGGCTTAGACTTGTCTTCCACAAGTGGTGGTTGATGCCAGATCAGTCATTAATTGTATATCTAAAGTAGATAATATTATGTTAAGCAAAGGTATTAAGGGATATTGTCCAAAGGTAGGTATATGGAGTTAGGCCACAGATCATCTATAATCTCACTGAATAGTGGAATAGGCTTGAGAGGCTGAATGGCCTACTCTAGCCCCTATGGTCCTATTTAATTAATTCCAGAATCATAGGTTACCAGGATAAACGAGAGTGTGGAATTCAAAACACAATGTGATCAGCTATGACCTTGTTGAACGGCAGACCAGACTCGAGGGACCAAATGATTAACTTCTGTTCCTATTTTGGAGTATATCATCCTCCAATGGTCATATAGATTATACTGATCTTGAAAATGACACTACTTAGATCTCATCTGGAGTATTCTTTACGTTCTAGGTGCTTTAGGAATGATGTGAATGCAATGGAGAGAGTGGAGAAGAGATTTACGTGATGATTACATGGATGGGAACTTCATTAAGAAGATTGAATGGTGAAGTTGGGACTGTTCTCCTTGGAAAGGACAAAGCTAAGAGCAGAGCTGATAGAAGTTTTCAAAATCTCAAAGGAGTTGGGTAGAGTTTTTAGGGAGAAACTTTCCCTTTTAGGGAGAAAATGGCAGAATATGAGCTAATTTGCAAAAGAAGAAAATATGATGATTTTTCACACAGCAAGTGGTTCGAGTCTGAAATGTATTGCCTGTAACTGTGCTGAAGGAAGGTTCAATTGATGCATTCCAGGGTGTATTTGCTGATTATTTAAATAGATACAGTCATCACAAGGTTATGGGGAAAAAGCAGGAAAATGGCACTTATTCATAGTGCTCAATCAGGGATTCAGTGCAGACATATTGGAATGAATGGATTCCTTCTGTAATGTACAGTAACAATGCTGTGATTCTTTGAAAATAGTGAGACCCACTCCTTAACTTTAGAAATGCTTAATTTGTCATATCTCTTTTAAATTAAGTATCTCCATGTATTTTGTGGGCTTGCAATTTGTCTCGGTCACTAACCTTAGTGAGTTTCAATTCCAACATTTTCTCATTATTGATGGAATCACCTGAAAAAAAAGAGATGTGCTTCCATCATTTCACATGCCTTATAGGGTGAGATACTTCTCAAGAAATTACAGACACATAACCTGTGATTTTCTGTCCATCTAACTTTTAATGGATAGCAAATCATAGGCTACACACCTTGCTTTTGTCCAAGATTCTCTGGCTGTGAGTGCCACTCATCATTGAGAGTGTTAGATTGTGAAATCATGTTTATTCACAGAAATATTTTAACATTCTGTCAAGCATCCATCTGGTTGCAGAACCTGTCACATCACTGCACTTGTATCAATGTGCATCTTTAAAGCTGAAACAATCAGACTGGCTCAGCAATTCTCTGAGATCGCCTCCAAAGGTATTCAATTGGGCAATGCAAAAAAAAAGAATCCATTCACCAGATATTAGACTTGAAAGCTGGAAGTTTTACTCCCCTGTTTTGAATATTTCAACACCACAGTCATAGCTTCTAATTTTAGGCAGTTGTATGAAAATTCACTAAAGCCAAAATCAGGATTATATTTCTTGTCTTGATTCTTTATTAGTTCCACTCACTCCATGGTTAGGGTGGGTTAACATCAATACAGATTCCCCTCCTGACAGTTCAAAAGGACTGCATTGTCTGCTTCAGGACAGCCTGGGGTCATGAGAAACTCAATATAGATGCAAAATTTTCCATGCTTCCTATAACAAAACATTCTGATCAAAAAAGTGTTGGCATCAACATGGAGTAAGGATATCAGCAGGCTAATCAAGAGTGGATTTGGGTGGTAGGCATTGCTGCTGCTCGTGGCAACCTGTTTTGCTGAAACTCACAGAAAGATCATAGACATGGGCACACCCAGGCACGATAAATTGACACTATTCAGTACCTACAGGAAACAGGAAAAGAAGTAAAACATTGCTTTCAAAACAGGGCCCTTGAATTTCCAGAGTTCTCCTAATCACGGTCTTAATGAGACATGCTTCTTAGAGTCATCAGGCACTTGACAAAGTAGATGTGGAAATGTTGTTTCCCCTTGTGGAAGAGTTAAAGACTAGATGGCATAACCTCAGAATAAGAGGTCATATATTGAAGACAGAGATGAGGAGGATTTTTTTCTAGGGACATAGGAGCAAGAGAAGGACATTTTAGACCATCAAGCCTGTTCTACCATTTAATCAGATTATGGTTGAGCTATGGTCCAACTCCATTTCTGTCAAGAAGTTGTGAATATGGCAATCTTTTTTTACCACAGAGGGTGTTGAGACTGGGTCATTGATTATATTCAGAATGTGATAGATTTTTAATCAGTAAGTGAATCATGGGTTATGGAGGAAAGGCAGGAAAGTGGAGTTGAGGATAATTAGATCAGCCGAAACCTCATTGAATGGTGGAGCAGACTTAATGGGCTGAATGGCTTACTTCTGCTCCTACATCTTATGGTCTAATCCTCTGTTATATCATTTGCAACAAATCGCTACAATGCTCACAGAAACTATATGCGTGTCTGTTTTTACACTGCTTACACCATTCCATCAGCTGGTTGGTAGATCTCCCATCGAAGGAACATTAGGGAAATTTAGGTGACTGTTGCCAAATCAATTGCAGTTGAAATCAAGATTTTTTCCATTCACTGGCATCAACAGGTGCTGTGGAGAGTGCCACTGGTTTTTAGTTTTATAGTGAGAGCTGTCTGTTGAATAGCATATTGTATGAATGGCTCGTTCTTTTTGATGTATGCTTCATTTATTCATAATTAAACAGGCACTAACTTTTATTTTTGCAATTGGCTCCTTTGGGAATGCCAAGTTATTTCTATTGTCAGTTTTTGAACCATGCAGTTTATAAGGTTGCCTTGACATGCTGTGAATCCACTACTCACTCTATACCTTTACCTAACATACAATATGGAAATAGAAATAATTAGTTTCTCACTCCAGTACAACCTCTGGAGCTGCATTTGTGAAAGTCATCCTTAGCTGTTAAGCTGCTACAATAAGAATTCTAATATGATAAGATGAACACTCAGAACACACAGAAAAGTCTGCTTCTTTCTATTAAAATAAATACTTTACTCTCAGCGGCTTAATTGTTGCCTGAAGTGAAGCTGATGCCTTGCATATTGCGACCAATGACTCAGTCTCTTTGGGAGTGCTGTTTGGAGCTAATTATTTCAACATACATCCCCACATTGAGGAATTGTAAAGATTCTCAGTTTTTGAGTTCTGATCACTCATAACCTACAGAAAGGAATACAGCTTGTCACTATGCCAGCCAATATTAATACTGGACAGGACAGATGTGTGATCCCAGAATGAAATCTGGATGGATAGATCCTAATATTGTGTTTTCTTTTCACTGTGGGAGTCAATGACTGAACTTATTTGCAAGAGTCTGTAAACATAGTTTCAACTCTAAGAATAAAATGTTTATTAAAAAGAGAACAAAGGCATGAACTATATACAGTAACAGCAGACAAAAGAGTTGGAAAAATGTCATTACAATTGTTAGAAAAGTATTCAAATTCACATCATTTTTTTATCTCAAATATCAAACCCTGACAAAGATTTACTGCTATTTCCACACAGAAGCTTCATACTCAGGTTGGCACACCCACTACTTGTTTACTTCCAGCAAATTCATGTATATGTGTTAGCTTATTTTCTTTAGCTGTTATCTCTCTCTGAGTCACCTAAAACAAACCTCAAATTAACGTCTCTACTACTTCAGCTTCCGGGCAAAACATGAGTAACCAAACCTCAGTTTTCAGCATTATTACGGGACTACTTACTTGAAGACCTAACCCTTCTACTCCTATTCTCTGGCACCACTCACACTGACTTCCGGATTTTTCTATCTCTCTACATGTTCCTGGACTGCTGTCACTAGGCAACTGAACAGTTTGTCTCTCTCTTGTTCAATGCACCAAAAGCACCAAACTCCATCTCTTCAGTTTAATGGTTATACAATCTGATTAAAAGTGTATGTATATAAACAGGTTTCCCAACCTTCCAGAGCAAAATCAGTAGAGGATTTCTATAGATGAATGACAAAACCTTGTCTTCCCCTTCCCAATGCAAAAGAAACTATGACCTAAACTTAAAGTTATATATTGCTTCTAACAAGTAACATGCACCAAATTTGGCATTGTATTAATTTTCCATGTTTTAGAGATATTGCCATGCAATTGTCAACAAAATTTAGGTCTCAACAATACAAATTTCCCAACTGTTGTCAACAGTGCCTGACTTCTGGTCCCTCAAATATTTTACCAACAAGTTCTCAGGTCCTGCATTATGACCTGGAAAGCAGGTTCTCCCAGATGTAGTTATTTCTATCCACTGAGTGAAGCTTTCACGATGATTGATGAGAGATACGCATAATAAATAAATCAGTTTCATTTTAATAGTTTTTTGTTGGGTGGTTTGTATATTGGCCTATGTTTCTCCTTCAATTCCTGTCAATGGAGAGGAGCTTTATATACATGGGAGTTTGATGAAAAGATTTCCAGGTTATGTTAGACATCATGACCCAAGTAATAAATTTAACTGTAGTCTAGTATTAACCTATATTAAATTACTGGAGGGAATAAGCATCCATATTGGGAAATTTGAAAATAGAAACATTTACTTTTTTGCTCAAGTGGGAATAGTAAGTGACAAAGACGCATTGCTGAGACAATAATATAAGAGTGAAAGCAGAGAATAAGATCATAAGATGATAAGACAAAAGAGCAGAAGTAGGCCATTCAACTGTAGGCATTCAATGAGATCATGGCTGATCTGATCATCCTCAACTCTACTTTCCTGCTTTGTTTCCATGGCCTTTGATTCCATTACTGAATCAAAATCTGTCTATCTCAGCAAAGAATACACCAAACTCAGTAAAGATTTGCTGTAAGGATTCTCACAGATACACCACCATCTGAGAGAAAAAATATCCTTTTCATCCTCTGTCTTAAACAGATGATTATGCCTTCTGGTCTTACACACTCCCCAAGGGGAAACAACCTCTCCCCATCTACCCTGTCAACTCCCCTAGGAGTCTTAAACATTTCAATATGTCCTGCACTCAATCTCCTACATTGCAAATATTACAAGCAAAACTTACTCAACCTCTTTCCATAAGAAAATCCCCTTTATACTAGTGATCAACCCATTGAACCTCCTCTGGATTGCTTCCAATGCCAGTACATATTTCGTCAGATCAGGGATTAAAACTGTTAACTGAGTTACAGGTGTGGTCTCCAAGTGCCTTGTATGGTTTTAATCAAACTTTCTTATTCTCTATTCCTTTTGAAATAAAGGCCAACATTCCATTTGCCTTCCCTAACACCTATTGAATTTAGATGGTTACTTTTTGTGACTATTGTACTAGAACCCCTAAATTACTCAAAGCTGCAACTTTCTGCAGTCTTTCCCAATTTAAATAATATTCAGCTCTTCTAACCTTCCTGCCAAAGTGCATAACCTCACTTTTTCCCACATTATATTCCATCTGCCAAGTTTTTGCCTACTCACTTAAGCCATCTACATCCCTCTGTTGTCTTCTTGAGTGATCCCCACTATTTACCTTTTCACCTATTTTCATGTCATCCACAAACTTGATGATAGTACATTCAGTTCCATCATCCAATTTTGTTTATTGTAAATAATTGCAGTCCCAGTACTGATTCCTGTTGCAATGTACTAATTACAGGTTACCATCCTAAAAATACCACCTTTATACCAGCTCTTCATCTTCTTTTAGTAAGCCAATCCTCTATTCATGTTAGTATATTACCCCAACACCTTTTGGAAATTTCTGATTTTTTTTAAATGTTGAGAACTGCAGGATGCAATTCTTTTAGTTTCTCTTTGAGTGCATCACTCTTCCATTGGTGGACCAAACCTCATCGTAATCATTCTTGTTTTAACTTATGTATCATTAGAACTGTTATTTATCTTTGTATTCTTCAGAATTATCCTTTTCACATTCCCTCTTTGCATCCAAATTGTTGTTTTATCAAATTTTCTAAGCTCATTATATTTCTTGTTGTTATGATCCCAGCTAATAGAGCCATAGAGCCATAAAGATATACAGCAATGAAACAACTTGTCCATGATGACCAGATATCCTAAATAGATCTAGCCCTATTTGCCAGCATTTGGCCTAAATCGCTCTAAACCTTTTCCATTCATATTCCCTCCAAGTGCCTTTTAAATGTTGTAAGTGTACGAACTTCCATCACTTCCTCTGGCAGCTCATTGTATACACGCACGACCCTCTGTGTGAAAAAATTGCCCCTTAGGTCACTTTTAAACCTTTCTCATCTCACCTTAAACCTACGTCCTCTAGTTTTGGACCCTCCACCCTGGGGAAAAGACCTTGTCTATTTACCCTCTCCATACCCCTCATGATTTTATAAACCTTTATAGTATCAACACTCACGCCATGGATGCTCCAGGGAAAATAGACCCAGCCTATCCAATCCCGTTCTATGGCCCAAACTCTCCAACCCTGGCAACATGCTTGTGAATCTTTTATGAGCACTTTCAAGTTTCACAACATCCTTCCTATGTCAGGGAGACCAGAACTGCACACAGTATTCTAAAAGGGGCTTAACCAATGCCCTGTACAGCCACAACATGACCTCCCAAATCCTATGTTCTGTGCATTGACCAATATAGCAGGCATACCAAATGTCTTCTTCATTATCCTATCTACCTGCAAGTTCACTTTCAAGGAAATATGAACCTGTACTCCAAGGTCTCTTTGTTCAGCAACACTCCCCAGAATCTTACCATTAAATGTATAGGTCCTGCCCTGATTTGCCTTTCTGAAATGCAGCATCCCACATTCATCTAAATTAAACTCCTTCTGCGGCTCCTCAGCCCATTGGCCCATCGGCCCATCTGATCAAGGTCCCGTTGTACCCTGAGGTAACCTTCCTCACTGTCCACTACATCACCAATTTTGGTGTCATCTGCAAACTTACTAACCATACCTTGCATGTTCACAACCAAATCATTGATATAAATGACAAAAAACAATGGACCTGGCACCAACCCTATGGCACCCCACTAGTCACAGGCCTGCAGTCAACAAAGCAACCCTCCACCACCACCCTCTGTCTTCTACCTTCAAGCCAGTTCTGAATCCAAATGGCTAGTTCTCCCTGTATTCTATGTGATCTAACCTTGCCAACCATTCTACCATAAAGAGCCTTGTCACACACATTACTGACATCCGTACAGATCACATCCACCGCTCTGCTTTCATCAATCCTCTTTGTTACTTCTTCAA
The DNA here is from genome assembly GCF_021869965.1 of Rhincodon typus. Lineage (NCBI taxonomy): Eukaryota > Metazoa > Chordata > Chondrichthyes > Orectolobiformes > Rhincodontidae > Rhincodon > Rhincodon typus. Next base: position 28,114,974 of record NC_063336.1, read on the forward strand.
AAAACTCAATAAAGTTCATGAGACACAATTTCCCATGCACAAAGCCATGTTGGCTATCCATAATAATACCTGAAAAGTCACATCTCAGAGTGAAAGCTGGCTTGATGGATTATGTTTAATTTTTGCAATTTGGTTACCATGGTTATCAGTTACTGTACATGTTCACACAATGTTGGAAATTTCATTTAACAGAAGTTCACAATCTATTACGTAAAATATCTATGTATATATGATAATTTAAAAAGATCTATTAACATAGCTTGTAAAAAGAAAGATTTAACTCTTTTTTCCAGCACTAACCTTTCGAGTCTTTAAATCCCAGTGAAGAATCACTCTTATCTTAAAGTTTTAATTTCTTACTGAAATTTATCTTTTCAGTCCTTCTCTGTAGATTCCTTCTTTTCAGCTCTGATGGCCTTAAGACTTCTTTCCAATGTTGTCGATCTGGATACATCTTTCCAACTCTGACAACTTGGAAATTTTTACCAGCTATCATAGTCTGGAGCCACCTACAAATTAAAAATCACATCCCATGACAGACTGAAAAAAAACTCCATGACAAATTAAGATGGGCTAGTCAGATGGGTAGGACTATAATGGATTTTAATTCTTATAATTGTGAGGTGATTCTGGAAGCTTAACAAGGCAAGGGAGTAAACAATGAATGGTAGGAGTCTAGGAAGTGCAAAGGGTCAAAGGATTTAGTTTGCATGTTCATAGACACTTGAAGGTAGCAGAACACGTAGCTGAGGTGGTTAAGAAAGAATATGGGATTGTTGCCTTTACTAGTCAAGTATTGTGAACAAGAGCAGGGAGGTTATGCTGAAGCTGTATAAATATTAGTTTGGCTACAGATGGAGAACTGTATGTAGTTCTGGCCATCACACTATAGGAAGGGTGTGATTGTACTTGAGAGGTATCAAAGGATATTCACCAGGGTGTTGCCTGGGCAAGAGTGTATCAGCTATGAAGAGAGACTAGATAGGCTGGGTTGTTCTGCTGAGAGCAGGGAAGGCTGAAGGAGAACCTGACTGAAATATACACAATTATGAGAGTCACAGATAGAGAAGAAGATCAGAAGAAAAAACTTTCCCATCAGTGAAGATTGACCTTTTCAACTTGTTTGTCAAGAGTTGGTTATTAGCAGTTTGGGGAGCAGTTTGCTGCAACCATTATTTTTGTAAGGCTGAATCGAGGAGTTGAAGAGATTGACATTCCTTTACTCAGAGTCAGAGACTGAAAGAGGATTTGAAGAGGAGGCTGTTTTCAGTTGCTGGGAGTTTAAGCTAAGTGAGAAATTAAATATTATTTTTTTCTATTTTCTATGCTTAAAATTGAAAACTGTCTTAAGGGAAGAGTAGTTTTATTTTTAAAGAGAGCTTTTTCATTTCAGGCCCTATAACATAGAATTTAGGCTTTAAGTTCTCCCAGCATAGTGTGTCTGCAGCAATCCATATGCAAACATTGGATTTGAGAAATCTTTTTAGGAAAGTCTGTATTGGCAAATTCTTGAAGAGCAATTGTGGCAGTCAATGGAGTGGCAAGCTCCTCCTGTCAGAGATAGTAGGAAAGACCCGAAACATCAGCCTCTCTGCTCCTATGATGCTGCTTGGCCTGCTGTGTTCATCCAGCCCTGCACCTTGTTGTCTCGGATCCTCCTGTCAGATGTGGGAGATTAGGAAACAGTTGAGGTATGTTTGGATCTGTCTTATATCAGGCCATTTGGATTGGCTGGGGAGGCAGTTGAAGTCACTGAGGAGTATACAGGAGACAGAGTGTGATTGTTAGTATATTTAGGGAGGTGGTCACACTACAGGTTGAGGTAAATGGGTGACAGGAGAGGTTGGGTGCTGTTACGGGAGTCTTCTGTGGCTATTCTCTTAAACAGACATTTCGTTTTGGGTACTACTGGGGGGAAAATAGAAGTGGCAGGCAGATCTTGAGCATGAAGAATGAATCTTCCGTTAAGGGCAGGGAGTGGGGCTGTTGTCAAGATTGAAAAGAGTAATTGTTATAGGGGATTCTCCTATCAGGGGCACAGACAGGAGATTCTGTAGCTGTGAGCAAGAATTTAGGATGGTGACATCCTAGTGCCAGACTCAATGATGTCTCAAAGTGGTTGTAGCATATTGCCAAAGGGGAGAGTGAAAAGCCGTAGGTTGTCATACACATTGGTAAGAATGACACAGTTAAGGAAAAGATTAAGGCTATACAAAGTGAAGCTTTGCGGTAGGCTGACAAAGGGAGGGGAAGGAAATACATGTCTGGTAGTGGCATCCTGCTGGAGGTGGCAGAATAGAAGCTAATGATCCTCTAGGTGTGGATGCTGGTGGGATGGTAAGTAAGGACAAGGAGTACGCTATCGCTGCTGTGGGAGGGAAGCGAGGACGTGAGGGCCAAAGTGCAGGAGATGCATTGGGCCTGGCTGAGGGCCCTGCAAACGACGGTGTTGGGGAATCCTCAGTTGAAAAAAAAGGTGGACATTTCAGAGATCCCCTTGTTGAAGCTGGCATCATCAGAACAGGTACGAAGGAGATGGGGGAGGTAGGAAAATGGAAAAGAGTCTTTACAGGAAGCAGGGTGTGAGGATGTGTAGTTAACGTAACTGTGGGAGTCAGTGAGTTTGTAGTCGGTTTTGGTGGCTAGCCTATCCCCTGAAATGGAAACAGAGATGTTGAGAAAGGGAAGGGAGGAGTCAGAAACGGACCAGGTGAAGGTGAGACCAGGATATAAATTGGATGCAAAACTGATAAATGTTTCCAATTCCAGAAGAGAGTGAGAAGGAGCTCCAATGGTGTCATCAATGTACCGGAGAAAGAGTTGTGTGTGTGGTCCAGAGTAGGACTAGAACAAGAAATGTTCCATGTACCCGACAAAGTGACAGGTGTAACTGGAGCCCACGCTGGTACCCATGACCACCCCTTTGACCTGGAAAGTTCAGACTGAGTAGGAGCTTGGTCAGGTAGAGGAGGGTAATGGTGAAAGAGGATTGTTCACATATTTTTTCCAGGAAGAAGCGGAGAGCCCTGAGACCATCCTGATGGGGCCTAGACATATAGAGGGATTGCATTTCCATGGCGAAGAGGAGGCAGCTAGAGACCGTGAACTGGAAACTCTGAAACAGATGTAAAACATCAGTGGAACTGTGGATGTAGGTGGGAATGGACTGGGCAAGGAAAGAAAAAATTGAGTCAAGGTAAGAAGAGACAAGTTTTATAGGGCAGAAGCATGTAGAAACAATGGGTCTGCCTGGGCAGTCCTGTTTGTGGATTTTGGGAAGGAGGTAGAAGCGAGCTATTCGGGGTTGGGGGTCTATGAGAATGGAGGCAGTGGGGTTGGAGGGTTGTAGTGGGTGAGATCACCAGATGAAATGAGGTTGGTGACACAATGGCCTGATGTTCCATGGTGGAGTTATGGTCCAGGGAGAGATAGGATGGGGTATCTGAGAGGTGGCACTCAGCCTCTGCAATGTAGAGGTTAGTACGCAAGACAACAGTAGCAGGCTTAATTACAAAGTCAGAGTTGGATCTGAGAGCACAGATTGCAGTCAGTTCAGGGGGAGATAGGTTGGAATGGGTAAGGGGAACAGATAAATTGAAGCGACCAATGTCCTGTCAGCAGTTCTCAGTGAACAAGTCGAGTGCAGGTAGAAGGCCAGAGAGAGGGATAAAGATGGACAGAAAGTGTTGGAGGTGGCTGAAGGGGTCTGTGGGATGAGGAGAGGACTCTTGTCCAAAGACTTGACCACTGAGGCAAGGGTGACAGAAGAGAAGTTCAACACCATGTTGTGCCAGAAATGCATTAAAGTGGGGATGCAGAGGGATAAAGAGAACATAGAACATAGAACAGTACAGCACAGTACAGGCCCTTCGGCCCACGATGTTGTGCTGACATATTATCCTATTAAGATCAATCTACCCTGCAAACCCTACATTTTATTATCCTCCATGTGCCTATCCAAGAGTCTCTTAAAAGTCTCTAAAGTATCTGACTCCACTACCACTGCGGCAGCACATTCCACACGCCCACCACTCCCTGTGTGAAGAACCTACCTCTGACATCTCCCCTATACCTTCCTCCAATCACCTTAAAATTATGCCCCCTCATAATAGTCATTTCCGCCCTGGGAAAAAGTCTCTGACTATCCATTCTATCTATGCCTCTCATCATCTTGTAAACCTCTATCAAGTCACCTCTCATCCTTCTTCTCTCCAATGAAAAAAGCCCTAGCTCCCTCAACCTTTCCTCATAAAACCCACCCTCCATTCCAGGCAGCATCCTGGTAAATCTCCTCTACACTCTCTCTAAAGCTTCCACATCTTTCCTGTAATGAGGTGGCCAGAACGGAACACAATATTCCAAGTGTGGTCTAACCAGAATTTTACAGAGCTGCTGCATAACCTCACAGCTCTTAAACTCAATTCCCCTGCCAATGAAAGTCAACACACCATACGCCTTCGGTACAACCCTATCAACTTGAGTAGCAACTTTGAGAGATCTATGAATGTGGACCCCAAGATCCCTCTGTACCTCCACACTGCTGAGAATCCTGCCATTGACCTTGTATTCTGCATTCAAATTCGACCTTCCAAAGTGAATCACATCACACTTTTCTGGCTTGAATTCCATCTGCCACTTCTTTGCACAACTCTGCATCCTGTCAATGTCCCGTTGTAACTTACAACAGCCCTCTACGCTGTCCACAACTCCACCAACCTTTGTGTCATCGGCAAACTTACTAACCCACCCTTCCACTTCCTCATCCAAGTCATTTATAAAAATCACAAAGAGCAGAGGTCCCAGAACAGATCCCTGCGGAACACCACTGGTCACCAAGCTCCAGGCTGAGTACTTTCCATCTACTACCACCCTCTGCCTTCTATTGGACGGACAGTTTTGTATCCAGACAGCCAGATTTCCCTGAATCCCGTGCCTCTTTACTTTCTGAATGAGCCTACCATGTGGAACCTTATCAAATGCGTTGCTAAAATCCATATACACCACATCCACTGCTCTGCCTTCATTAATGTGTTTTGTCACATCCTCAAAGAATTCAATAAGGCTTGTGAGGCATGACCTGCCCCTCACAAAGCCATGCTGACTATTTCTAATCAAACTGTGCTTTTCCAAATAATCATAAATACTATCTCTCAGAATCCTCTCCAATAATTTGTCCACCACAGAAGTCAGACTGACTGATCTGTAATTTCCAGGATTATCCCTATTCCCTTTCTTGAACAAGGAAATGACATTTGCCACCCTCCAATCTTCTGGCACTACTCCAGTGGACAGTGAGGACGCAAAGATCATTGCCAAAGGGGCAGTAATCTTTTTTCTCGCTTCCCATAATATCCTTGGGTATATCCCTTCTGGTCCAGGGGTCTTATCTATCCTCATGTTTTTCAAGATTTCTGGCACATCCTCCTTCCTAACAACAACCTACTTGAGCATAAAAAATCTAAGACCTTTGCTAAATACAGATTGTTCAACATCAGAAGTGGAAAGTCAATAGGGATAGTAAATACATGACATATAGTGGGGTTGGGGAAGGGGATAGAATCAGACAGAAGGGAACGGTAGGAGGGTTCCAGAGGGGCCATGGGTATCTCTGAGTTGTTGCATCTTAGGTTCTTTAATGCCTAACAGGAAAAGAAAAAGTTTCTTGCTGGAATGTCAAATGAGCCCGAGGATGAAGTTGATCTGGGGGGAGGGCAGTTCTGAGCCAGTGTAAGGCAGTGCCGATGGAGACAGAGGTCGAGAGTATGCATATAGTGACACGTGGCACTGAGTGTGGATGTCAGCATGTGGCAAGAACAGCTGTCTGAGGAACGTTGAACATCACGGAGATACCTGTGATCCTGAGTGGATTAAAAGCACAAAGGATGAAACTTGAATTGGAATCACGTGGAATTTGTCTGAGCCACAGGCAGTCATTGAGGAATGTGATGTGGTTGTGAAAACTTCCATGTCGGACCCTAGGCACCAAAATCACAGGGAACTCTCCATTGGCACCAACCACATCCATGCCATGTCCATGAAATTTGGCATCGGAAATGCGCCAGCCTCTGAGAAGCTTGATGACACATTTTCCATCTACTTACAGGACACTTCTGAACATCCGTACTGCTCCTGAGGCTGTACTGGCCCCTAACATTTTAAGGCTGCAGCAACGATACTTTGAATTCAGGGACATGGACCTAGCTGGCTGACTGGACCATGCTGCATCACCCAACTCTTTGCTTGCTGTCAAAGTGCTTACTCACTCCAAGCCTACCTGGATACCCTCAGCATCCCTGTCTTGTCTTTATCATGTTTTACCCTCACAGACAGAGCCCAGGTTCATATTCCTATGATCTTGCTGCACTGCTCTTAATGCAGACGCAAAACCAGGAAGTTTGTCATAGTTACCAACAAGCTTCAGTCAAGTCAAGGGGATCCCGACACAGGGAGTCAACGGGACCCCGACACAGGAAGTCAAGGGGATCCTGACACAGGAAGTCAAGGGCAACCTCTGACACCAGTCCAGGTGCTGAGCAGATTTGTCAGAGTCAGGATCCTCTCCTCATAAGGGATGAGGAGTGAATGTGGGCAGCCTGCCACAAATCTTGACTCTTTCTGCCATGTTGTGGGGTGTTTTCCTCATGGAATGAGGGAGAGGGAGATATGGAAGATGAAAGTGGGTGACACAGCCATTATTGTTGGTGCAGGTATCCAAGCAAAGGAGTAGGCAGAACTGAAGGCAGGGTCACCTTTTGTGAAAACAATTTTATTTTGATTAAATGAATGGAATTCCTGACCAAAGCTTCCAAGATGTCAGCTATGAGCTGCTAATATACCTGGACCTTATGACATGCACAGAATGTCCTCTCAAAAAATATGTAAGTGGACAACATCAGCCTTTTGTGATGTTTAAGTATTTGGGCTAATTAAGAAAAGCTAGAATCTCCTGTAAATCCACTTGCCGCAGTTGTGTTGGCTACCACCACATGAATTCCACCTACATATGCTGCAGCAGCATTGAAGTTAATCTTAAAAAGCAATAATTTTCCAAAATTCCCACAGTTAAAAAAGATTTCTGCAAGAACTGGTGTGTATTGATAAATATGAAAATGTATTCTGCTAGTATTCAAAAGGCTTATGACTAATACTTGCGAGCAATAAGCAAACTGGGAGTTGAAGATTTCTGTACTTTAGATTTTCTTATAAGTGGATTTGATTTTCTTTGTTAACTAAAGACATAAATAGCAATCCATCCATTATTTCATAATGAGAACATTTCTGGGAAATGGCATTTCTTGTTTCTATTCAATCCTAAATCCTTATTTTGCATTTAGATTAATCATGTCTCTGAACAGCAAACTACAAAAAAAGAATAGTTTCATATTCCAATAACTACAAAGCTAGCAAATGTATTTTGTCATCCATGACTGTTGTTAAAACTGTAAAGCTGATGTTTCCTAATCTTCGTTTAACATGAAACATTTCTGACAATTGAAACAGGCATAGGACCAATTAAATGAGGTGGAAGGATTCCCAAATATATTATCATTCTAAGAGCTGACAGTTTGAAGCAAAATTCCCATGCTAGTCGTGAGTACAAGAAAAAGTACCGCAAGAGTTAAAATCAATTAATATACCTTATTTGAAAAGTTGATTTTAAATAAAAGTACAAGGAAGTAATAACTTTCACCATTACTTCCCCATTACACTTTATATTCACGTTGAAAAGTGATGGTGATTGTTGGGACAGAGGTAAAATGTCTGATTTCCTGACCCAGTTCCATTCAAAAATCATGTTCTCAGACGAGGGAAATTTTAGTTGTTGATCATAGAATCCATAATGTGGAAAGAGGCCATTTAGCCCATTAAGTCTGCATCGACCTTCCGAAAAGCATTCCCCACTCTCCCTGTAATCCCACATTTCCCATGGCTAATCAACCTAACCTGCACATCCCTGGACAGTATGGGGCAATTTAGCATGGCCATTCCATCTAACGTACACATATTTGATTGTGTGTCCATCAAGCCATATCAAAAAGGCACTGTAATTCCAAACAAGTGGACACTTAAAATTCTATTGCTAAATAATCACATTAAAGCATTTTCTTGTTCAATGTTGTAAGAAAGACAATTTTGCCAGGATTTTGAAGAGCCAAAGGCCCCAGCCAATGGTCTTCTGAACTATCTATGTCGCCAGTGTTATGTTTGTTTACTTAACATATTTCCAGTGGGTGTTTGTGGCACTGTGGGTGCATCTCATGTACCTAACTACACTCTGATACTTCAGAATGTGACAAGTGGTGGCAACCTGTTGAATTGAATCACTCCCTGAAAGCTGTAAGCAATTATTCCTTTGTAAGTGAGCTGTGTGTAAGTCTTCAAAGAAATGTCAGTTTGATCTTTATTCATTGCCTTCGCCTATGCTAGTTGATTAGTTGGGTCCCACTTTCACCAGGCAAGAGGACAATGAGCTTTTGCTTCCAATTTAACATCTGCAAAGTCACTCAGGTCTCTTAATTGAGAAGAGGGAGCCCCTCTCCCATCTATACCATGAATTGGATAGAAACTAAATGACTAAAAATGTTCAACTGGAATATCCAAGGCTAATATCCATCTCTCTTACCACAATTACAACTGAAATGTATCACAGATACCTTAAGTTTTCAGATGACACCAAAATTGATGGTGTAGTGGACAGTTAAGAAGGACCTCAGAGGACAAAGGGATCTTGATCAGAAGGGCTAATGAGCTGAGGAATGGCAGGTGGAGTTTAATTCAGATTAATATGAGGTGTTGCATTTTTGGAAGGCAAATCAGGACATTGGTTAGGCCATTTTTGGAATGTTATGTTCAATTCTGGTCTCCTTGCAATAGGAAAAAGCTATTATACTTCAGAGGGTGCAGAAAAGATTTGCAAGGATGTTGCCAGGGTTGGAGGGTTTGAGCTGTAGTGAGAGGCCTAATATGTTGGGGCTATTTTACCTAGAGCATGGAAGCTGAGGGGATAAGTTTATAGAATCATGAGTAGCATGGATGGGGTGAATAGTCAAGGTATTTTCCCCTCAGGTAGGGGAGCCCAAAATTAGAGGGCAAAGGTTTAAGGTGAGAGGGGAAAGATTTAAAAGTGACCTAAGGGGTAACTTTTTCAAGCAGAGGGTGGTGCGTGTATGGAATGAGCTGCCAGAGGAAGGAGTGGAGACTGGTACAATTACAATATTTAAAAGGCATCTGAAAGGGTACATGAATACGAAGGGTTTAGAGGGATATAGGCCAACGCTGGGGAACGGAACTAGATTTATTTAGGATATCTGGTCATCAAGGACAAATTGGACCGAATGGTCTGCTTCCATGCTATGCAACTTTATGACTGTATGGCCCTAAGAGTTGAAGAGTTTCAACCTTATTATTTAAAATCATTTTCAGTTGATTGAAGTTACCTGTAAGATGATTGCATTTTAAAATGTCTATTTCACAAACAGTTTTAGTCTTATGGTATTCCCATGTTGAAAATATTCGTAAATATATCTCATCTGGTTTTTTTTGTTTATTTGCATCTCTGGATAAACAAATTTCCAAAAATATCAAATAAATTTATTCCCATGACTGCAGAATCTCATATACCAACAGATCTGTTTCTCAAGCTGCTGAATTTAATAGTTTTCAGTTATGAATGAAACTAGAAGGCAGGCTGGCACTAAACATGAAATATTATATGCCAAGGTGTACTAAAAAAAATAGAATTAGCATTTTTTGAATTTTATGCCATGCTTCAACCTAACTTAATTTAATCTTGAAAAATCTGTTTCCGATTGCCTCACAATATTTAAATTCATTTGTTGTAATCTATCCCGCAAGGGCATCTGTCCTGTGTAAAACCAAGGGGTGCCATCAGATTTAGTTGTAAATTCATAACATTTGCTGGTATATAAATGAATTCAATTAAAAAAAAACGTCTGAATAAATGGAATCTGGGGGAATAAACAGGCTAAAAAATCTTGGGTGAAGATTCAGCGTCTGCTAGTCCTTTAAGCAAGATAGCATCCTAGCAAATCCCTTTAAATAGAGGAGGCTGAATGATATGCATGGCTTACTTGGCTTAATTGAGCTCCCTGAGGAGGACTGCGAAACAAAGCCTGCTTGGTTGGAAAGATTTTCAGTCCAATGTCCTGGGCAGTCTGACATATGCATGGTTTCTGCACGCTGAGACATGATGTAGAACGTGTATAAGTCGCTAGGTTGCTTGCTTGCAGTAGACTTGATACAGAAGACCAAAGTACAATTTCGAGCCTCACTGAACATAATTTAGGAAAGTGAGAGACAAAAGGTTCCATTCACTAAAGGACAGATTGCAGCCCACTCTGCCAGAGACCTAGACTGGAGCAGTTTATTTACTTGCATTTTTTTCTTGTGCCAGCTGAATAGCTCAGGGAGTTCTCATAAGGGTATGCTACTCTCTCAATCAGAATGAGATGATGTGCATAGTTTACAGGCTGCTGGCCATCCAATACACTAATTGCACCATCCCACCACAAATGTAATTAGAGCCCATCTTTGATTGTGCATGTAAAAGCAATACCATCTTATACTGTGGAATCGGAGCTGTTGATTGCTAGAGACGAGTGGTTTTGTGTTTCCCTTAATAAATGGAGCATTTGACAGTTAACAGTCTTGAAAGGCTGCTGCAGAAGATCATAGCATTGAGGAACAGGTAACCACCTGCAGTTTTGGGAGATGTATTTGGACCACTAGAACACGTCTATTCCACTGTAAAGTAGAGAAATTTAAGGAAATGCAGAGGCATCTGCACAGTTAATGATCTTAGTCCAAAATAAATGCAGTCACTAATTACATCATTATGGTGTCTATTCATGTTCTATAAATACCAAGTAATAACAGCGCATCAATAAATGTTAGCAGTGAACAATTAAAGAAATAAAAGTGGAGAAACCTCCACAAACATTCCCGTTTGTCAGTGATGACAGAGCCAGGCACACCAGTGTGAAAGGCATGACTGAATCATTCACAACCAGCTTCATCCAGAGGTGTCAAGTGATCTATCCGTTCTGGATTCTTCAATGAGAAGAGATGCCAGTCACAAGTCATAGAGCTGTAGAATCAAAAGTCATTACGGCACAGAAAGCAATGATTCTGGTCATCAAGTCAATGCCACCTTTCTGCAAAGCAGTTCAATCAGTCCCATTTCCCCTCTCTAACCCTTTATCCTTGTAAGTTTATTTCCCTTGGTTGACAATTGTAATGGTTGACAAGAAGAGATCCTAAATTGCCTTTTATGAAAAAAAAATTATATTACCTGTTTAAACTGCTTTTTTAAATGGACCGTTGCAGGATTTTGAGATAGCTGTTGTCGTACACAATATGAGTACTGCTTCCAGAAATTTCCAACAATTACTGGGACAAATGTGAACTCAATATCTTCTGGAATGTAAACTCCATGCAATGTGCGGACATTTCAGCCAAGCCAACACAAAGGACTAGTAGATTAGATGTCTACTTTAGCCAGTTCAGAATAAATGGCACATTGAAACACATTACTGTTTGATTTGGTGCAAATATCTCCACAGTTATCTGCTGCAAAACACAATACCTGATGAGGGACAATTAAATCAGAATAAGGGGTCAGTCCTCGAAGACAAAGATGAGGACAATGAATGAGGAGAATTCTTTACCACAGATGACTATAGAGGCTGGGTCGTCAAGTCTATTTGAAATTTTTAATCAGTGAAGGAAACAAGGGTGTTGGAGTGAGTTTTACGAAGATAATAAATTCTCAGGAGCCAGCAGAGCTCGAGGTACATGGCAATTTATTTGTGTATTCCACCGGTACAATATAAGGCGAGGCCAAAGACTTCCCTCAATCTGGCCTCGATGCAAGGGCTCAATTACCCTCTTAATCTGCAGCTTAGATCAGAAGAAAAGTCAATGCGCTTTAATTTCAAATACAAGTAAAGTGCATTTTATTACATTTTCCTGGTAACATTAACATGGCAGCACATACTCCCTCCCCTTGTATATTATTGGTTAATTAGTGCTGGATTGTTCAACTATGATTGGGTTTCCAGTACATCATTCAATTAGTAATCTTGTTGCTATGATCTGAATGGCCCCTTTTGGTATGTGGGAAACTGAAATTTCCATGGTTGCTTGCGACCTTTAATCTCTCAACTAGGACCCAGGTAAGGGAGGCCTCTTGTAATTAGTTTTAAAACTTTCTTTCTATTTTTTAGTGATTAATATATATCTTTCTACAACACTTCAGAATCTATATCTATGATTAACTTGAAGAATCCGAATTAAAACCTACTTGTAGTTATATAACTGATCGATTGGAAACAAAAACTTAAAACAAATAACTAATGTGTATGTGTGGAGCTGGAGGAACACAGCAGGCCAGGCAGCATCAGAGGAGCAGGAAAGCTGGCGTTTCGGGTCAGGATTCTTCTTCAGAATCCCCATTTTTCTCTCAACTGAAGTGCTTAAAGCACTTACTTTATTCTTGTGGGCTGATAGGAAACCTTATGTCTGTTTTGAATAGCTTTGAACATATCTAAGTGACAATAGGCCGATAATGAACAGTCAGCCCCCCTGACAAGGATTGTATGAAGACTAGAGATGCCAAATTTAGGGAACTGTTAAAACCAACGATGGGTGCAGAATTTGATAGGAGAAGAAATCCTGAACATTGAAAATAAGATAATCTCAGTGTGGGTTTTAACTCAGTGGACAAAGAATTCAGCAATTTACTTTTTAATTTTTTTATGTGCATTAAACCGTATGAATTAGCTCATTTGGCCCTTTTGGCCTACTCCATCACTTGATATGATCTTGGCTGCTTTTTTTATGATTTTAACTCTCCTTTCTTGCTTACTCTCTATGCCCTTTGACTTACTTTTCAAACAATAATCCGTTTAATGTAGCCTTAAAAATGTTCAATGATCCTGCCTGCACTTCTCTCCATGGAAGAGAATTCCAGAGAATAATAATTCTCAGGGAAAAGAAATCTCCTCATTTCTATCTTAAATTGGAAGCCTCTTATTTTCAAGCTGTTCCACTAGCTCCAATTTCTCCCGTTAAAGGGAATATTTTATATCTTGTCATTTCTCTCTGGAACTTAGCAAGTGAATTTTGATTTATTTTTGCCTTGTGCAAATAATGTAGTGTTTTAGAAGAATTGTCACTGTGAATTCCAGTAAGATTACTCAATAAATCTTACTAAATGTTCCTCATTAATTGTCTTCCATTTCCCTAAAGCATTTCTCATATCCAGATCTAACCCCATCTTGCCATGCACCATTCCCAGAACAACTGACCAATCACCATAAGTCCACCAAAAGACCAGAACCCTGGAACCCACATCATATTTAAAAGAGGTAACAAGGTGTAGAGCTGGATGAACACAGCAGGCCAAGCAGCATCAGAGGAGCAGGAAAGCTGACGTTTCGGGTCTGGACCTTTCTTCAGAATTTTCTGAAGTGTCCAGACCATTATGGTGGACTTTTGGTGGACTTATGGCTTTCCTGCTCCTCTGATGCTGCTTGGCCTGTTGTGTTCATCCACCTCTACACTTTGTTATATCAGATTCTCCAGCATCGGCAGTTCCCACTATCTCTGAACCATATTTATGCATCCAGATGAGCACTGGCATTCTGAAGCTGCCCAGGTTGGTCAAGACGGAAAATGTCTGAAAATAGGAAGAAGGCACTGCTATTCTCCAAAAAGGTCTTAACCTGAAGATCTTGATGGAGTGTTGATGCAAACTTCCCTTCCCAAAGGGGAGGCCAAGTCACCAGAACTTGGCAACATGGTCCAAGGTTGGCATCAGGTCCAGTGCCACCTCCAAGGTGTGGACGAATGACCAACAGTGGTGTAAGACGCTCAATGACCTTCTTTGGTCTGCCAGATTAAGTGTCACACTCCTCTCTGCTACCCCACACTCGCTCTATATCCGTTACTTCACCCATTTCCCACCGAGGCTCATGTTCTTCCCCGCTTGCTGTTGCCTGCCATATCATCCCTCACCTGCGTATACTCCATCCAAACTCCTGTACCAATAATCCAGCAGGGCATTTTCACTGCCTCCTCACTCCCTTGAAACACCTCACCATCTTTCCCACCGGCTGCACCAGTACAAACAGCTGGAATAGAATTGCCTTTATTGTCATGTGCACTCGAATGAGTGCAGTGAAGTTTGTAATGTCGCTACGTTGGCGCCATCTAAGGTACAGGATACCTTGGTACTTTTTTGTAGAATTGAAAGAGTAAACAAAAGTCTAATATAGGAATACAAACCTTTAAGAAGTACTCACAATCCAGAACAATCCAGTATGCTTAAAAAATACTCAAATTATGGTCTTTTTCACTAAATCCATGCTGGCCAGCTATGGAATCCACTTTCAATCCATCCTTTCTTTGAATTACAGTGAAGGCAGCCCACAATAGATCAGAAAGGGCCCGAACATTTTGAGGGGTGCTCGATATTTGAATCCTCAGCCCCTATGAGGAGAGAATGCTGGCCTCAGAGGAGAAGACAGGGAACGCTCCTTGGAGGAATACAAGAAATCCATGCCCTGCCAACCAAGTAAATGTCACTCTTCATTTCACTGCCATTCTCGCATTAACCCCACAGTCAGTGGCATCTAATTGCACACCACTTCCAACTACAGGACATGATGCCTTCTCTGTCTCTTTTGTCTTGCAAGTACCAGCAGCATGCCCACCACCTCCATGGAAAAATGGCCAATCCCCCAGAATCCACCTCCTGAGGACAGGGCTATGGTGGCCACAAAGGAAGCATTGTTAAGACTGACTCCTGCACCCGTTACCAGCCCAACTACTGACATGTTGGTAGCAATGTTCACTTTAAAAAATTTGAGAGCATCATCTGATGAGTAACTCGCTGCAGCATTGTCACTGATGGCTGAGGGAAAAATGACCAGGCCGCCAGTGCTTTGAGGACTAGCCCCCAGGCAGGAGAGGGACCTATGGTATCGGCAATCAGGGACTTCATCCACATTTGCAGGAAGGAACAGGAGTGACAGACAGGTATATAGGAGGCAAAGGCCCTCATTGCCCAGAAGCTACATTAATGCAGCGAGTCATGCAACCATCTTGCTGCATCAAGAGGCAGCGGCTGTAGAGACCCGGGTACAGTACCCTCAGGATCTGCTGGAGACCCACACATACCTGCTTTTCATTACCCCAGATGTTCTCAGGACCAAGAATATGGTGACAAGGGGTCTGGCAGCCTAACATACACTCCAGAAGGAGATAGGGTGGTGCCAGGAGACCCCCACCAGAGTTGAAACCACACACAGGCCCCTCAGAAATCTCCTCTCAGGATACTTTCAAGTGGGTCAGTCCCTCCACCTCTATTCTACCTGTTCCATTGTGCTTTTGTCAAGGTGAAATCATGTTTAACCAATTTATTGGAGCTCTTTGAAGGAGTAACATGAACTGTGGAAGAAAGGAAGCCTGTGTACTATGATTTCAAGAAGGCATTTGATAAGGTGCCCCTTAAAGGTTTATCATGCAACGTAGGAGCTCAATGTTTAGGGATAACATGTTAGCATGGATACAAAATGGCTGGCTGGCAGAAGACAGAGAATGCATAAATATGATTTTTTCTGATTCCCAACGCATGATAAGTGATGTGCTGTAAGGGTCTGTGCTGGATCTCTTTTACAATTGATATTAACGACTTTGACGAGAGGAGCAAGGGCGTGATCATTAAATCTGTAGGCGATACGGGGACAGGGATGAAAATATGTAGTGAAGGAGACATAAAGAGGAAGTAGATAGGTTGGGTGAATGAGTTAATGTCTGGCAGATGGAAGATAATGTGAGAAAATGTAAAATTGTTCACTTTGGCAGGAAGCCTTAGAAAAAGAGCATTTCATTATTAGAACAGTTATAGAATACAAAGTAGAAATGGATCCAGGTGTTCTTGTGCATGAATCACAATAATAATGCTATCCTTTGTTATGAGAGGAATTAGACATAAAAGCAAGGATGATATGCTTCAGTTACAGACGGCATTAGTGACAGCACACTTTGAACACTGTTCAAAGTGTTCAGAAGTTGGATATTAATGAGGTCAGTACCTGAAAATTGGCTTCAGTGAGTCTGGAAGAGATCCTCTATTCAAGTAGGTGACAAGGGCCGAATGGTATTTGAGGTCTCAGGAATGGTTGATAATTTTATCAGTGTGGAACCAAAACTGAAGTTTTGTTTTGAATTATGTTTCAGGGACATGATTTTTGCCTGCTGCTGAGACAACATGAATGTGTGAAAATTCCCTGCCTCATCTGCTACACCAGTTTCCAGAAACCAAAAGAGTAGAAAGTAAAGTCAGAAGTGTTGCCTCTGAAGAAGGGTTCAGACCCGAAACATCAACTTTCCTGCTCCTCTGATGCTGCCTGGCCTGCTGTGTTCCTCCAGCTCCACGCTGTGTTATCTCTGAGTCCAGCATCTGCAGTTCTTACTATCTCTGAGTGTTGCTGCCTTTGCCTGACTGAACTGAGAAAGTGACCAAGGAGTCTACATTTATACCAATGAAACAACACATTGTGAATGCCATTTAATTATTGCTATTTTCTCCTCTATAACCCTTACCTGAGTTTGTTTGTCTTTTGTATGAATGGGGGCTGAAAACAAATGTTTCATGTTCAAAGCAATTAATCAGCATACTTTATTGTTGTTTAAAATTTTCTTCTGCTAAAGTTGTTGTGTATTTAATAAATAGTTAAGTTGTTTATTTGAAATACAAAACCACTGTCTGCAATTAATTATTCACGAAGTCTGGGATTACTTATTCAAAAGTCCGATCGGGAACCATTAAAGTAATTATTGTGGATCATTGACGGAGTAATTTTACTGAGTTGCAGATACAGAGGTAGAAAGGCTGGTTTGGTTTGCCTGTCTGTCTCTTTACCATATTAATAAACACTTGCTCCCTAATTAGAATCTTGCCTCCATGCTTGAAACTCAGTTAAAAGATTCAATGAGTTGCTTCCTGTATCAGGATAGACTTCATCAGACATTTCACACAATTCTGCCACATTTCTTGCCATTGCCCAAGTTATTCAGGCTTCTAAATATGATTCCGCCCAATACCCCTAAGGACAGGATAGATGCTGAAACAGATTCATGCAATCCACCAAGAAATTAAGTCAATTTTGATGTATTCATGCAAGAGACGTATTCTGTTTGTAACACTTGTGATAAGTACCAAGGTAGGGAGCTGCTGATGATACATGACATTCCAGACAGACCATGAAGTGGAAGTAGATCTGTTCACAACTGCAGGAATTTTTAATCTTGTCACAATAGACTATATTCTTACTACTGCAATGTGAGCTAGCTGACTTCATGACTACTGCTGTGGTTGTCAAGTGCCTAAGAGCACATTCCCCTCACTGCTCCCAGAAACAAATTCAGCTTTTGTTTGATTTTTCTTCACTTTTGATGTTGCTAAATAAAACTGAATATTTCCAGTATGCAATGCTCCCACATTGAATAGTGAGAACATGTTAGGTTGCATTAGGAATTAGGGAAAGAGTAGCACTCTCACAGAGGATTCTAAGAATGAGTAAACTATGTTGTTTGATTTTTGAAATAGCAATGCATTTACAAATGTGCACTTGTATTTGCAATCAACTGTAAACAGCCTATGATTTCTCAGAAGTGTTTCATTTTTAGTTCCCCTCCCACGACATGCACTGTGAAGGGTGACTCCCGGCTGGAGCACTTGACCAGCTACACAGAGTCAACTATTGTCTTAGAACAATGTCGCAGCTCAGAGAACAGCGGATGAGTCAAAGAGCACAGCTTTCTCTTTTAATGGCTGGATAAGTAGGATAATAAAAGTATGAAACAATAATTTGTCTGAATTCCGCATGCTGCTGCCAACTGGAGCTGTGCTCACTGCTACCACAACAACATCAAACAGTTGGACTAAATTATGTTTATTTCCCAAATGTCACTAACACTCGAAAGCTTCATCTTGTCATTATAAATATGGAACAATATGAAAAGGTTAGTAGACGGGATAAGTACTGAAAATCTAGTCCTGGATTCATCAGAAAACATTGTGAAAAAAAACTAAGACAGTCTTTGTTTCATTAAATCCATTCATGCAAAGTGAAGAAAGGAAGAAATAATTGACGCAATGCCATCTCAAAGGATTTAATTATCCTCCAAGTACATGTGGCATGCAATTGAAGAAATTCAGTGGTCAATTCCAATACTGCAACACCCCACAAACAGGACTTTGGTAATTATCAGTTTACTTGACTTGTGGTGATGTTGGTTGAGGAATAGTGTCCTGGTCAGGGCACCATGAAGGGTTCTCCTGCTTTTCTTCCAAGTAGACCAACAGGCCTGTCAATATCCACCTGAAAGGACAGACAGAGCCTCAGTTTAACTGAAAATCACAGCCTCTAAATCTCCAACAATAAAATGCCAGCTTAGAATCTTGTGCTCGCCATGATGAAGAACTTGAATCCACAAATTTCTGATTCAGAGACAAAGTTACTGTTTATTGGTGGATTATCTGAGCCAATACTCACGGCAAGTTGAAAGCTGGGATAAAGAAGAAATGAGCATAGGGACTAGAGGATGCAGTGAAGAAAAAAAAATGAAGTGGACTTTTAGTACGTGGGCATATGAATCAACCTTTAAAAACAAAACCATGGAACTGAGGTAGCTACTCTGAGACAGAGTAAGCCGGTGATTTTTGACACCAAATGGTCTAACTGACTGTGCAAAACAACCATAAAACAAAACTATGGCATAAGGTAGGCAAGTATAAGGTTCAGATTGGCCCAGAAGGCAGCATGTGCTTTGTGTAGCCTGAGAAATAGAATCTGGGTAGGGAACAGGGAAAACTTCAAAACAGCTATATTGCAGGAAGCTCGATGGTGAATGGGTGACCTAAAACAAAAAAAAACGTGGGATAGGGAAAACCAACAATGTTCAGCAGCAGCAAGAGACATTCGGAAGTATGTGGAAGGAGGGCAGCAGACCAACAGAATGACTACTGGTTACATTTAGGTGCCCAAGTTAAAGGGAGAACAGAGAAATAGACATGTGATCCATGATGGGGCTAGAGTTATGTAGTAATACAGTACAGAAACAGACCCTTCGGTCCAATTTGTCCGTGCTAACAGATATCCTAAACTGATCTAGACCCATTTGCCAGCATTTGGCCCATATCTCTTTAAACCGTTCCTATTCATGTATCCATCCAGACGCCTCTTCAATGTTGTAGTTGTACCAGCCTCCGCCACTTCCTCTGGTAGCTCATTCCATAGACACAACGCCCTCTGTGTTAAAAAGTTGCCCCTTAGTTCCATTTTATATCTTGCGCCTCGCACCTTAAACCTATGCCCTTTACTTTTGGACTCCCCTACCATGGGGAAAAGACTTTGGCTATTCGCCTTCTCTGAAGTAACTCCACAGAGGCCAGTGTCCCATCACCAATTCACCCTTTATTTGCACGTGCATAATAGTTAACAACGGATTGGCTCTCTCAGAGCCAGCCCTCAGAGTGAACAGAACTTCTAACACACCCGTTTATATGTCAGGGCTCCCTGATTAGACCAGATTAACAGCACTGATCTGGGAACTCATATTATATGAGGTCCACTTGGCTCACCTTGTTACAATTGCTACACCAGCCATGCCCCTTTTGATTTTGTAAACCTGTATAAAGTCACCCCTCAGTCTCCAACAGTCCAGGGAGAAAAGCCCCAGCCTATTCAGTCTCTCACTATAGCTCAAACCCTTCAATCCCAGCAACATCCTTGTAAATCTATCAGAACTCATTCAAGTTTCACAACATCCTTCCTAAAGCAGGGAGACCAGAACAGAACGCAGTATTCTAAAAGTGGCCTCACCAATGTCCTGTACAGCTGCAACATGATCTCCCAACTCCTATACTCAATGCACTGACCAATGAAGCAAGTGTGCCAAATGCCTTCTTTACCACCCTGTCTTCCTGCGACTCCACTTTCAAGGAACTATGCACCTGCACCCCTAGGTCTCTTTGTTCAGCAACACTTCCCAGGGCCTTACCAATAACTGTAAAAGTCCTGCCCTGGTTTGGGATAAACAGCAAGGAAACAGCAATACTTGGAAATTAAAGTACTGATTACATCGGAGCTCCATTTTGACATATGCAATGCGAACATATATCATTCTCAGATTTTACTAATATTTCCTTTTGGGGAAATGAGAAGATGAGGCAAAAGTTAGACTACCGTCCTTTGACTATATTTTAGGCAATGGGTCGATCTGAACAACCGTGAGACACAATTGGCCATGAGTAGCAACTGGGCACCTCATAGTCCTGTACAAAAAGAAAAGAAGAAAGAGTTGCATTTGTGTTGCACCTTTTACATCCACATGTCTCAAAATGCTGTACAGCCGATGAAGTAAATTTGAAATAATGTAGGGGAACCCAACATCCAATTTGTGCACCGAAAATTTTCACAAGCACAAATGTGGTAATGATCAGTCTTTTTCTTATGATGTTGAGTACCTCTCATTCCTTCACTACCAAGACATGGTAATGAGGTTATTGATCTGGATTGAACATGGAATTCAGAAGCACATATCTTAGAATGAGGCAGCAATAACAAAGGACATGCTGCATAACAATAGTAGCATGAAATGGAAAGCCTTGAATCCCACAATTGTTGGATCACAGATTTATAACCTTAAAAAAAATCAAGGCAGAAATTGTTGTAGCGAGATGAGCAACTTTGAAAAAGCAGGGAATTCAGGAACATTCTAAATGAAAACTGAAAGTACTGCGGATACTCTAAATCAGAAACAAAAGCTCAGGAGGTCTGGCAGCATCTGTGGAGAGAAATCAGCATTAACAGTTTGGGGAAGGCTTTGGCCTCGTGGTATTATTGCTGGACTGTTAATCCAGGGACCCAGATAATGTTCTGAGAACCTGGGTTTGAATCCTGCTGTGGCAGAAGATGAAATTTGAATTCAATTTTTAAAAATCTGGAATGAAGAGTCTAATGATAGCCATTAATCCATTGTCGACTGTTGGAAAAACCCATCTGGTTCACTAATGTCCTTCAGGGAAGGAAAATGCCATCCTTACCTGGCCTGGCCTACATGTGACTCCAGACCTACAGCAACGTGGTTGACTCTTAACTGTTCTCTGGGCAATTAGGGATAGGCAATAAATGTGGCCTGGCCAGCAACGCCCTCATCCTGTGAATGAATAAAAAAAAAATTATGGCAGATCCAAGCATACAAAAGATGTGTACAATTTTTGTTTATTCTTTCATTGGATGTGGATGTCTTTGGTAAGGTCAACGATTGTTGCCTATCATTAATTGAGAGGCTTACTGTTCACATTTCTGTAGGCCTGGAGTCACATATAGGCCAGATGGCAGATTTCTTTCTCTACTGAATATGAATGAACCAGATGGAGCTTTAACAGCTATTGATGACCATCATCAACAACATCATTGAGTCTTGCTTTCAACTCAAGGATTTATTAACTGAAGCTGAATTCCATTAGCAGCTATAGTGAGATTAAAAACCTGAAACTGCAACTGAGGCCTCGGGATTACTAGTCCAATTACATTACCACTTTACCATCATCTTCTCCCTGCAAATGTCTATAATGAAAAATGTCAAATGAGCACATAAATCCTCCTGAGATTCCCACCATTCATGGATTTCGTTGTACAGTTAATTCAATCCACTCCACATGAAATTCAATCATTGTTCAGTTCAATGGGCACAGTGTTGAAGACCTGTATATCCCTAGTCCCCTAGCCAAACTATACCAGTACACCAGATGATATTGGTATATATCTAACAATGTGAAAGTTTGTCAGGCCAGCAGAAAGCAGAATACATTTGACCCAGCCAATTATAGCCCTGCCAACCTCCTCTTAGTCATCTCCAAAGTGATGAAACAATTTATCAATCATCGACAGCAGCACTTCATCCCAACCTGCTAGCCAATGCTCAGTTTGGGTTTTGGCACAAAACATTGGCCCCAGACCTTATCACAGTCTCGATCTAAATGATGTAAATCACGTAGTCTCCAGGACATGGGTGAGAATGAAACAGTTGGCTAGCCACCTCGCATAAGTTATAAGCGCTTCTCCCCTACTCAAAACATGCTCAGATCAAGGTCAGTAAAAACCAAGTGTACAGTTTTGCACCTACAGTCATAGAGCCATACAGCATAGAAACAGGCCTTTTGGCCCAACAGGTCTATACTGACCACACAACAAACTACACAAATCCCATTTAGCTGCACTAGTCCATAGCCCACAATGCCCTGACATTTTAAGTACTCATCCAGATTTTTCTTAAATGTTACAAAAGTACTTGCTTCAACCAACCTCTCAGGCAACACATTACATATATCCACCACCCACTGGCTGCAAATGTTTTTATTCAGCTGTCCTTTATAACACTTATTCCTCGCATTAAACTTATGTGTTTTGGCCCTAAACACATCTGCCATAGGGAAAAGTTTCTCACAATCTACTCTGCCTGTGTCTGTCAGAATTTTATATACCTGAATCAGATCCCCCCTCAGCCTCCTCTGCTCCAGGGAAAACAAACGTAGCCTATCCGGTCTCTCCTCATAATTGACACTTTTCATCCCAAGCAACATCCTGGTGAATCTCCTCTGTACTCTTTCCAATGCATTCATGTACTTCTGATAGCGTGAGAACAAGAACTGCACACAGTATTCCATTGGTGGTCTAACCAATGTTTTATAAAGTTGTAATAAGACTTCCTTGCTCCTATATTCTACAACTCAGCTAATGAAGGCAAGCATCATCAACGCACTCTTCACCGCCCTGTTTCATTGTGCTGACACCTTCAGAGATCTATAGGCTTGTACACCAAGGTCCTTTTGTTCATCACAACTCCTTAAGTACCTACCATCCATTGTCAATATCCTTCCCCTATTGGAATTCCCAAAATGCACTTATAGAATTAATTTCCATTTGCCACTGATCCGCCCAATTTACCAGCTGATCAATATCAGACTGTAGCCTAAGACCATCCTCCTCTCTATCAACAACACCACCATTTTTTGGGTCATCTGCAAACTTACTAACTATACCTTCTGCATTCATATCCAACTCATTAATGTACACAACAAACAGCAGGATCCCATCACCAATCCCTGTGGTACGGTATTGGTCACAGACTTTCAATTACAAAAACAACCTTCCGTTATCATCAGTTGCCTCCTATTTATTAGCCAGTTTTCGATCCAGTTTGTCAACTTGCGTTTTATCCCATGGGCTCATACCTTTTGGACCAGCCTTCAATATGGGACTTTGACAAAGGCTTTACTGTAGTCCATGTAAACCACATCAACTGCACTGCCCTCATCAATACCTTTAGCTGCCTTTTCAAAACAGTGCATGAAATTAGTCAGACCTAATCTCTCTCTAACAAATCTATGCTGACTATCCATAAACAATCCCTTCCTTTCCATAAAAACCAAAAGAACTACGGATGCTGTAAATCAGGAACAAAAACAGAAGTTGCTGGAAAAGCTCTGCAAGTCTGGCAGTATCTGTGAAGAAAAATCAGAGTTAACGTTTCGGGTTCGGTTCTGAGGAAGGGTCACTGGACCTGAAACACTTCTTTCATGAAATATGCCTTTCCATGTATTGATTAACTTTGTCCTTCAGAACTTTTTCCAATAAGTTCCCTTGCCACTGACATCAGACTAACTGGTCTGTAATTCCATGGCCCATCCCTGTTGGAACAAAGGAATCACATTTGTTATCCTTCAGTCATCCTGCACTTCACATGTGGCTGAAGTATTACATTTAACTGCCAGGGTCCCAGCAATTTCCTCCCTTGCCTCCCATAGCAGCCTAGGATACATCTCATCAGGCCATGGGAATTTATAGACATGTATGTCCACTAAAATGTTTAATACCTCCTCCTTATTAATCTCAACATGTTCTAGAACCTCACCATGCCAAATGAAATCCCCTACTACAATGTCTTTTTCCTCTGTGAGCACAGATGGGAAGTCTTCATTTAAGATCTCACTCACTTCTACTGGCTCCACACACAGGTTGCCGCTCTGGTCTTGAGCAGGTCTTTCCCTGGTAATCCTCTTACTTTTAATATACTTGTAAAAACCTTGGCTGTTCCTTGATCCCATCTGCCAAAGATATTTTGTGGCCTCTGTTTGCCCTCCTAATTTCCTCTTATAGTTTCTATACTTTTGAAGAACCTGTTCTTTTTTTAATGCAGTGTACCTGACTTATGTTTCCTTCTTTTACATGATCAAACTCTTGATATCCATTGACACTCAGGGTTCCTTGGGCTTGCTGCGCCGGCCCTTCCATCTTAGAGGATCACACTGGGCCTGAATTCTCATGGTACTACTTTTAAAGGACTCCCACTTTCCAAATGTAGACTTATTTGCAAGTAGCTGCTCTCAATCTATGTTTGCCAGATCCTGTTTAATGATATTGAAATTGGCCTTCTTCCAATTTAGACACTTAATTTCTGCACTATCCTTATCCCTTTCCATAATGACTTTGAAACTTGCGGAGTTATGGTCACTATACCCAAAATGCTCACCCACTGAAACATCAACCACCTGACCAACTTCATTACTTATGATTAGGTCCAGCAGTGTTCCATCTTTAAGGAAGATTACCTATACACTGGCACAAAAAGCCCTTCTGGATTCACTTTAAAAATTCCACCCCATTTAATCCTTTCACACTAAAGTGTTCCCAGTTAATGTAAGCAAAGTTGAAGTCCCCTGCAAATATAACCCTGTTTCTCTCACACCTTTGTGCCATATGCTGACATATCTGCTCCTCTATCCCCATCTGACAGTTGGGAGGCCTGTAGTATAATCCCAGCAAGGTAATCACTCCTTTATTATTTCTATATAATAAAACAATGTGTTTTGCAATGCCTTTGTAGGTACATGCAACACAGGTATACCATTGTCAGATATTTTTAATTTTCATATCACTTAATTATTCAATACTGCTGTGGAAAGCAAATACAAAATGTTATCTGGCACCACATACAGAGTGCATAGATGTTATTATAAATCAGGGTTGCCATATGAATGAGTGCAACACTTTAGAATACATTCACTGTTTACATCTAAATTTTCAAACCAATGCTGTGTTACTCCTTTCTGTTGAAATATTCTGTTTTGCCATCTGGCTAAAACACAGCCAACTGGCAATCCTCCACAAAGTAGTTCAAGCTCATGTAATTTGTAAGATCATATGTGATGATCTAAGATATCTTGAGTTTTTTTGTGATGAATAGCTAGTGTGAGTGTCAATGTGGAATAAGGCTTAAACTAGCATTTTTTTTGTAATGTCAGCAACAGTAGGGTTTGCCACACGCACACTACGCTGGAAGCAAGGAAGTTAATCCCTCCACCATTTGCTCATGGAATTTATATGCATTAAACACCAAGCTATCAGGCTAATTGGCTGACAAGTAAAATACCTGGTAGGTTTAGAGGGCTGTTGCTTGGGTTAGAGAGCTATAAAAATAAAAACAGATTGAAACAAGTACTATAGTTTTTCAAACAGTCAGCAATGACACAATAGGTTTAAAGACCCCCTTCTGTGTTGTGTTATTCTATTTTTTTTTCCTTTATTTGTTAACAGGATGAGGGTGTTGCTGGCTAGGCAGCATTTATTGTCCATCCCTAATTGCCCAGAGGGCAGCTCAGAGTCAATCACATTGCTGTGGGTCTGGTGTCACATGTAGGCCAGACCAGGTAAGGATGGCAGCTTCCTTCCCTAAAAGACATTAGTGAACCAGATGAGTTTTTCCCCTGACAATCGGCAATGGATTCATGGTCATCATTAGATTCTTAATTCCAGATACTTTTATTGGATTCAAATTCCACCATCTCCCATGGGAGGATTTGAACCCAGGTCCCCAGAATATTATCCAGATTTCTAGATTAACAGTCCAGCAATAATACCACTAGGCCATTGCCTCCCCTTAAATTGTTTCAATTTGTGTCTCCTGGAGAAGAACAACAGCAAGGGATCAGCAAATGTGATCAAAGTTTGTGTGTCTAAGCAAAAATACAGAGTGAAGAACAGTTTCCTTTTATATAGAACTCTTGGAGATCCTGTTGCAGAAGTTGTAACAAAGAAGGCGCGCTGTTTCAAGCAGAAAATTTTCCTCCTATCAAACTGGCAGTCAATGTTGCTTGAGACGAATGATCCAAAAGATCTCAAAAAGCATAAGCATGAGCACTCAGGTGCTAATAACTCTATCAGAAAATCCAGCATCCTCAGATATAGCTACTCCAGTTGTGAACTGCTACTTAATGAAAGATTAGCAGTGTCATGAGTGATCACATGATTTCCCAATGTGAGGCAATATTCATTCCCAGAAGCTTCACCATTTATGATGATCTCAGAGACAGAAACTTTAAAACTAAGACTGATTTTTTGTTGGATTGGAAGTCTAAACAAAATGTGATAAATTTGTATTCCTTCGTTTGTCAATTTAATAGAGTTGTCGGCTGTTTATTTTAATAGAATCTATTTCTAATAATATACATTCTTGTAATATGGGCATTTGTGACAAGATGTTTGTACCTATTATTAGCTGTATCTAGATGGCGATGGTGGGTCTTCTTGAACCACATGATGCAGGTATACCCACAGTTATTTGGGTAGGAGTTCCAGGATTTTAACCTGGAAGTGTAGTAACTGCAATATATATTCAAGTCAGGATGGTTCATCACTTGGAGAATATAAATATGATAGTATCACAAACAGCTACTGCTTTTGTTCTTCGAAGTGATGGAGATCACAGGTTTGGGATATGTTTCCAATAAAGCTTTCACAACTTGCTATAGTGCATTTCAGATGGAACACCTTGAAGTCATGGTACAGTGATAGCCCAGAGCGTGAGATGGTGGATGGATGCCAATCAAACAGAATGCTTTGTCGCAGATGAAGTCAAGCATTGTTGCAACTACATTCATCCAGATGTTTTCCTTGTAAATACTAGAAAGGCTTTTGAAAGTTTGGAAATAAGTCATTCACCTCAGAATGCACAGTTCTCCAAACCTTGCTGGGAGCCATAACGTTCATATGGTTGATCCAATAGAATTTCTAGTCCATGGTGACCCCTTGGATGTTGATGGATAATGTAGTGCCATAAAGACAATCATATAAATAACTTTAAGCATGCTTAACTTAATATTTTAAAGCATCACATTTCAGTCAACTCTTTTGAAATAAAACATGATTTTACAACAAACCAAAGCTGAAATTTATTTATTGACTTTATTCATTCAGAGATATTGACATCACTGGCAAAGCCAGCTTTATTGCCCATCTCTAATTACCCTTGAGAAAGTGGTGGTGTGTTGCCTCAAACAGCTACAATCCACATGGTGTTGATACATCCACATTGCTATTAGGGACGGTGCTCCAGGGCATTGACCCAGCAAGATAAGATGGTGAGTTGTTTGGAGGTAATAGTGCTCCCATGATTCAGCTGCCCTTGTGTCCTAGGGGTTGGAGGTCATAGGTTTAGAAGATCTTGACTAAGAAGTCTTGTTGAGTTACTGTATTACCTCTTCTGGAAGACACATGCTGTTACCACTGCATTGGCTCTCAAGGAAGTGGATGATCAAGTGACATATGGGGTGCCAAACAAACTGGGTGTTTTGTGCTGGATGGTCACTGGAGCTCAGCCAGGCAAATGGGGATTATTCCTTCACACTCCTGACTTAAGCTTTGTAGATAGTCAACAGGCTTTAAAGCAATAGGATCAAAAACAAAGTTGCTGGAAAAGCTCATCAGGTCTGGCAGCATCTGTGGAGGAGAAAACTGAGGAAGAGTTCTGAGGAAGGGTCACTGGACCCGAAACGTTAACTCTGTTTTCTCCTCCACAGATGCTGCCAGACCTGCTGAGCTTTTCCAGCAACTTTGTTTTTGTTCCTGATTTACATCATCCGCAGTTCTTTTGGTTTTTAAAGCAATAGGATATCAGTTATAGGAGTCGTTTCCATGCAGAAATCCCAGTTTGACCTGATCTTATAGCCGTAGTATTGATAATGGCTGGTCCAGTTCATTTTTTGATCAGTAGTAAGCCCCAGCAGGTTAATAGTGAGGGCTTCAGCAAGAATACCGTTGAACATCAACGGATGGTGGTTGGATTCGCTCTTGTTGGAAATGTTCCTTGTTGAGCATTTTTGTGGCAAATGTTACTTTTCAGCCACAAATCAGCCCAAAATAATAACAGAAGATGCTTGCAAAACCCAACCGCTCTGGCAGCATCTGCGGAGAGACAAACAGAGTAAACATTTTGAGTCCAGTATGACTCTTGTTCAGAATTGAAAGGTTTATTAGCATTAGGTTTATCAATCACAGCCATTAATGTCATGTGTAGAGAATATTACTGCACACAATTATATATGTGATTGTAATGGATAGAGCAGGAGGAAGGAAGGCATAAAAAAAGTGACAATGGATAAATGAGTTTTGCAGTGTAACACTGATAGTTTTAAGTCTTGAGCCAGTCTGAAGAAATCACACATGGCAGGACCATTACAATTACCTTTACTATTTCTGGAATTGAGAGAAATGGCCATAGCTTTTGTTCATAATTGGTATCCCAAAATAGAACTCTCTTACTGAAAGCTTACAAATAGACCTACATGGGTTTTAACTTTGATCCTCACACATCACAAGGAATATCAGCATCAAATAAAAGGTTCTCTGCCTTTGAATACAAAAAAGTTACACGTTGTTGCCATAAGATCCAAGCTGTGGCCTCACAAATTAATTTAGCCTTTATCATTTTTGGGATTTTGCACATTTTTGCTGGGGTTATCAATTTCAATTGAATGGGCCATTTCAATGCAATAACCAAAATGCAACATAATTTTATTTGTTGGTAATTTAAAGCTGAAAGTAGCATGAACATGAATATAACATTAGTGAATGAAGGAAAATGATTTGGTCACTTAGCCCCTTGATCCTCTTCCAATTGTGAAATAGAGCTCTCAATGTTTGCTCCCCACCCCTGCCATTGTGTGTCGAAGCATTTCCTAATTTCACTCCTGAACAGACTAGTTTTAATTATTAATAGTCAAAAAGAGTAATGCAATCTCAAGAGTTAGTTTCTAAAGGAACATATGGGGAGGCAATGGCCTAGTGGTATTATTCAAAAGAATTCAAAAAAATCTGGAATTAAGAATCGAATGATGACCATGAATCCATTTTTATGAACCCACCTGGTTCATTAGTATCCTTTCGGGAAGGAAACTGCCATCCTTACCTGGTCTGGCCTACATGTGACTCCAGACCCACAACAATGTGGTTGACTCTGAAATGCCTTCTGGGCAATTAGGGAAGGACAATAAAAACTGCCGAGCCAGTGACATCCTCATCCTGTTAATGAACAAAGGAAAAATGATGTTGAAGTAATGCTGCAGCTACACAAAGCCCTAGTTAGATCACATTAGAAGTCCAGTTCTTGGCACTGCTTCTTAATACTATTAGCCTTGAAGGGAATGCAGCAACAATTTACCAGAATGGTACCCAGACTCCAAAGATTACATTACAAACATTACTTTCCCAAGAATTTAATGGATAATTTGATTGGAAAATTCATGGTGTTAGGCAAACAGATAGTTAGCTAAAGATAACCTCTTTCTGTTGACTGGGGGATGAAGGACAAGGAGACACTGCCCAAAATTCAACTCCAGGTCTTTTAAAGTGAAGATAAGAAACACAAATCCACATATAAGTAATGAGACAAGTGTGGAGCTCACTGCTGCAAATGACAGCTGATCATAAATCAATTGTCAATTGTACATCTGGCTTCAATAGATTTTTTTTATCCACAGATAGTATGGAATATGGGCAAAGATGTTTACATGGCATTAAGTCTCCAATTACCGCTGATTTTGCAGCAGGGCAAGGTTGAGGAGACAAAATGCCATTCTCTTATTCCTATATTGCTAAGTATATTATTCCTGAGAATTATTACTTCACATATGAAGAACTTGTTCATGATTTCATCATAAAGAATTAATTTTTCCTCTTCAGACAGATAAGCTCGGGAATTTAAATTATCCAGAATGTCTTGACATCTGCTCTTTCCCAAGGATATTTTCTTGATGAATATTCTGCTTAAAGTTCAGCTGTTTTCAAGGCTGGTGCTCCTGTAACATTGTATTTAGAAAATAGGCAAATGTTTATGGACAATGAACAGGAAGAAAAGAGTAGAGAAATCAGGAATGCTGGGTTTCAATTTTACTAAGCATTGGAATTCCACTATAATCATAAATATAAATTTTAGTGCAAAATAAAACTATCATAGGAACTTAATCAGTGCTGCTGAAAAGAGGCCGTAATTATCATTACAAGATTTATAGAAAGTGAGGGCGGCAAGCTGAGGTATTGTTGTTACCAGATGGTTCTGCAAAGAACCCAATTAACTCTTTCCCAGATGCGTTGGTGCAGAAACCATCTTCTAAATGCAAACAATAGTGCATTCTGTCTGAGCAAGACAGAAAGTAACCTAGATATTGGGAAGAGTCGGGATCTGTTAGAGTAGCAATAACTAGTCAACTACCTGACAGTAGAACATTTTTGATAGAAGCATTACTTCTCCTTCTGAAATCAGTTTCTAGGCTTTACAGATCAGGGTCAAAGAAACATATGCTCAGCTGGGTCCTCAACTTCTGACTTTACAAAATTCTCTGAGACCAGAGAAGATTCTACTAATAAAATGTCAAAGTTGTGTGCCCACTCTGCCAAAGCGTACCTATGGTCCTTGCCAACCCCAATATTGCCTGGTACTGCCTCATCCTTTCAATGAAAGTTCAAAAGAATCCCTCATATCGCTTCCTGTAAGTGATGCCATTGTTAAGAAAAGTCATTTTCTTTTCAGGGGGAGCAATTTGGTGATCCTAGCTTGATGCCTTATACCCTGGTGTCACTGATGCCACTTGACTGGCTCACCCACCTGGCATATCGTTGCCATAGAAACCCTAGGTTCCAAAGAGTTAGAAAACACAACCTTCTGGCTTTGGGAGTCTTCCTCACAACTGGATCAATGATATCACTTGGGAGCTGATTTCCGTGACATTACAACAGTGTGAGCAGGAACATTTCAAACATACTCAGCTGTAAAAGATTTTGGGATATCCAGTTGTTTTGAAAGTATTATATAAATCTAAGTTTCCCTCTCTCTTTCTATTTTCTTTTTATTCATTCATGAGATGTGGGCATTTAGGGCTGGGCCAGTATTTATTGTCCATCCCTAGATGACTTGAAAGGGTGTTGGTGAGCCACCTTCTTGAACTACTGCAGTCTACTTGCTGTAGGTAGAATGCTGTTAGATAGGGAATTTCAGGATTTGGATTCAATGGCACTGAAGGAGTGGTGAAACATTTCCCAGTCAAGATGGTGTGTGGCTTGGAGGAGAATTTGTAGTCGGCGTTGTTCCCATGTATCTGCTGTCCTTGTCGATATAGTTAGTAGTAGAGGAGAGAGATAGTAGGAACTGCAGATACTGGAGAATCTGAGACAACAAAGTGTAGAGCTGGATGAACACAGCAGGCCAAGCAGCATCAGAGAAGCAGGGAAGCTGACGTTTCGAGCCTAGACCCTTCTTCAGAAGGGGGGGGGGGGAGGGGGGTTCTGAAATAAATAGGGAGAGAGGGGGAGGCGGATAGAAGCTGGATAGAGGAGAAGATAGGTGGAGAGGAGACAGACAGGTCAAAGAGGCAGGGATGGAGCCAGTAAAGGTGAGTGTAGGTGGGGAGTTAGGGAGGGGATAGGTCAGTCCAGGGAGGACGGACAGGTCAAGGGGGCGGGATGAGGTTAGTAGGTAGGAGATGGGGGTGGGGCTTGAGGTGGGAGGAGGCGACTAAGAAAGGTAATGTGGCTGTAGTACCTGGTTTGCTTCAGGACGTGGTCGAGCAGTTTCAGGGCTGAAGAGATTACAAGAGAGTTGCAGTGGGAGCGAGATCCACTGAGGTTTTTCCGGAGGGAGGAGGATAACTTCTTCAAGGTAGGCATCCTCAGAAGAGGCTTTGCAGTGGGGTTAAAATTGTTTCAGAGATAGTAGGATCTGCAGATGCCGGAGAATCTGAGACTGCAAGATATAGAGCTGGATGAACACAGCAGGCCAAGCAGCATCAGAGGAGCAGGAAAGCTGACGTTTCCGGCCTAGACCCTTCTTCAGAAACGGGGGAGGGGAAGGGGGTTCTGAAATAAATAGGGAGACAGGGCGAGGCGGATAGAAGATAGTAGTTGTGGGTTGAGATGGTGCTGTCTATGGAGCTTTGGTCAATTTATGTAGTGCATCTTGTAGATGGTACATACTGCCGCAATTGAATATTGGTGGGGGAGAGAATGGACATTTGTTGGCATGGTGCCAATCAAACAGGCCGCTTTGACCTGAGTGATGTTAAGGTCTGACCCTATCTACAAATGTCAATATTTGGATTGAATCTTACATCGTTGTGTCCTGACTTAATTTGCGGCTGCTTCTACACAGTCATACTGGAGTTACATAAAAGATCAGGTAATAGAATTTTGAGGCTATGTTTTCCCATTTGAAGTTGAAGGGTTTTGTTGAGAAAGATTCATGGCATTCATTCTGCCCATGGTTCGTAGTGACTTTAGCAACAGGCGATGCAGAAGAGCTTGGCTCTGGTGGAAACTTTCTGCATTCTTACCACAGCTGCCATATTTAAAGCCCAGGGCCTTGCCAAATTCAGACACTGTCCTTCATACTCTGCTGCTGCATCTTTCTCACAAAGGACATGGCCCAGAAAGGCAAGTTAGTTCTCCACTTTGTCCACAGGAAATTGGAGATGCTGGTGAATATGGTGATGGACAGGCAAACAGTGCTTTTTCCTGCTGACTGCCAAAACAGACCACATCACTAGACCGAGATAGCATGGACTGAGAGAACAATAACAGGCTTCATCAATGTTGTGTCCCAGGTGAAACAGACCACACAACAGTGCAGGGAGAAGTTTAATAACCTTCTGCACTATGCAAAGGTAAGTTGCACCATCTTCCCTCTGGTACCTCGAACCAACAGCATCAATCTAATCATTACTATCTAAATGTCTATTTATCATATGCCTTACATATATATTAAATTCTATATAGATAGTAGTAGTAATTCCATTCTTCCATATATTTTTCCTACTAGTGATAAAACCAGGGTGACCTCCTTGCCAGTTAGGACATGGGAGGCTTAGTTGGGAGGCCAATAGGAGGAAAGAATAGGGGATTGCTGCAAGCCACAACCCTGGCCTTGCTGCTAATCCCATTACCACCAATACCATGCTATTCACCCCAAGAGATATGGAAAGAAAGGGCTTGTATGTTCTCTCCTTTGGATCTCCTGTTGACCAGGTCTCAATCGACAATCTTTAGGAGTCTGAAGCTACTGGTCTCTGATTCAAGCTTTATTCAGTAAGCCTCCACAGTAGTGAGAGTGGTAAGTCAGTCACAACTTGGCATGCCTACACCCATACTTAAACATAGAGCCACAGCCTATAACTCTGTTCACCCCCCATAGCTGTCTCCAGATGATTCTATCTGCTAAAAGTAGCCTTCTCCTGTCAGCAGATATTATAAGGGTGCATGAAAGAAAATGGGCCATGAGAAATAAGGGCTTGGAGTATGTGGTCAGAAACAGAACAAGAACTTCAAAGAAAGTCTCCCTGAGAGATGTATCAATCTCAGTGATGAGATCTTTAACTCCCACAACTTGAATCTGATTGTAGCACAGTCCAAGGGAATTTCCCAAATGGAATGATGTCATCAAACTTTCCAAGATTTCGGGAATGCATATGTTTATGAACTATGGAGACCTGGAAAAGGGACATTTGGATATTACTAGGTTGTAACGGAGTTATTATGTGATGCTTGGAACTGCAAGATCAAAAGGTTAAAGGATTATGGTTTTCTTGCTACTTATAAAATAAAAAGTAACTTTGGAAAGTAATGTCCAAGAAGGTTTCAGTGAGAGGTAAGTGTAGAATTTCATTCTTCAATTGTTGGGCAAACAGACTTGAAAAGCATCTATGCTACAATCATTTAGCAACAGTCTTGACTAGCTTCTTTTCAATAAACACCTAAAAGCTGTGTGCAGTTGCTGGAGAAAGATGCATTTACATCTTTTTCAGTCCATAAGAGTCAGGCTAGAGGTGAAAACAGTACCCTCTAAGTCTCTGTCAGTGAAGTCATTTGAAGAAAAATGTGACAAAGCTTCAAATAACAGGCCTTCTCATTATTTCTCATCTGAATCTAAAATCTGGTCAGAAGATTTCCCATCATTTGGCAACAGACAGCAATATCAGCTAATTGACAAGAAATTGAAGGAACTTCAAAAAAGTCACCTCATTGTACACGTTTGTTTTGGACTCTTGTTCCACGTGGATTTCCTGATTTTTCTGGACTTGATTGCTCTGCTGAGCATTGTTGTAAATCCCTTCTGCACTCTCTTCAGTGCATTCACATCTTTCCTATAATATGGCTCACAACTGTACACACTCCTCCAGTTTTTGGCTGCAGTCATTTTTAAAAGGTTTTGTGATATGTTCTGTTTTTTTTATTCGTTAACTGGATGAGGGCGTCGCTGGCCAGGCAGCATTTATTGCCCATCTCTAATTGCCCAGAGGACAATTAAGAGTCAACCACCTTGCTGTGGGTCTAGAGTCACATGTAGGCCAGGCCAGGTAAGGATGGCAGTTTCCTTCTCTAAAGGACATTAATAAACCAGATGGGGCTTTCCGATAATCGACAATGGATTCATGGTCATCACTAGACTCTTAATTCCAGATATTTATTGAATCCAAATTCTACCATCTGCCATGGCGGGATTTGAACCCAGGTCCCCAGAACATTATCTGGGTCTCTGGATTAATAGTCCAGCGATAATACCATTTGGAATCGCCTCCCCAATGTTCCCAGAAAGAAACTGGTGAGAGTAATCTCTGCATATCTCCAAAGTATTAGCCAGCTTGGCTTGGTAGGTTAGAGATAACAAATTTATAGTCTGTGGTGAACTACTGAGTGACAGTTCTTCACTCTAGAATTTCAGTGTTAAGCTGCCCATATGTCAAACCCTGAAGTTTCTATCTGTTTCAGATGGTGTATTCTGATACTCTGCCACAAATAACTTTGACCATATCCACAACCCACAAAGCCAATTAATTCTATTAAAGTACTGAGGGAAATAAGTCTCTCATTTGAGTTTGTGAATGGACAGCTGTAGAAACATTGTGCTGACATAGCACTTGATGTTGGTGCGTAATGCCTGGCTCATTCAATGGCCAACACAGACAGATCTGCAACATTACAGAACAGTACAGTGAAAGAATAGAAAATGATCAATCGTTTACATTGACAAAGATCAAGAGTTGGCAAAGATTTCTGCATTCTCCACTTGTGCTGTATACCACTAGGGGAAGGAAAATCTGCCAGTATTCCTGATTTTGATCATCATCAGTGCCTTATGCTGTAACATGAACACGTGTAAGGATTGGGATTGGATTGTGCTCAACAAAATAGTTATTTCTTGGACCTGCCTGCGCTTGGCATTCACTGAAAAACTAATTTGTATTTTTGGAGCCCCATTAACATTGTAAATGCCCCATGGCATTTCTTAGGAACATTGTCAAACAAAATTTGACGCCAAGCCACATTGGGGGAATGTTAGAACAGGCAAGCAGAAGTTTAGTTAAGTTGTGACCACTTAGGAAGCATCTTAAAGGCAACAAAGCCTGACTGGATCATCAAACCTGCCCAAGTAATGGGCTTCATTCACCAACACCAGCTGACTTGACTGAGGGTTCAGGGAGAAATTCAGTGTTTTGGAAGCTGAAGACATGCTTTGAAGGAGCAAAAGAAACAGGGAATGTGAAAGAGACTTGAAGGAGGATTGTGTAGATCTTCATGTACTTGCATGACAGAAACAGCTCACTGTGCATCAAACTTAAATTAAAATGAATTAAACCGCCTTGTTTGCGAGGCGGTGAGTGGAATCCTCTGAGCTCACATGAAGATTTGTAAAGGCTGTCAGGGGAACATATTGGGCAGAGGCTCTATTTCCCTAAGATGAGATAAAATTTTGTTATGAAGTTCACAGAGTCTTTCAGAAGGGTCAGCATTCCTGATTGTTTTACATTCATTAGCATGTCATGAATACCCATGAACACCTCAGCCTGCATTCATGGGTGCAATGTCGTTAGTCTTTCTCCATGCTCCAGTGATTACAATCCTCTTCTTCATAACCAAGCTGTTTCATCGTGTAAACACTTGACAACATAAGGGGTGAAGCCTGAACTGGTCAAAGAAGTCCTGAGATGTCTCAGCTCTATGTGGTCTCGCTTAAATATTTGCAGTGTAGAGTCAGACACCGACATTGTTTGTGCAAT
This sequence comes from Rhincodon typus, assembly GCF_021869965.1. NCBI lineage: Eukaryota > Metazoa > Chordata > Chondrichthyes > Orectolobiformes > Rhincodontidae > Rhincodon > Rhincodon typus. Next base: position 28,151,449 of record NC_063336.1, read on the forward strand.
CTCAATCAATGGGTGGGAATCAGAAAGCTTCCCAATCAGGTCTGGAGTCAGGCAGGGTTGCCCTTTCTCTGCTGCCTTGTTTGTGTGTTGTATAGAATCATATGCCCAGTCCACCAGGAAGGATGTGAAGCTGAAGGGGTGACTATTCCAGGAAATGGTTGCCTGCAAGTCAAAGCTTCCCTGTACATGGATGACATCGGTATTTTCTGCTCAGATCCGCTGCCAGTGCATAAACTCATGACATCTGTCATAAAAACCAAAAGAAGGAAGCGTCACCAGACCTGAAACTTTAAGTCTGATTTTTTTATTCACGGATGCTGCCAGACCTGCTGAACTTTTCCTAGCAACTTCTGTTTTTGTTCATGAGCATCTGTGACCAGTTTGAACTGACCTCGGGAGCCAAGGTAAATCAAGGCAAGAGCGAGGTCATGTTCTTTAGGAACTGGATCAACCAATCCTTTATCCCCTTCACTGTCAGGACAGATTATCTGAAAATGCTGGGGATATGGTTTGGAGGAGCTCAATGCCAAGGTGATGCAGAAACTGGGCTTTTGGCAGCACCACACCCTGACCATTGAGGGTAAAAACCTAGTCATCAGGTGCGAAGTACTCACGGTGTTGCTATATGCGGTGTAGGTCTGGCCCATTCCCTGAACCTTTGTCACTACATTCACCTGAGCCACCTTCCACTTCATCCAGAAAACAAAGATGGACTGTGTCTGAAGGAACATCATTAATATAGTTCTAGATAAGCTGGAGGAAGAATGTACCCAACGCCAACCTTATTTAGAGAGCCACCTTTGTGCGTGGCTTCATCAAGCTGTGAGTAGACCCTTAGTAGACAAATACTAAGCATCACTACATAATGGAGTTCTACTTGTCCCCAGTATTATGAAAGATGGGTCTAGCCTCATTGCTGTAGAATGACCCAAGTAGTTGGACCATCCCGTATCACCTTTCCCTTGTGGAAACATTTGTAAAGGAGAACAGCTTTGACCACAAGTCCATCAGGATGTGATCATAACATAGCATTCTTGAGGCCCTGCAGGAAAAGGAGATGGTGGATCCCATTGGGTGATTCCCTGAACAGACTGTCAAAGTCATTTGGCAGAATGCCTCACTGGCAGAACTTTCAAACAAGCACTAAGATATCACTCGAATAGCTGTGAGATGGGCACTGCCTGTGAGATCCTTCATGTACACTCAAACTCTCTCTGCCACCACACACTGCCCTTGAAGCAGCTGTTGGAAAAGGGGAGGGTTGGGAGAAACTGTCACACATCTCCTTCTGGAATATGTCTTTGTAAAGAAAGTCCAGAGAGAGATGCAGCTGGTATTGTCACGGTTCGTCCCGAGCAGTTCCATGTTGCAGGGCTCTTTGTTCAATACGCTGTTCCCCAGGACGCACACTGAGACAAACATAGACTGCGCATAAAAGACCAGTAACTCAGTGAAAGATGCTGCTTGATCTGCCTAAAACCTGTTGATCTTCCAGAGTAAAGAGTTGACCTCAGCCGAGTTTTGCAGGCTGGCAAACTCCAAGCTCCAAGACTACTTGCTGAGGTATGCACTAAATCGTGGGGCAGCTGCTATTATGGCGTAGTGGCAGAAAGGTCTTTCTGCCAAAGTGCAATGAGGGTTCATTCCGTTATCAGAGCCTATCAGTGCTTCAAATGTATGTTTATCTATTTGAATCATTTGTTGTCACGTGAATTCAGTGAAACGTGTGTACCGTCCCTGTAAATGGGTACCATTCACATTAACTCAGAATAAAATCATTTTAAAAAACTTAAAGTTCCAATATTTCCTTCACTGCTGCTACAGTCCTGCTCTGGGCTTCCCAGCACACATCATGCCACTGCCAGATTCCGTCTTCGGGCTTCCCAAGCCATGCCATGCCATTGCTGCCAGAGTTCCACTCCAGGCTTCACAGGCCGAATGACCGACTCCGTAGCCACACTGCCAGTGAAGAGGAAGAGTCCAGCTCCATCAAAGCTGCCTTCCCATTGAACAGTTCTCTTTGTCAGGTAAGTTTCGGGGTAAAAAAAAGGAGGAAGAAGGGAAAAAAAAATCATTCCGCATAATTTAGAAATGCCTTGGGTTTTTAGAACTGCAGGGAATGCCAAATTCCAATGTTTGTGTGTTCTTCAGGTGTGAAAACTGTACAGAACTGCTTCAGTCGCTGTAAATGTACATATAGTTATTTTTATGAACAAAATATGTTTTTTGCAATTAAAAAATAGTAAGAACAGAGTCTGACTAGGTTAACAAGATTACACAAGTGAGGCAGCCTCACTCACTGCTGCCAACAAACCTGAGATAACAAGGTGTAGAGCTGGATGAACACAGCAGGCCAGGCAGAAAGGGTCTAAAGAAGGCTCTAGGCCCGAAACGTCAGCTTTCCTGCTCCTCTGATGCTGCTTGGCCTGCTGTGTTCATCCAGCTCTACACCTTGTTATCTCAGATTCTCCAGCATCTGCAGTTCCTACTATCCCTGTGCCAACAAACCTAACTGGGGCAGACAACTAGGATTTAACCAAAAGGAAAACTCCACTGAAGGGTTCAGATAAAGGTGGGCTAAATAGAGAGGAACGATATTGGCTTGTTTTATTGATTTCCATTCCACTGTAATAACATGTTTGAGGTGACCTTATGTAATACTTTATTTCTGGATGATAATTTGATCAAGTAAGTCAGAATATATCATAAACTAAGAGCTCAGCTAATGTGTTTTGTAATTGCCAACTTAACCCTGAGATGTGATCACAGGCACAAAAAGGCTGAAGAATGGCTAATTTAGATGTTAAGCTACCTCGTCTATTGTACCCATCACACTGGAGATATCACATTTCAAAGATTCAAAGTAAAGAGAAAGAGAGCCAATTATAACCTTGTGACTTCTTTGAATGCCTTAAAACCATAGAATAGAGGAGAATTAGGCCATTCAGCCCAATAAGTCTGCTTTGCCATTTGATCACAGGTGATATGTTTCTCAACCATCTGCTCCCCATAATCTTTGATCACCTTACTAATCATGAACCTATCTAGCTCTGTCTTAAAAACAATCAATGATTTGGAATTCACAGCCTTCTGTGGCAATGAGTTTCACAAATTCACAACCCTCTGGCTCAAGAAATTCCTCCACATCTCAATTCTAAAGGGTTGTCTCTTCACTCTCCCATTAGTTAAAACATCTTCTCCATGCACTCTCAGTATTCTGTAAGTTACACGAGATCATCCCTCATCTTTCTAAGCTCCATCGAGAACAGACGCAGAGTCGTCAAATACTCCTCATATGACAAGCCCTTCATCCCTGTGATCATTCTTGTAAACTTCCTCTGGACACCCTCCAATGCTAGCATATCTTTCCTCAGATATGGAGCCCAAAGCTGCTCACAATATTCTAAATGTGATCTGACCAGGGCTTATACAGGCTCAGCAGTACATCTCTGCTCTTGTATTCTAGCCTCTTGAAATGAATGCTAACATTATATTTGCCTTTCTAACTGCCAAGTGAACCTGTATGTTAATCTTAAAAGAATCCTGAACTAGGACTCGTAAGTTCCTTTGTGCTTCAGATTTCTGAATCCTTTCTCCAAATAGAAAATAATCTTCGCCTCTATTCCTACCAAAGTGCATAACCTCACACTTTCTCACCTATATTTCATCTGCCACTTCTTTGCCTGCTCTCCTGGTCTGTCCAAGTTCTTCTGCAGCATCCCTGATTCCATTATACCACCTGTCCCTCCACCTATCTTTGTGTCATCTGCAAACATAGCAATGATGTTCGCAGTTGCTCGTTTGATGATTGGACCCCTGTCAGAGCACAGAAATTAAGCAATTAGACAAGAAGATGAGTAGGATTTCCAGCCCCTCAAATCTGTTTTCCAATTATATCAGATTATGGGCAGGATATTTAGCATAGCACGTTTCTTGCCCAATCATGAGGAAAATTACAGGGAATGTATCTCAAGGATCATGCTGCCAGCAGTAGTTCTAAAGGAAAAGAATTTGTTAGGAAGGAGAATGACTATTTTCTGCAATATTTACAACCCTTCCAATTGTCATGTCATCTGTGAACTTCCGGCTCATACCCATTACAAAGTAAGTTCCAGAGATAGCAGGAACTGCAGATGTTGGAGAATCTGAGATAACAAGGTGCAGAGCTGGATGAACACAGCAGGCCAAGCAGCATCAGAGGAGCAGGAAGGCTGACGTTTCGGGCCTAGACCCTTCTTCAGAAATGGGGGAGGGGTAGGGGATTCTGAAATAAATAGGGAGAGAGGGGGAGGCAGATGGAAGATGGATAGAGGAGAAGATAGGTGGAGAGGAGACAGACAGCTCAAAGAGGCGGGGATGGAGCCAGTAAAGGTGAATGGAGGTGGGGAGGTAGGGAGGGGATAGGTCAGTCCAGGGAGGACGGACAGGTCAAGGGGGCAGGATGAAGTTAGTAGGTAGGAGATGGGGGTGGGGCTTGGGGTGGGAGGAGGGGATAGGTGGGAGGAAGGACAGGTTAAGGAGGCGGGGACGAGCTGGGCTGATTTTGGGATGCGGTCGAGGGAGGGGAGATTTTGAAGCTTGTGAAGTCCACATTGATACCATTGGGCTGCAAGGTTCCCAAGCGGAATATGAGTTGCTGTTCCTGCAACCTTCGGGTAGCATCATTGTGGCACTGCAGGAGGCCCAGGATGGACATGTCGTCTGTGGAATGGGAGGGGCAGTTGAAATGGTTCGCAACTGGGAGGTGTAGTTGTTTAGTGCGAACCCGAGTGTAGGTGTTCTGCAAAGCAGTCCCCAAGCCTCCACTTGGTTTCCCCGATGTAGAGGAGGCCTGGACCGTCTCCAATACTTTTCTCTCCTTCCTGGACCTCTCTGTCTCCATCTCTGGCAACCACCTCGAAACCGATATCCATTTCAAGCCCATCGACTCCCACAGCTACCTAGAATACACCTCCTCCCACCCACCTTCCTGCAAAAATGCCATCCCCTATTCCCAATTCCTTCGCCTCCGCCGCATCTGCTCCCAGGATGAGGCATTCCACTCTCGTACATCTCAGATGTCCTCATTTTTCAAGGACCGCAACATCCCCCCCTCAGTGGTCGAGAACACCCTCGACCATGTCTCCCACATTTCCCGCAACTCATCCCTCACACCCCCTCCCTGCAATAACAACCAAAACAGAATCCCCCTCATCCTCATGTACCACCCCACCAACCTCCGGATCCAACGCATCATCCTCCGACACTTCCGCCATCTGCAATCCGACCCCACCACCAAAGACATTTTTCCCTCCCCACCCTTATCTGCTTTCCAGAGGGACCACTCTGTCCGTGACTTCCTTGTCCGCTCCACACTCCCCTTCAGCCCCACCACACCCGGCACTTTTCCCTGCAACCGCAAGAAGTGCTACACCTGCCCCTACACCTCCCCCCTCACCCCCATCCCAGGCCCCAAGAAGAATTTCCACATCAAGCAGATGTTCACCTGCACATCTGCTAATGTGGTATACTGCATCCGCTGTTCCCGTTGTGGCCTCCTCTACATTGGGGAAAGCAAGCGGAGGCTTGGGGACCACTTTGCAGAACACCTACGCTCGGTTCACACTAAGTAACTGCACCTCTCAGTCGCGAACCATTTCAACTCCCCCTCCCATTCCGCAGACGACATGTCCATCCTGGGCCTCCTGCAGTGTCACTATGATGCTACCTGAAGGTTGCAGGAACAGCAACTCATATTCCGCTTGGGAACCCTGCAGCCCAATGGTATCAATGTGGACTTCACAAGCTTCAAAATCTCCCCTCCCCCTGCCGCATCCCAAAACCAGCCCAGCTCGTCCCCGCCTCCCTAACCTGTCCTTCCTCCCACCTATCCCCTCCTCCCACCTCAAGCCCCACCCCCATCTCCTACCTACTAATCTCATCCCGCCTCCTTGACCTGTCCGTCCTCCCTATCCCCTCTCTACCTACACTCACCTCTACTGGCTCCTACCTCTTTGAGCTGTCTGTCTCCTCTCCACCTATCTTCTCCTCTATCCATCTTCTATCCGCCTCCCCCTCTCTCTCTATTTATTTCTGAACCCCCTTCCCCTCCCCCATTTCTGAAAAAGGGTCTAGGCCCAAAACATCAGCCTTCCTGCTCCTCTGATGCTGCTTGGCCTGCTGTGTTCATCCAGCTCTGCACCTTGTTATCACAAAATGAGTTCCGATCATTTATGAACACCATAAACAGTAAAGACCCAAGCACAGTAGGCTGTGGAACCCCACTGAAAACAGACTTCTGGTCAGAAACATCCCTCAACTATCACTCTCTACTCCTGCCTCACATCCAGCTTAGGATCCAACATGTCAGAAAACCTTGGATCTCATGAGTTCTTATATTCTTGACCAGTCAGGGGTGTTAATGAATATTCATGACATGAGGGACCTGATCAAAAGCTTTGCTAAAGTTAACATCAAATGCATTCTCTTCGTCCTCAGAATCCGAATATGTCCCAGAAGATTGCCAATGTAATATCTTTATTTAAAAAGGGAAGGAGACAAAAAACAAGAATCTATAGGCTAGTTTGCTTAATCACTGTTTTGGGAAAATGTTCGGATCTATTATAAAGGATGTAATAGCAGAGCATTTAGAAATACATCATATGATCAAGCAATGTCATCATGGGCTCGCAGAAGAGAAATCATACCTGACAAATTTATTAGAATTTGAGTTGATACAAGCAGCATTGATAAAGGGGAAGCAATAGATGTAATATATTTGGATTTTCAGAAGGTGTTTGAAATGGTACCACGCATTAGACTGCTTAATAAGAGCTCATGATGTTGGGGGTAGCATAGATCAAGGATTGGCTAACTAATATAAAATAGAGAGTTTGGGTAAGGGAAGAATTTTCAGGTGACAACAGGGATCAACACTGGGGCCATAATTGTTTAAAATATGTAAAAATGATTTTGATGAGGAAAGAAAATGTACTGCAGCTACGTTTGTGGATGACACAAGTGCAGGTGCAAAAGCAAGTGATGATTTTGACACAAAGAATCGGCAGAGAGATATAGACGGGATGACTCTGTAGTCAAAAATGTGGCAGAAAATGATGTGGGAAAATATGAAGTTATGCACTTTGGATGGAAGAATAGAGGAGCTGAATATTATTTAAGTTGAGAAAGACTGCAGAAAGGTACAGAATTGACAGATTTGGGAATCTCATTGCATGAATCTCAAAAGTCTGGCATCCAAGTTCAGCGGGTCGTAGGGAAGGCAAATGAAACATTGGCCTTTATTTCCAAAGGAATGGAACATTAGAGTAGGGAGGTTTCACTAAAATTATAAAAATAAAACACAAGTCTAACCACAGGTGGAATACTGTGAACAATTTTGACGCTTCATCTAAAGAAAGATAAAGACTTTGGAGGCAGTCTGGAAAAGGTTCACTGGGATGATATCAGGCATGGAGGGACTGCTTTATAGGAGACTGGATAGATTGAGTGTGTACTTATTAGAATTTAGAAGAATTAGAGGCAACCTTTTTGAAACATATATGTTTTGTAGGAGACTTGACAGGGTAGATACAGAAATGTTGTTTCCCCTTGTGGAAAAGTCTCGGACCCCTTGACATATTCACAGAATAAGCAATCACACATTTAAAACAGAGATGAGAAGGAATTTCTTCTCTTAGAGGGCAGTGATCTGTAGAATTCTTTACCACAGAAGGCTGTTGAGACCGGGTCATTAAATATATTCAAAGCTGACATAGACAGATTTTTAAACAGTAACAGAATCAAGAGTTATGGGAAAATGGCAGGAAAGTGGAGTTGATAATTATCGGTTCAGGTATGATCTAATATAATGGTGAAACAGACTTGACAGGCTGATTGGCCTACTTCTGCTCCTACATCTAAAGGTCTAAATGTTCCCCCACTGACACTTGATCCACTTGACTCAAATCATTTCCAACAACCAAGTCTAGAAGTGCATCCTTTCTCATTGGAATAGAAAAATGCTGCTGTAGGAATCTCTCCTTCATGCAATCAGGAACCCTTGCCCCTCCCCCCCCACCACTGCCCCATACAATATAAGTATGCAGGTATCCAGGTGTGGGAAAGGAAAGATTGATGGGGATAATTCACAGCAGATGAAAGAAATAAAGACATAAAAAGACATATTTCGCTGTATCACATTGTAGCCAATAAACGTTTCAAAATGTGCTCATTCTTGTAATATAGCTGAAATAACTCCACAGAGGCTGGAAACCCGTCACCGAGTCATCCTTATTTACACATGCATTGTATTTGACACTGGCCTGGCTTCCTCAGAGCCAGTCCTCAGAGTGAAAAGAACCTCTGACACTCCTGTTTATATCTGTCAGCCAGGGCTCCCTGATTGGACCAGGTTAACATCCTCAATCAAGGAACTCATATTCTATGAGGTCCACCTGGCTGACCTCTTTAAAATCACTACAGTATCAATTATATGTGTGTGTATAAAATGTAAAGGAGATTGAATTCAATATCTAATGAGCTACAATCCAATAGAACATGTCAAGAGATTCTTAAATACATATTGCAATGCATAAATTTATAAAAGCAGCAGAGCCATTTATTTGAAAAAAAAATCTTGAACATGTCAGACTATTGACAATACTCATGAAAACCTCTCAACTACACGTTGGAAACATTTTCCAAATAGCAGGCATTCACAGTCAGAAGCCAGTCAGTGCAATAGGTACTCAGCTATCTCATTACACATCTTAAATTCACTTTCAGGATCCTTATATTGAGAAAATTCTTTAACGTTTTTTTCATAATTGTTTTACTGAAGTGCCCCATCACATCAATTTAGCTCAAAGGATTTGTTAATTGAATGCTAAACTTTCATCCAGGTGCGATCTGTGCAGTAGAATTTATTTATTTCGATACTGAGTATTGCCACAATGGTAAATACCTACAATAGAGCTCCCCGATGGCTCATTAAATAAATTCACTGCTCATTATTGAATAGATCCTCCCAGACCAGAACGATTGCAGGGTCAATCTCTATGCAGCAATGAGCCAGCTGATCTCAGAAGCAGGTCTAATATAACTGGTCTCAGTCACTCTGCAATAGGAAGGTGATAAATTAGCCAAGCTTCTTGCTCTACATCCTTGTCTGCTATTCGGTATGAAGAATGGCCAATTGGTTACTGGAGGGTCATTGGTTTGTATTGGACTTGTACTCAAGTATGAATTGATTTCCTCAAAACAGGCAGCAAAAACATTTTGAGGAATGGTTTAACTTACATATTCCTAGGATGTGATGCCATCTTTATCATGCCGCATTCAAACCTCACAGCTGAAATCAAACTTAATCAAACATTAATATTCCATCCAACACCTCTGACTAGTTGCATGTTATGTAGTTGATGTTTCTCATCGCAACATAAAATCATTCATAAAAGCTGATTCATCCACAAATCCTTAATTGAGATTTTAATTTTCTATCTGAAGTAAAAGAAAGGAAATATTCCTTTGTTTTCCATGCAGAAAATACAATTTATTTGTAGAGCAGCAGGTTGAGCCAGTATTTTGCCGTTCTACAGATTGCTTATTAATGTGAAATGATTTTATTCTCGTCTTCAGAAGTGATGCTGACTCTATCATCACTTTAACACAGGGACACAGAGATAAGGTGACCTGATCTCCTCATCACATCAGAATGAACCAGCCTGTGATCTTTGATTAATAGCAACTTTGCTTTTTCTTTCTTATTTTTCCCTGTTTCTAATCAGTCCTTTCACTGTAGAGATTTGAAAATGACTTAAGACCAAATAACAAGTTATTAGGCATGATGACTGCAGTAAGTCTGATATCCATCATTACAATTGGCCATGTACTAACGTTGTAAATGGAGCAGAATCCAGCAATTCTTTCATATGCCTGAGCAGAACTATATTTATCAATTAACTACATACATTATTATATAAAAAAGGTTGTATTTTTATTTTATCTATCATTTCATTCAAGATGATTATTTATAGAAAACAAGACGCATGCTGTAACCATGACTGTTACCGAATATCAATGTTTAACTCCTTAAGTAATTATAATTGGCTTCAACTTAGTTCAGACCTCCCAGTGGAACAAATCTGTTATGGCTGTGATAATGATCCAACTGTCTTTTTCTTCTGTGACAGAATTACATGGAAATGTTATTTCAATTAACCAATGAAAACAGCAGTAAAAAAGTATAACCTGAGAAAAGGAGGTGTGGTCTGTCTTATCCGTGGGATCGGTAGCACTATTTAATTTGCCATTCCATCCATTATGCCAGTAAATGAAGGTAAAGTTGTCTTATTTGGATACATCACAATACCATATATGAATGTTACATTTAATCAATGATACTGGCATAGTTGCAAAGCTACCCTATGGCCACGATACACAAAGAGAGGACGAACTACTTGCAGACGCTGTGACAACAGTGTCATCAAAGAGAGATCCTGACTAACCAATGTTGGCAGGAGAGGTGAGATCTGCTTGCCTCAAAGTCACTGAGGTCCTGAATTTCTACACCTTGGGTTCATCCCAAGAGCCCAATGCAGACATGTGTGGCATCACAGCACGAAGGCCTCATATTAGTCAATGAATACATCGATTTGTGAACCAATCTAGGCAGTCAGGCTGAGACAGCAAGAGATTTGAGGCTCACAGCTGGATTCCAAAAACTGGCAAGATTTCATTGACTCCCATATATGTGGCTTTCAAAGTCCATATAGTCCAACCAGTAGACTCTAATAACACAATGGAATTTCATTTCTTTAATGCCAAACACATCTGCAAAAATCATCAAAGAATCATATAAGCATCAATTCATTTTCCCTGGAAACAACCATGATGTTTCCATTTCCATTCTCAGGCACTCGGTTGGCCATTAATTGGTCAGCCAGTGTGAAATTGCAAATAAGGCAATGAAATCACATTATCCATCCCACTGATAACAAATCACAACTCCCTTTTTCAGACTATATAATTTCGCTGCTCTCAGTGTATCAGTGTGAGATTGCAACATGAGCAAGAGTCAATGCTCGAGGGCTTTTGCCACCCACTTGAGGTGCCTCAACCTGCTGAATCCCCAAACATCCTGGCCAAAGAAACTGACAGCACAGAAAGAGGCCATTCCATCCATTGTGCTAATAAATGAAGGTAATCCAACTGAACCATAGGGCTGCTCTCTCATTAAAAAGAGATGACTGAGGATGGTTTAACCTGAGACGAAGAAAGAGGTTGAGAAGGAGAGTCCTTCATGGTAACCTCAGCTGTTGGGGTAATTGAGCCCATGCTGTTGTCATTACTCTTCATTGTGAACCAGCTGTCCAGTCAACTGGGCTAACCCACTCCCTAGTGTGCCAGTGCTGGTCCTCCAAGAGAAGATCATGGTTAGTCCTATGTTCACATTTTGTAAGTAGCCTTGTTCCTCATCCTCATGTCTCACCACAACTCACATCCTGACACAGAAATATATCACTGTTCCTTCAGTGTCACTGGGTCGAAATCCTGGATATCTTTCCTTGGTGGCACCTGTACCAAATGGTTTGCAGCAGCCCAAGAAGACATCTCACCATCACTTTCTCAAGAGTAACTTGATTGGGATGGGCAATAAACACTGACCTGGCTTCCATTTTTAGTTTGAGGGTCCCAGAGCCTGACAACTCTCTGAGTGAAATTAAAGGTTTCCTCATCTCTCCTCCAGATATTTTATCAACAGAAAAAAGCCTATTACACTTGGTCATTGACCCACCTGCCTGACGGAATAGCTTTTCTTTATCTGGTGAGCAATATCTCTTCACATCTTAAAAACATATATTTGTTCTTCTAGTTCCAGAAGTTACTTTCCTTATTTCATACATTCAGAGTATTTCAATAATCCCAGTTATATGATGATCTGCCATTCAATAATTTTCTATTAATTGCCTTTGTAAAGAGAACCACCATGCAGATTTCACCCACTTTCCACTGTAACGTAGCTGAAAGATATAAAGGAAAAGAAGTATGAACATTTACATTTGTATAGCACTTCCCATTGTCTCAGAATGAGCCCAATCCCTTCACTGTCGAGCAAAAGTGTTTGAAGCATAGCCACTATTGTAAGGTTGGATATTTGGCAGCCAACATACATCCAGCAAGCTCTCACAAAAACCATTGAGAAATGGCCTGGATGTTTCAATACACTGACAGTCATTATCCCAGTGAGGTGGGAATTGCAATTAGGACCCTGTGGAATCCCCATTGTAGCAGACTTTGAAGGGATTACAGAGGAAATTGAAGATTCCACTGAGCAATTTCCCTCTGCCTGGAACCCTCAAACATTTACATGTAAGTTGACAAAATTCAGAGTTTTCTGATGTAATTAGGCAAATAATTACTCAGGAAAAGTTATTTGATTAAATACATAATAACAATTCAAATGGTATGAAACACATACCCCAACCAGACTTCCCCCAGATCCCCTTTGCAGCGACACACTGACCTGACTCCCATTCACCCTGCCCCACCGGGACCTGCCTCCCCCACTCCACTGTTCTGTTCCTACCTTCCCACCAACACCTCCATATCCGCTCAACACACCTTCCTCCGTTGCCTGATATCTTTCCCCTTTCCCCATTCTGCACATCGCCAGAACGCCACCACCTCCCTGCCCCTGGGTATGACCTTATGTCCTCACTGCACCAGATATGACACACTCCTGCCGCTGGACCCAAACCCAGGGGACTGGCATCCACACAACCCACTCCACCGCCGAACCCAATTTCTCTTACTCACTTCAACCAACCATAAACACTGTATCATTTACCTGCCCCTTTGCCTTGTCGCACACTGGCATGTTACCCACTCAGCAGCTGGCACCCAGCCCCTACCGCGTTGGTACTTACCCGGCACCTTGTCTCTGATTTATCTGCCATCCCATCATTGACACTCTACCCACTCCCTAACTGGAACATCCCTAGCTGACACTCCATTTACTTAGCACTCTACCCGCTACCTCCCTAGCATCATAACCCCTAGCACCCTACCTTTGTCAGCTGGCATCCTACTTACCTGGCACCCTGAAACCCTACCAATCTGGCCCCTTATGTATCTGGCATTCTACCCTCTAACATGACACTGATATGCAGTGGCAGGGTCTGGGACCCAGCTCACGCACCCCAGGCTAATTGAGGTCTTTATGTGGTCAATTAATACCCACTCACAGATCTCTCTATCACTGTCACTGGGATTTTACCAGCTTTGGCCAACACCAAGCATTCACCCTAGGAGCTATATGTATGCATACGGCTGGCACAAAAGGGCATAGTACCTCCTGCATAGGCTCCTGGGCCCATCAGAGGGCCACCAACCCACAGTCTGGTCCACTCAGCCCCGAATCATCTCACTTTTTCTCTGCAGAGTTGGCTTGGCTTCAGTACTGGTACTGTCCAATGCTCCCTGGTGCACTGCTGGTACTGGAGAATGACAAGCCTCTGATAAGCCTGCAACTCTTTGACAGCCTGTTGCTGAGTGCTGGTTGTCCCGCCTCAAACCTAACAGCTCCAGGTAGCCACATCGAGCTGGTGAAGGAGGTGTCTCCCCACCCCTAAGCTTTTAGCAAGGACAGACGAGGGACAAGTACCACTGCACCTGTTAAATCCAGGAACAAGTGTCTGTGCTTTCGGAGTCACTCAATTATCTTTTACCATGTAATTTGTTTGGTCCGACAGTCTCCATTTTTCATTGATGTTCATTTTGGTCAGTATCTACACATTTATGATGAAAACTGAAGGCTCAGCTCAGATCCCTGGGGATGAGAGCCTTCCGATTCAAAAACAAATTCTTTACCCTTATTCTCTGTATCCTACCTTCCAACTAATTACTGGCTGACAGCTCATTCAACATGCATTTATACATACAAATAAATTCTTGAGCAAAACCTTAACAAATGCCTACTGCAGCCCATGTGAGCAACATTCATGGACACCCTCCAAATCCAAATTAAAAAATGAAAGAACTGCAGATGCTGTAAATTAGGAACAAAGACAAAAGTTGCTGGAAAAGCTCAGCAGGTCTAGCAGCATCTGTGAAGAAAAATCAGAGTTAATGCTTCAGGTCCAGTGACCCTTCCTCAGAATCTGATTTTTCTACACAGATGCTGCCAGACCCACTGAGCTTTTCCAATGACTTCTGTTTTTGTTACTCTCCTAATCCAGTTGATTCCTCAGTAAGTTTAACTAGAATAGTCGGGCATGAGTCATCCTCAGAGATTTATGTTGATACTTTAGTCAACCAATACTTTTCCAAAAACATTCCAATTAATGATGTTAAACTGATACATCAGTAGCTACTCTGATTCTACATATCTTCAACAAAGTCTGTCTGCTGTATTTCGAAATATGACTCATGCTTTTCAATCTGCACATAGCACCAATATACTCCTGCAAGTTTATCCAGTGCTATCTCCTCTAGTGATTCTTTTTTATTCACTCACAGGGTGTGGGCAGCATAGGCTGAGCCAGCGTTTATTACTTTCCTGAAGATGAGCTGATTTCTTGAACTGTTGCAGTAAGTGGACCCATAATGCTGTTAAGGATTCCAGAATCTTAACCCAGCAACAGTGAAGGAAGTATTTATAAATGTATATTTCCAAGTTAGGATTCTGAATGGTTAGGAGGGGAACTTGCAGATGGTGGTGTTCCCATTAAAATTAAAGGACAGAAAATTCTGCATGATGTCCTGATTAGCCTTCCCTGCATAAGTCTGTTCTTATCAAAGGTGAACCAACTGTCATGTGTAAATTATACAAAATGTACACTGATATACTGCCTTTTAAATGATGAGATAGCCCAAAAGAGCTTCACAAAAGGAATGATTAGACACCAGACAGTGAAAGAGAGGTGATGAAGATGAGTGACTGTGGTTGAAGAAGTGGATTTGGCGAGTCTTTCATAGTGGGGTAATGGTTTACAAGAAGAATTTCAGAGTACAGAGATTAAACTAGTTGAAGAGACTGCCACTACTCTCTGTTGCTATTGTCTTTCTAAGTGGTAGCTGTCCTGTCTTTTGAAGGTGCTGTTTAAGGATCACTGACAAATTTTTTCAGTGCATCTTGTGGATAGTACACACACTGCAACTGAGCCTTGCTGGTGGAATGACTGAGTCTTTGTGGAAGTGGTACAAATCACACGGGCTAATTTGACTTGAATTACATTAAGCTTCTTGAGTTCTATTGGGGTTGTATTCATCCAGGCAAGTGACGAGTATTCCATGAAATTCCTGTCTTGTGCTTTGTGTGTTGATGGATAGGCTTTAGGGAATCAGGAGATGAATTACTCACTGCAGTTTTCCTAGCTCTGACCTGATCTTGTAGCCATTCTTCATATATGGTGAGTCCAGTTCAATTTCTAGTCAATGGTAACTTCCAGGATGTTGATTCTTGGAGATTCAGTGATGGTTATGCCATGGAATTTTTAAGGGGTGATAGTTAGATTGCTTCTTATTGGAAATGGTCATTGCCTGGCATTTGTGTTGGACAAAAGTTACTTGCCACTTTCCAGCCTAACCACTGGATATTATCCAGGTCTTGTTGCATTTGGCCATGGACTGCTTAATTATCTAAGGTGTCATGAGTGGTGCTGAAACGTGTGCAGTCAAACATCTCCACTTCTGCCCTTACAACGGAGAGATGGTTAGTGATGAAAATGCTGAAGATGGTTGGCTCTACAATATGCCCCATGAGGAACTCCTGCGGAGAGATCCTGGAGCTGAGATGACTGTCTTCCAGCAACCACAACTATCTTTCTATGCACCAGGTATGACTCCAACCAGCTGGATTGCTTTGTTTCTTCCCATCATTCCTTTTCATTATGGTACTGGCAGCATCTTCAGCTACTTTAATCTCTGTCCTCTGGAATTCTCCAAGTAAACCATCAGACCAAGGTAAAACACTTCCCAAAATCAACTTTGTCAACCACAATCACTTGTTTCCACCCGCTCGTTTTCACTGTTTGGTATCTAATCATCCCTGTTGTGAAGCTCCTTGAGGCTATCTTACCAATTAAAAGGCAGTATATCAGTGTACACTTTTCATAATTTACGTTTGAGGAGCTGATTCACCTCTGACAAGAGCTGACCTATGCAGGGAAGGCTAATCAGGACATCACAGAGAATTTTCTCTCCTTTAGTTTTGATAGGAGAGGTTGCGGGGTCTGGGGCCTAGAAATGTCTTGACACATCCTCTCATCGAGCATTATTAACAGTAACTGCACGGATGATCAACTCAATCCTTCCCTCAAATGTAAATCAACTTTTTGATCTTACAGCAAGATCTAATCATTATTTTCTTTTTATTTAATTTCCATTTAGCTGGGCTATTTTGCTTAGTCCAAGTTATAGGAGGATGCAAACTTGCACCACAAAAGAAAATCTGGAATGGTCATTAGTCAATTATACAGGGATTGGATTTGAATTGACAAAAGGTGTTAATGAGGCAAAGAAAGCAATCTATCATATGATTGAGCTCAGTGTACATTTCAGTCCCAACCATTCATACCAAGCACACTTAGCACAGCAAGTGGCCAATTGCAAGCAAATGGTGTTGTCTGCCAGTAACATGGACAGCAATTATATATTTCAATAGAATCTTTTCATTGTACTCACCTATCAAAAGGGTTTCACTGATTTCAGGCAAGATCTGGTCAGCAAATGGATTCAATCAGCTGTTTGCAGCTGGTTAATCCCTTGTAGTTATCAATTTATAAACCTGTCCTTCAACCAAAGAGATGTCTTCATGCTGCTCCCATCAACCACTTGTTATTCATTAAAGTGCTATTACCTCAGTAATGAGATTCTAAATGCAACTGTGAAAAGAAGTCTGCTCTAAATAGAGAATTTTTTTTAATGGTGTTTTGGTTACTTACCTTTTTATTTTCACCAATCACTGCAATAGGAACAATTTGCCTGCTTTAAGTGTGGAGAGGAAGGGAACAGAATTGGGAGGGGGTGGAGAAATGGGAACACTGATCGGGGAATGCCAAGTGAAATGTTTTTCTGTCTAAGAACATGTTATAATTTTAACAAATAACTCAATACGGTAAGCGATAAGCTGATTAACCCTCTTCATATTATTACATGAAGTTTTATAAAGTTGTTTTTCAAAGTCAAATCCATGAAGGAAGAAAAGAGAATAGGAAGGTGTGCTCAAAGGGTGAGATGAGGTGGATGGATGAAAAGAGATTCCTATGTCATCTAAACACTAACAGAGAGTACAATAAGGTGTAGAACTGGATGAACACAGCAGGCCCAGCAGCATCAGAGGAGCAGGAAAGCTGACGTTTCGGGTCTAGACCCTTCTTCAGAAATGAGGGAGGGGAAGGGGATTCTGAAATAAATAGGGAGAAAGGGGGAGGTGGGTAGAAGATGGATAAAGGAGAAAATAGGTGGAGAGGAGACAGACAGGACAAGGAGGCAGGGTTGGAGCCAGTAAAGGTGAGCGTAGGTGGGGAGTTAGGGAGGGGATAGGTCGGTCCAGGGAGGATGGACAGGTCAAGGAGGCGGGATGAGGCTAGCAGGTAGGAGATGGGGGTGGGGCTTGAGGTGGGAGGAGTGGATAGGTGGGAGGACAGGTTAGGGGGGTGGGTACGAGCTGGGCTGGTTTTGGGATGCGGTCAGGGGAGGGGAGATTTTGAAGCTTGTGAAGTCCACATTGATACCATTGGGCTGCAGGGTTCCCAAGCGAAATATGTGATGCTCTTCCTGCAACCTTCGGGTGGCATTGTTGTGGCACTGCAGGAGACCCAGGATGGAAATGTCGTCCAAGGAGTGGGAGGGGGAGTTGAAATGGTTCGCGACTGGGAGGTGCAGTTGTTTGGTGCGACCCGAGCGTAGGTGTTCCGCAAAACGGTCCCCAAGCCTCCGCTTGGTTTCCCCGATGTAGAGGAGGCCACTTCTGGAACAGCGGATACAGTATACCACATTAACAGATGTGCAGGTGAACATCTGTTTGTTGTGGAAGGTCTTCCTAGGGCCTGGGTTGGGGGTGAGGGGGCAGGTGTAGGGGCAGGTGTAGCACTTCCTGCAGGGAAGTTGCAGGGAAAAGTGCCAGGCGTGGTGGGGCTGGAGGGGAGTGTGGAGCGGACAAGGGAGTCACAGAGAGAGTGGTCCCTCCGGAAAGCAGATAAGGGTGGGGAGGGCAAAATGTCTTTGGTAGTGGGGTCAGATTGCAGGTGGCGGAAGTGTCGGAGGATGATGCGTTGGATCCAGAGGTTGATGAGGTGGTACACCTATGCTCGGTTCACACTCCTTAGACGACATGTCCATCCTGGGCCTCCTGCAGTGCCACAATGATGCCACCCAAAGGTTGCAGGAACAGCATTTCATATTTTGCTTGGGAACTCTGAAGCCCAATGGTATCAATGTGGACTTCACAAGCTTCAAAATCTCCCCTCCCCCGACTGCATCCCAAAACCAGCCCAGCTCATACCTGCCCCCCTAACCTGTCCTCCCACCTATCCACTCCTCCCACCTCAAGACCCACCCCATCTCCTACCTACTAGCCTCATCCCGCCTCCTTGACCTGTCCATCCTCCCTGGACTGACCTATCCCCTCCCGAACTCTTCACCTTCACTCACCTTTACTGGCTCCTACCCCACCTCTTTGACCTGTCTGTCTCCTCTCCACCTATCTTCTCCTTTATCCATCTTCTACCCGCCTTCCCCTCTCTCCCTATGTATTTCAGAATCCCCTTCCCCTCCCCCATTTCTGAAGAAGGGTCTAGACCCGAAACGTCAGCCTTCCTGCTCCTCTGATTTTTTT
>NC_063336.1:28170765-28235794 GCF_021869965.1 Rhincodon typus
TGTTGTCTCAGATTCTCCAGCATCGGCAGTTCCTACTATCTCTCACTAACAGAGAGTAATTGGCTGAATCCATGCCATACATTCTCGGTTATTCTGTGTAACATATTCACAATACAAAAACCACAGACTCCAGCAGAACAGTTCTTAACTCTTGAAAACAATTCACAAATTGTTGATTTTCCTTGCTGTGTCTTCTATGCAGAAATGTATCTCCAGGATTTATGTAAATTTTCAATACAATGAGCTCAAAACAAGGACTGACTCCATAATGGATAAAAGAAACTGTGAGTTACAAAGACACAAGCCTGTTTAATGATTGATAATTGGGAGTTCCTTGGAAATACATAATTCCTGTCTAATAAAATAAGACAAAGAACTGTGGATGCCGGAGATCTGAAACAAAACAAAATAGAAATTTCTGGCAAAACTTAGCAGGTCTGACAGCATAAGACCATAAGACTATAAGACATAGGAGCAGAAATTAGGCCATTTAGCCCACCAAGTCTGCTCTGCCACTCAACTATGGCTGATAAGTTTCTCAACCCCATTCTCCCACTTTCTCCCGTAACCCTTGATCCCCTTGACAATCGAGAACCTGTCTATCTCCATCTTAAATACACTCAATGGCCTGGCCTCCACAATCTTCTGTGACAGTGAATTCCATAGATTCACCACTCTCTGGCTGAAGACATTTCTCCTTATCTCCATTCTTAAAGATCTTCCCTTTACTCTAAGGCTGTGCCCCCGGGTCCTTGACTCTCCTAATAATGGAAACATCTTCCTAACATCCACTCTGTCCAGGCCATTCAGTGTTCTGTAAGTTTCAATTAGATCCCCTTCATCATTCTAAACTCCATCGGGTATAGAATAGGAGTCCTCAAGGGTTCCTCGTATGTTAAGCTTTGCATTCCTAAGACCATTCTCTTGAACCTCCTCTGAACCCATTCCAGGGCCAGTGCATCTTTCCTGAGATATGGAGCCCAAAATTGCACACAATATTCCCAATGGGCCTGACCAGAGCCTTATAGAGTCTCAGAAGTACATCCCTGCTTTTATATTCAAGTCCTCTCAAAATAAATGCCAAAGTTGCATTTGCCTTCCTAACTACTGACTCAACCTGCAAGTTTGCTTTGAGAGAATCCTGGACTAGAACTCCCAAGTCTCTTTGCAATTCAGACTTCTGAATTTTCTCCCCATTTAGAAAATAGTCCATGCTTTTTTCCTTCTTACCAAAGTGCATGATCTCACACTTTCCCACGTTGTACTCCATCTGCCACTTCTTTGCCTACTCTCCTAACCTGTCCAAGTCATTCTGCAGCCTCCCCACCTCCTCAATACTACCTGCCTCTCCCCCAATCTTTGTATCTTCTGTAAACTTAGCCAGAATGCCCTCAATTCCTTCATCTGGATCATTAATATATAAAGTGAGTAGTTGTGGTCCCAATACAGAGCACCACTTGTCACCAGCTGCCATCCTGAGAAAGACCCTTTTAACCACACTCTCTGCTTTCTGCCAGACAGCCAATCCTCTATCCATGCTAGCACCTTGCCTCTAACACCATGGGCCCTTATCTTACTCAGCAGTCTCCTGTGAAGCACCTTGTCAAAAGCCTTCTGGAAGTCCAGTTCGATAACATCCATTGGCTCTCCTTGATCTAACCTGCTCATTACTTTCTCGAAGAATTCTAACAGATTTGTCAGGCATGACCTCCCCTTAATGAAGCCATGCTGACTTTGCCCTATTTTAACATTCATTTCCATGTATTCAGAAATCTCATCCTTCACAATGGACTCTAAAATTTTACCAACAACCGAGGTTGGGCTAATCGGTTTGTAATTTTCCACCTTTTGCCTTACTCCCTTTTTAAACAGGAGTGTAACTTTAGCGACTTTCCAGTCCTCTGGGACCCTCCCTGACTCTAGCAATTCCTGAAAGATCACCACTAAAGCCTCCAATGTCTCTTCAGCTATCTCCTTAAGAACTCTGGGGTGTAGTCCATCTAGTCCTGGTGATTTATCCACCTTCAGGTCATTCGGTTTTTCTAGCACCTTTTCCTTGATGATGGCCACGATAGTCTGCTGCCTGACTCTCTCAAATTTTTGGGATATTACTCGTGTCTTCCACTGTGAAGACTGACGCAAAGTAATTATTCAGTTCCTCAGCTATTTCTTTGTTCCCCACTACTATCTCTCCAGCATCATTTTCCAGTGGTCCAATGTCCACTTTTGCCTCTCTTTTGTCCGTTATATATATATCTAAAAATCTCTTACAGCCCTCCTTTATATTACTGGCTTTCTTACCCTCATATTTAATCTTCTCCCTCATTATTTTTTTTTTGCTCTCTGTTGATCTTTGTAAGCTTCCCAATCCTCTGATTTCCCACTGCCCTTTGCCACATTATATACTTTATCTTTTGCTGTCATGCTATCCCTGACTTCCCTAGTCAGCCATGGTTGCCTCATTGTCCCTGTACCATGCTTCTTTTACCTAGGGATGAATTTTTGCTGTGTCTCCTGAATTACTCCCAGAAAATCCTGCCATTACTGTTCCACTGTCTTTCCTGCTATGCTCCTCTCCCAGTCAATTCTGCCCAGCTCCACCCTCATGCCTCTGTAGTTGCTTTTATTCAGCTGTAATACCATTACCTCTGATTCTATCTTCTCCCTCTCAAATTGCAGAGTAAATTCAACCATATTATTATCACTGCCCTCTAAGGTTCCTTCACCTTACGTTCCCTTATCAAGTCTGCCTCAGTGCACAACACTAAATCCAATATTGCCTGTTCTCTTGTGGGTTCCACCACAACCTGCTCCAAAAAGCTATCTCGTAGACATTCCACAAATTCCTTTTCTTGCAATCTACTACTAACCTGATTTTCCCAGTCCACCTGCATATTGAAATCCCCCGTGATCACTGTGACTTTGTCTTTGTTACACACTTTTTCTCTCTCTTGGTGTATCTTGCGCCCCAGCCCTTGACTATTGTTTGGAGGCCTGTGCATAATTCCAATTATGCTTATTTTTATCTCTGCAGTTCCGCAACACTACCCACACAGATTCTATACCATCTGACCCTACTTTGTTTCTTACTATTGATTTAATTTCATTTCTTACTAATAAGGCAACACTAACCCCTCTGCCCACCTGCCTATATTTTTGATAAGATGTATATCCTTGGATATTCAGCTCCCAATCCTGATCCCCTTGAAGCCACATCTCCATGATGCCCATCATGTCATACCTGCCAATTTTGATTTGCGCCACAAGCTCATTTACCTTCTTTCTTATCCTGTGCGCATTTAGATATAACACCTTCAGTCCTGTATTAACCGTTCCTCTTCTCATTTTCATTCATTTATCCAGTGTGCTTGAAGTTTGATTCCTAACCATTTCCAAACACTCTGTCCTCTTTGTGTCTGTGCTGGAGACTTTAATAACCTCTTCTGAGTTCTCCTTTCCCGTCACATTTTTTATATTTTCCCATACAGTGGAATCTAACCCTACAGATGTTAGCCTGTTGCTTTGTTCCTCACTGGGAGAAGTTTCACCATTCCCTTCCCCATCCACTCTCTAGTTTAAAGTCTTGTTGACCAGCTTTTTTACCATTTTCACTAGAATATTGGTTCCAGCTCAGTTCAGATGGAAAACGTCCCAATGGTACAGATCTTTCCTGTTCCAGTACTGATGCCAGTGCCCCATGAAAATGAACCCCTCTTTCACGCACCACTCCTTTAGCCAGGTGTTTACTTCCCTTATTCTCATGCCCCTGTGCCAATTTGCATGTGGCTCGGGCAGTAATCCGGAGATTATAACCCTTGAGGACCTGTTCTTTAGTTTCGTTCCTAGCTCCTGATAATCCCTGAACAGGTCCTCTTTCCGAGTCTTGCCTATGTTGTTTGTTCCAGCATGGACCACAGCAACTGGATCGCACCCCCGTCCCTCTCCAATATCCTTTGAAGCTAGTCAGAGATATCCTTTACCCTGGCACGGGGCAGGCAACACACCATGCGGGACTCTCGATCCTGCTTACAAAGGATACTATCTATTCCCCTGATTATAGAATCCCCTACAGCGACCACTTATCTTTTTGGTCCCCCCTCTTGAATGGCCTCCCATACCGCGGCGCAGTGGTCAGTTGGCTCATTCTCCCTGCACCCCTTTTCCTCATCCACACAGGGAGCAAGTACCTCATACCTGTTGGACAAGGTAAAGAGCTGAGGCTCCTCTGTTCCTGACTGCAGGATCCCTCTACCTGCCTCGCTTACAGTCACCCCTTGGCCACTGACCAAATTTGAAGTAATTAATCTACCAGGTGTGACTGCATCATGAAACACAGCGTTCAGGTACACGTCTCTCTCCCGGATGTGCCGCAGTGTTTGAAGGTCCGATTCCAGCTCATCAACTCTGAGCCAAATTTCCTCGAGCAACCAACACTTGCTGCAGATGTGATCACTGCAGTTCGCAATGGGATCAGCCAGCTCCCACATCATACAGCTGCAACACATCACCTGCCCAGCCATTTCTACTTAGTTAATTACTTTATTGAGTTAATTAAATTTATTGATATTTCTTGGTTGTGTTCTTTTTCAAATTTAGTGTGGATTTCCTGCCAGCGAATCAGGTCACAGCCTCCTGTGACGTCACTCCAGCTCTTTCTCACAGCTACATCTGTGGGGAGAAAGCAGAGTTAACATTTTCAGTCCAGTGACTCTTCATCATTTCTGTCTTGTACTTTTATATTTTTTATAGTAATGTATTTTTGGCAATACAGCCTCAGTGGGCTGAATGGCCTCTTCTTTATTATATGATTCTATCATGATAGACGCCAAGGGACTTGGATACTGCTTTGATTGTGGATCACCATTTTACCGCATATTTTTGCTCAAGAGTCACCTCATTTCTGCATTGCTAGCTACACTCTCAATGCTGTAGGTACAACTCCACTGGCATGAAGAGTTAGCTAGTGAACGAAATCCTCACTGGAACAATTATAAGTGCAAACTTAGTTATGAAGTTGGAAGTTAAAAACACCCAAAAATTATATTTCAGAAATGGAAGAAATTTGCCCGTTATGCATGCCACAATTTAATTCGCTATTCATTCACCACAGCCCTTTTCTTTTCCTTTTTAAGAAACTATACAATTCCCTTTTGAAAGTTATTATTGAACACTCTTCGACATTCAGGTAATATGTTCCAGATCATAACAACTTGTGGCATTAAACCATTTCTCTTAATCTTTCCTTGAGTTCATTTGCTAATTATCTTTAATGTGTGCTTTGGTTATCAATCCTTCTGTCACTGGAAACAGTTTCTCTTATTTACTATATTATAACTCCACATACACTGAACATCTCTATTAAATATGTCTTTAACCTTTTTGCTCCTGTGAAAAAAAATCCTATTTCTCTAGATTTTTTATGAGATCCTTCATCTCAGGGATGACTTTGATAAGTCTCCTCTCCATCTTCTGCACTCTCTTGATCTCCTTCCTGAAATATGCTGCATAGAACTGGAAATCATTCCTCAGTTGAGCCTAAGCAGTGTTTTGTAATAGTTGAGCATAACATTCTCTGCAACTAAAAATCTAACATCAGTAATAGTGATCATGAAGGTGTAATATTGTTGTAAAAACCTAGTTAATTTATTCCTTTGGGGAAAAATTCCTTGTCTGGTCTGTTAATGTGGTTGTCGCTTTTTAAATTCACTCATAGGACATGAGTTTCACTGGCTGGGCCAGCATTCATTGCCTAACCCCAGATGCCCTTCAGAAGTTAGTGGTAAGCTCTAGGTAGACCAACAATGCTGTTAGGGAGGGACTTTCAAGATTTTGACCCAGTGACCCTGAAGGAATGGTGATACATTTCAAAGCCAGGATGGTGAGTGGCTTGGACAGCAACTTGCAGTTGGTGGTATTCCCACTTATCTGCTATCCTTGTCCTTCTAGGTGGAAGTGGTTGTGGGTTTGGAAGGTGCTGTCTGAGGATCATTGGTGAATTTCTGCAGTACACCTTGTAGATAGCACACACTGCTGCTACTGAGCATCGGCGTTGAAGGGAGCAGATATTTGTCAATGTGATGCTAATGAAGCAGGCTGCTTTGACTTGAATGGTGTCACGCTCCTTGAGTTGATGCTGCATTCATCCAGGCAAGCTGGGAGTATTGCATCTCACTCCTGACTTGTGCCTTGTAGATTGTGGACAGGTTTCAAGAAGTTACTCGCTGCAGGATTCCTAACCACTGACCTGTTCTTGTATGACCTGTACTTATATGGCTTGTCCAATTCAGTTTCTGATCAATGGTAACACCAAAGATGTTAATAATGAGATACTCACTTCCAAACTACTTATTTGTATTCAAGAAGGGGCCAAATAAACAATTAGCTGAGACCCATAACTGGCTGTACCAGTAATGGCCACATCTTGCATTGGATTTTTTTTTTTTGAAAAGGGTTTGCCCATTAGAAATATTGGCCCATCCTTTTATGCCAATGCATCATCCAGTGGTATCAGAGCTACATCAATTAAATTAATATTGACAAAGAATGTATAAGTATATTATGTGGTCAATAATATAAAGTAATTGCTTCTGGCAATAAACTATTTAGTGAGTATTACCCGTAGGATTTTTATAAACATGGCCATACACTTAGACATCACTTGGCCAAAGCCCAATACTCAATCACAGGCAAAGGAAGCAGAGATATGAGTGACTAAATGTAACCAAATACAAAAAAAATGTCATAGTTGTTCCCTTCATTGTAATGAAGCAAGTAATCCAGGTACATAATGCGCATTTCAAAATACATGAGTGTGCTTTCAAGGTATTATAAAGAGTCAAAAAAAGAAGTTAATTGAAACTAAAAGCTGAAAGGATTTTTAAACATCAATGTTTGAATGAGTATAAACTAGGTGCATTACAGGTAACTGATGGGGAGATGAGAAATGCCGATCTTTGCACCATTCACAATGGAGTAATTTCAGACAAAGTGTCCGCAGCTTTCCAACCTGACAACAGCGAAGTCCACAGAGCAGGGAGCTGCTGGACTAAGAGCAGCCCAGCCCTTTCAGGTCTCCAGATTCTGATTTTCTCCTCTGAGTTCAGGAGCTTTGGATGCAGATTTCACTTAGTGCAAATACAAACAGTTGCAACCTGGATCAATTGCAACACAGGCTTGTAAATGGAAAGCTGCTAATCGCTAGAAAATAACAAGCAACTGATTAGACTCCTCTGCTTGCAATGCAGTCCAATTAAAAAATGAAACAGAAAACAAAGAACAGACGCTCCAGCAGCTCTTGGCACTGAGGCAACCAATTTGATGTTGTTTGTGATTGGGAAAAAAGATTTACCCACCTGTGCACTGGCTCCAATTGATAAATTTTCTTGGCACTGGGCTTGGGAAGTGCAGGTTAGTTCCCGAGCATGATCAGAAATGATTTGTACCAGGAGTAGCAAGTCTCAGTTGCTGGAGACCTGAAATAAAAACTCAGCAGGTCTGGCAGCATCTGTGGAGTTTTATATTCTTCTATTTAACAGAAATATTTTGCAGAATGGAGCCATTCAGCCCATCGTGCCTGCACCGACTCTATTATCTGGTGCCAATCTCTTGCCTTTTCCCTCTATCCTTGCAAAGATTGGTAAAAAAGTAATGTAAATAATTTTATCTTCAAGTAAGGAATCCACATTGTTATTTTATCAATCTGTGTTATACGATTAGTATGTTAACATTAAATTCAAAGGTAATTGAGAGAGTGCAGAAGCGCTTTAATAGAATGACTCCAGATATGAGAAACATCAGCTATGAGGATAGATTGAAGAAGTTGGGACTGTTCTCCCTGGAGAAACGAAGGCTGAGACTGAAGATTTTAAAATCATGCATAGGATGGGGTGAAGTAAAAGAAAAAAAAAACAACAGGGCGTAGATTTAAAGTGATGTGCAAGTGAACCAAGGATGATGTGAGTTTTGTTTTGTTTCACACAACGAGTAGTTAGAGTATGGAATGCATTGCC
This sequence comes from Rhincodon typus, assembly GCF_021869965.1. NCBI lineage: Eukaryota > Metazoa > Chordata > Chondrichthyes > Orectolobiformes > Rhincodontidae > Rhincodon > Rhincodon typus. The sequence goes on from NC_063336.1 coordinate 28,178,775, forward strand.
TGGAAATGTGGTGGAGGCAGGTTCAATCGAGGAAATTATTTGGATATTAATGATGTGCAGGGATATGGGATTCAGCTTGTACCAAGGACTGATGCAGAAAATTCACTGCAGTCATTTGTGGGGCAAAGTGTGTCTGTGGCTGGCCAGTCAGGGATTACAACTACCTCAAAGGGTCTTGTCCTATTCCTGTCCAGAGAGTTGGCCTCAGTTAGTCCTGCAGATCAAGTGCGAGCAGTTTGGAGATTGCAGGCAGGTAAGTCACGGCATGGTACTGTCGATATATCAGTTAGCAGAGGGCAATTGAGCAAGATTCTCCTGCAACGACTTAAAGGGGAGGGACTGAGTATGATGAAATTGGATATGAGAGCAGTTAGTGGGTAATGCATGAGCAGGAGAACTGGTGAGGTATCTGAAGTGAGTGAGTAGGAGGCACAGAGGGCTGGCAGGGTTCCTAGTTTGGTTTGATGAAGGGGCTGAGAGACTTTGATTGTATAGCTTTGATGACACGTGTGTGCAGATTTGGAGTGAGTGCTGACTTTGTGAGCATGAGGTAGCAGAGACAAAATAACAGCCCTTACCCTTGTGGTGCACAGAAAACCACTGATCTTCTTGTGCTTTTGTTGGGTATCCCTCTCTGCTCAAGGACACAGTGCTAACCTGTGCTACAACTTGTGTCCATGCTGGCTGGGTCTCTTGGATTGCCCTCCCTTTCCACAACCTGTCCACCCAGCACCTCCAGATCCCTTTCTGCAAGCTGGTGACCCAGCTTGCCTTTCTTCTCAGACATTTTCAGTTGTTAGCTGCAGTTCCTGGCTTGAAGATACTGAAGTGGAATGTAACTGTGCTGTAAAAAGTACAAGATATGTAGGAGGCAGTAGTCTTACCAGTGGTGAAAACTTTATCTCACTCGTCAGACAATTCCCTGAGAAATGCAGCCAACAGCTCAGTTATTATATTCAATTAGGTGAAAAAGATGGAAGATCATGGGAGAAAATTCACCTGGAACATGGTGAACCAGATGCCATGAAATTCATTGCACAATAAGTACAGAAAGAAAAAATCAGCCCATATTGTAAAGCCCACATGATTTTATTTTTCTTTATTTTGGATTGCGGACTAAAATGGAGAAAAGAACTGTTTTGAAACAAGAACCGTGGAGGGAGCTATCATATTTTGTAATAGAATGTTACTCATTGTGAGTTGTGTTTACACTGTTGGTATGTTCAAGTATTGCCCAGAGTGAGGTTGATCCTGCAACAGATTGCAAATTGCACAAACCAGTCAGAGCCAGATATAGATTTCAGAGGTCATCAACATGATAACAACTCCCTAATTGGTTCCTGGGCAGGTGAACAGCTTGTGTGTTTGTGATACAGGAAGAGACGCTTTTAGACCACAGGAAAGACAAGATCTCTCTTTCTATCTCTGTCTCTCTCTGGAAGATGGCCAGGTATTGTCTCTTAAGCTATTGCTTCTAACTAGTGACTGAGAGATTGTATAATCAGTGTACCAATTGCCCTGTGTCTTCAGCATAGACAGAACCTGAAAATAAAGACATCAGACAACGGAAAGTCTTAAAAGAGGTAAAAGGGTCATCTATGGACTTGTGCTATTGAATTGTTTTTCCACACTATTTCTTCCTCTCCCCATAACATCAGTCTTTGTTTGCTTGCCTGTTTAAGAAGTGGGTTAGAGCTTCAGCTGGTAGAATTGTATGTTTAAATTCCTAGTTTTGTTTCCCTGTGGCTAGAATTAATTCTTTGTCATAAAGAGTAATTTATTGTTAAGTACAGAAACTTGGTCAGTATTTTCTGTTAACCTAAGTCCATCAGACTCAGATTGCGATCTTTGAGTAATTTGATTAAACCTTTAGCTTTTGTGATGATCCCGGGAATAGCGGGTCTCAGTTATTTTCCCAAGGGTGTCATTATAATATACTCACACCTGTTGCCCTGTGTCTGCATGATGTGTTCGGATGCTGATAGGTTTCTTTATGATCTTACATCCACCTGCACTCATACAACCAGGATGTTGGATATTTGAACTCTATCAATTCTCAGGCCTAATGAGGCCATTAACTGTCCGATTGAGTGACAATCAAAGACTCAATTCACTTCCACTTACATAATGTGCTGCGCAGTGGAAAGTGGGTGAGAATAAGAAGGCATTTTTAACCAGCATTGGATAGGAACAAGAGTAAGCCACTCAGCTTCTCAACCTTGTTCCATTCTTCACTGAAATCATGGCTAATCTGTGGCCTAACTCCACATACCTGCCTTTGGCGCATATACTTTAAAAACCTTATCTAACAAAATGTTAAATGTCTCAGATTTAAAACTAACAACTGATCTAGCAATGGCTGCCATTTATGAAAGAGAGTTGCAAACCTCTAACATCCTTTCATGTGTAGATGTGCTTCCTGAAATTTATCCTGAATGGGTCTAGCCCTAATTTTTAACTATACCCCCTAGCCCTAGAATCTCCAACCTTATTGTTAGCTATCCCATCTTTTCTTGTTAATATCTTGAAGACATTGAAGACACCTTCTAAATTCTAGAGAAAACAGGTGCACAGACTCATCAGAGTGATACAACATTTTATTTTAAAAGTTTATTTATTTATTTATTCCTCCATGGGATGTGGTCATCATTGACAGTGACAGCAATTGTTGTTCATCGCTATTTGCTCTTGAATTAATTGGTCTGCAATGCCATTTCAAAGGGTAATTCAGAGTTCGGGCAAAGAGCGAAAACGGGTTATTTTTTGTTTTGTTCATTCACATGAGAATAAGAATCACTGGCAAAGCCAGCATTTATTGACATTCGTTAATTGCCCTTGACATGGTCGTGGTGAGCCATTTTCTTGAACCACTCCAAAGTCTATTAGCTGACCACCAGCCACTAGTTAAAACAAGAAAGTAAAATGCACAGGATCAATTTTAATAGTCCTATCATAACCCCATGTTAAAAGGTTAAATTAGAAAGATTTCACAAACTTTGCTTTCAATTGTGAGTTTACAACATTGAGCTGTTGATCTTACTGAACTGTTTGAATGGTTACAGTATCAGGGCAGATATAGAAGTTTTCAACAGCTTGGAAAGAGGCCTTTCAGTCTATCATGTCAGTGTGTGATTGGAAATCTGGGAAAAGAGGGCATAAGCTTAACTTTTGACCAAGGAGTGAAATCAAAACACATTTTTTCATCCACTGGGTGGTGTATATTTCTTCAAACAGTTGTTGACAAAGGGTTAATTGATATTTTCAAGACAACATTGGCAGATTTTTAAGTAAAAGAATCAAGTTTGGTAAATAGATTTCATGTACAGCAGCTGCCAAGACCCAATTGAACGAGGGGTAAATAACCTGCTCAACTTTTTAACTCCCTGTGATCCTTTAGATTTCAGCTGCATACGTCATAGTAGAGGGAGCAAAAATAGAAATATTTGAACAAACAATTTTACTTGAAAATGGTGTGCTTTTAAATAAAATGTTCATGATATAATTATGCAGCACAGAAGAACATTGACAGATGCTTTGTTCAACTGGCAGAACAGCATCAATGAAACCAACTCTGTATATAGTTTGTCTGTTTACTGTATAAATCTTTGTATATAGCAATCTCTAATAGAGCCATAGAGTATAAAAGCAATGAGATGTTCTTGTATTCTATATCACTAGAGAATAGTTAAGCCTATATAAAACACTACAAAATACTAAATAGATTATTATTTTCAATTGGATAAATGCTTGAAGGGGAAAATAATAATTACAGGACATTGGGGAAAGTGCAGTGACATGGAACAAATTGAATATATCTGCTAGAGAGCTGGCTTCCTCCTGTCCTGTATCATTCTATGATTCCATATCATCCATTGTTAGTTTATGCTTATGGTGAAGTCTATTAGCTGACCACCAGCAACTAGTTAAAACAAGAAAGTAAAATGCACAGGATCAATTTTAATAGTCCTATCATAACCCCATGTGAAATAAACCACAATCATTACTATTCACAAAGGACCTTGTATTTAGATACTTCACAGAAGTGTTTGGCAAACAAATAACCACATTATGTGTTATCAAGCCAAGTAACCCAAAGCAAGGTAGGTTTTGAATAGTATTTTAAGAATGAGTAAGGCAGAGAGAAGGAGAGCTTTGGTTACAGGGGTGGGTGAGGGTAACATCAAATTCAAGATTTTAAGGTATAGGCAGCTGAAGGCATGTGCTGCAGTGAATAAATTTGGAGATGCGCAAGAGCTGGATTTGAAAGCGTGCAAGGATCTTGAACAGTTTTAAATTTTAAGACCACAGGAAGTTTGAGAGATATGGAGAGTGTGAGGCTGTGGGGGGATTAGCAAAGGATGAGAATTTTAATATCTGGACCGCGAGCTGACGTAGTTGAGTAATTTCATGGATATAGATTAACTGGATTTTGTATGAGTTAGGATATGAACAACAGACTTTTAGATCCATTCCAGTTTATGGAGGGTGAAAAATGGGAGGTTAGCTAAGAGTGCCTTGGAATACTCAAGTCTAGAGATACCAAAGGCATCAATAAGGCTTTCAATAGCAGACAAATTGAAAAGGAGCAGAGATGGAATTGTTGGTATAGGCAATCAATATTCCTGGATCGTTCATTGTCAGACATCCCAATATTCAAGAAATGATATATTTCTGTTCAGTGTTCTGCTATGGGTTTTCATCTTACTAAACAAACTGATTCTCAACCCGAAGACCTTTGAATGCATAGGGTAGGGAGTGCCATACAGTATTGGAATCCAGAGTGCAAGATTTGCCTTCTTTTCCTTGCATCTCTGCTCCTGTTCTGCCTCACCATTAAGATGTTATGACTCAAAGTGTAATGCTGTTTCATGGACGACTTGTCACGATTTTGAATGATTGATAGGAAGATCCTCCTAGCCATTAAGTTCAGTGCTGCAGGACCTCAAGGACAGCTTGAACATTTTTATACAGTTTTTTTTGTCCTGTTCTGGAACACTGACCCTCTGAGAGTTGGGAAAACAAGACAAGGTGTGGGAAACACTTTTTGACCATTTAGATAGCCCATCAAAGTTGATTTTGGAGGTGTTTTACCTGAATTCTTGTGGAACTGGCTCAAGAAGGACAGAACTGGTGTTTGCAATACAAATTCCAATGCGTTGATGATAACCAATGAAAATAAGTTAAATGTTTTATTCGGAATTTAGCAATAAGTAATTTGTGTAACTGACAATAATAAATTCAAAAGTCCCTTTGCTTAGTTTTCAGTGTGCCAGTACCATGTTAATCTTTTTTTTTTAAATCTCCTCTTGTCCCTCCTCTTCTTGAAGTGATGACTCATGTTAATATCATACAAATTTTGACTTTGATCTACTTCCTTACCAAAATACAACCATGTTTCGTATGTAGGTAAGGCCTAGAACCTGGACCCAGTTGGGACCATCAGGTAGATCTGACAAGAAGGAACATATTTGATGATAATAGCTTCTCTCTAATTGTGTTGTCAACTATTTTTGTGTCACTTACCACAGGAATGTCATCTCAAGGTCATACACGCGTGTATTGGCCATCAGATTCAGAAAGACAATTTTGGATAATTATCTAGGAGAACACCAAACTCAACATTTGAAGGTTTCCCATTCGAGGTAAGTGTTGGCTCTGTTTGTTAGCATCATCAGCAGCTGTCAAAAGGCTGATTAACAAGGAACGACATCAAAGACAAGCCCTGATCCATCCCAGGCATACCATCTGCACATCCGTGTTTTCCAAGAGCAGTCATTGGATAATGTTTGAGTGATTGATTTTCTCTCCAGCCCAGATAAATTTCTCTCCTGCCATTGCCACAATCTTGTCTAACTTAGAGGCTAGACGTTAAATCTGGCAATTTCTGGGCATATCCAACTCAGTTCTACATTGGTATGAAGAATGTTTCAATCACGATTTTTTACGTTCAACATAGCTTTCATTAAAGCTAAACTCACAGCCTTCTTGCAACTTTTTGTTCTCTGTCACTGTATTTGCCTACTCGGGATAATATTTGTGAAGCAGTGAGGAATGTACCTCAAGAAATCACGTACTTGCAGCTCATGATGAAATATCATATCCAAACATGGGGTTTGTCGTGATGTGCTTACTGCATACACCACACCACATTGAAGGTAATGTTTCATTAATTTGATGGAGATCTTGCCTACCAGCTAGAAAGCTGGCAAGAGCCCCCAGATGCCCTTTTTGAAGTTAGTTTGGCTAAATTAAATGGCATGCTGGCATCGAATTGGACAACAACAATCTTCCAGGAAACTGTGGGCAGAAATTCCCTCAGCTGAGAGCTCCCAGCCAGAGGCCAACAGCTCCATTAAATGACAGCGCCACCAGGGCTGTAGTAGCTGCTTTTAGTATGGCACTTGTTGAAAGTGCAGGATCAGTCTTGGAACCCAGGCCAGAGGAAAGTGATTATGGGAGTGATGTGTTGCAGAGGAGGAAGTAAGGAGGTTTAATAATGTGGTGTTGCTAAGCAGAATATAAGTTGATGCCCAATTCATGGCATTATTAAAATTCATTTACAGAATGTGAATGTCACAGGCTAGTCCAGCATTTATTGCCCATCTCTAATTGCCTGAAAGTTGTGCAGTTCTTGGGTATAAGGACAACCATGGTGTTGTTAAGGAGGGCATTCCAACATTTTTCCCCAGCACTTCTGAAGGAATAGCATTATATTTCCATGTTGGCATGGTGTGTGAGTTGTACGGGAATTTGTGAATGTTCCCATGTATTCGTTGCCGTTGTCCTTGTTGGTGGTACAGGTTGTGGGCTTGGGAGGTACTGTCAAATGTGCTTTGGTGAGTTACTACAGTGCAGCTTTTACATTATACATACTGCTGCCTCTGAGCATTAGTGGTGGAGGGAGAACATGTTAAAGATGGTAGCTGGGGTGCTAATCAAGCGAGATGCTTTGTCCTGGATGGTGTTGCATATATTGAATGTTGGAGCTTCACTCAAGCAAGCTAGTGGAAAGTATTACATCACACTCCTGACTTATGACTTGTCACTGATGGACAGGCTTTGGGAGACATGAGATAAGTTACTCACCACAAAATTCTAAGACTCTAGCTGCAATTGTGTCCATAGTATTTATATGGATAATCCATTTCAGTTTCTGGTCAATGGTAACACACCCACCCTCCCCCCACCACCATCATTACCACCACCTCAGACTCCCAGGATATTGATAATGAGGGATTCTGCAATAGTAATTTTGGCAACAGGAGGCTGGCAGGAGCCAACATCCAATAACTCACTAATGAAATTTTGGCCCTTAGTTCAAGCTGGTTGGAGTGTAAGTGCCGGGAAGTCTTACCGTACCTGTACAAGGTGCGGGTGACACCAATCTGGAATACTGTGAGCAGTTTCGATTCCCCTGTTTAAGAAAACATATCATTCATTGGATGCAGTTCCAAAAAGGTTCATTAGCATAATCTCTGATTTGGAGGATTGTCTTGTGAGCCAAAATTAAACAGGTTGAGACTCTGCTCTATGGAGTTTAGAAGAATGAGAGGTGATCTCATTGAAACATAGAGGATTCATAAGGGGCTTGACAGGATGATGAGAGGATGTTTCCACTGATAGGAGAGTCTTGGACAGAGGGCAAGCTCTCAAGAAAATGGGGCCCCAATTTAAGACTGAGATGAGGAGGAATTTCTTCTCTCAGGGGGTTATAAATCTTTGGAACTCCTTGCCACAGAGAGCTGTTGGGGCAGAGTCCTTGCGTATATTTAAGGCTAAGATAAATTCTTGATCAGTAGGGAATTCAAGGGTTGTGTGGAAGAAAAAATCATGGATGTGAGGAATGTCAGATCAGCCATGATCCTGTTGAATGTTGGAACAGGCTAAAGGGGCCAAATGGCCTACACTTGTTTCTATTTTTCATGGTTTTAATGCTATATGCCAAGCGTTAATGGTTGGATTCTTTCTTGTTGGAGATTATCATTTCTTGGCACTTCTGTGATCTGAGAAAACCCATCAGGTGTCCGCCCCTGTGTTGTCCGGGTTTTGCTGCATACGGACGTGGCCTGCTTCAGTGTATAAGTCATCAGAAACCTCCAGGAGAGGAGAACTGCCTGCCCATTGCTATCAGAAAAGGCAGGCTGCAGCCACTTTAAGCCATCCCTGTGCTGCTTTGCTGAGGAGGACAGGCAATTCATTACATGGCCGTGGAGAGTAAATGTTTAAGAATAATCATGACCAGGCCAAACAAATGTAAAACAGTAATTTAAAAAAAAAATAAAATTCAGCTCAGTCTCTATTTTGTTGCAGATTGAGCTGATGCTTTGTCGGGAGTAATAGGGAAGGCAAATGGATTATTGGCCTTTATTTCAAAGGGCATGAATTATAAAAACAATGAGGTTTTGCTAAAATTAGACAAGGTATAGTTGTAGCATATCTGGAATACTGTGAACAGCTTTAGTATCCTTATCTGCATTGGAGGCCATCCTGAGAAGGTTCACTAGGTTGATGCAAGGTATAGAGGGATGTTTATATGAGTAGGCTGGGTATTAAGGTTTGTACTCGTTGGAAATTGGAAGAATGAGAGGAGACCTTACTGAAACACACAAGACTCTTCAGTACTTGACAAGGTAAATGTAAAGCAATTGTTTCCCCTACTGGGAGAGTCTAGACTAGAAGACATAATCTCAGGATAAGTGTTTGCCCATTTAAGTCAGGGATGAGGGATTTTTTTTTGTCTCAGTGGGTAATAAATTTCCACAGAGGGTTGTTGAGGTCGGATTGTTGAACATATTCAATGCTGAAATACCGTTGACAGGTTTTTTAATTAGTAAGTGAATCGAAGGTTATGGGGAAAAGGCAGGAGTTGAGGATTATCAGAACAAACTTCCTTGAATAGCAGAGCAGACTCAGTGGGCTGAATAACTGTGAAGGATCTCTTAACTGAACTACCTCGAGTTGAATTTTACACATAGAGTCATGGAAATGTACAGTATGGAAACAGAGCCTTCGGTCCAACTCATCCATGCTGATCAGATATTCTAAATTAAACATTTGGCTCATATCCCTCCAAATCCTTCCTATTCATATACCCATCCAGCCACCACCACTTCTCATGGTAGCTCATTCCGTACTTGCATCACTCTCTGTCTTAAACATATTACACCTCAGGACTCTTTTAAAGCTATCCACTCTCACCTTAAAACTATGCCCTCTAATTTTGCACTGAACTACCCTGGGGAAAAGACCTTGACTATTCACCCTATCCATGCCCTCGCTGATTTTTTAACTTCTGTGAGGTCACCCATCAGTTTTTGACGTTCCAAGAAAAATAGCCCCAGCCTATTCAGCCTCTCCCTAAAGCTCAAACCCTCCAACCCTGGCAACATACTTGTAATTTTTTTTCTGAACGCTTTCAAGTTTCACAACATCTTTCCTATAGTAGGGAGATCAGAATTGAACATAATATTCCAAAAGTGGCCTAACCAATGTCCTGTACAGCCATAACATGACCTCGCAACACCTATGCTCAATGCACTGACCAATAAAGGCAAGCATACAAAAAGCCTTCTTCACTACCCTGTCGACCTGTGACTCCACTTTCAAAGAACTATGAACCTGTACTCCAAGGTCTCTTTGTTCAGCAACACTCCCTTGGACATTACCATTAAGTGCATAAGTCCTGCTCAGATAAGCCCTACCAAAACACAGCACCAACTTCAGAGTGAATTATGTTGGAGAGGGTCCTTTTCTTGCTTTCAGTGAGGTTCATGTGCCTCAGAATATATTTTTAAAGATTTTTAATCTTTTAATAATTGGCATGATATTGAAATGTCATTGGAAATCTCATGGACTTCTGCTTTCCAAGATTCTAGTTGGACCTAATGCCAGAAATTGCATGACTGGAGCATATGAACCTTCCCAACTGAGGGTTGACATTAAGAACCGTAGAGATGACACAGACCAGGGATGTATAGCATGGCATGGGATAAGTGTAACCAGCAGGGATGGAGTGCATGCTGTAAGCAGGAATCAGATGAAGAGTAGATGGGAGTTTAGCTGCCAGTTGCTGATGGTGTCAGTGCTGTTCTGACATTGACACAAGCCTCTCAGATTTGAAGAAGAGGCATACCAGGCTTAAAACCATAGACCCTAAGAGCATGAGATGTTCTTTTTTTCATTCATGGGATGACGATGTCACTAGTGAGGCCAGCATTTATTGTTCATCCCTAATTGCCCAGAGGGAGGAGCAGAATTAGACCATTTGGCCCATCAAGTCTACTCCACCTTTCGATTATGGCTAACATGTTTTTTAACCTCATTCTCCTGCCTTTTCCCCATAACCCCTTGATCCCCTTACTAATTAAGAACCTGTCTGTCTCTTTCTTAAATACACTCAATAATGTGGTCTCCACAGCCCTCTGCAGCAATGAGTTCCACAGATTAACTACCATCTGGCTGGAGAAAGTCCTGCTCCTTTCAGTTCTAAAGGGTCGTGGCCTTTACTCTGAGACAGTGTCATCAGGCCCTAGTCTCTCCTACTATGGAAACAGCTTCTCTATGTCCAATCTATACAGGCCTAAGGGACTAAACAAGAGCATGATGCAGCCTTTTAATAACAGTTACATATCTGGCTGTGAAGACAGCAACATCCAGAATTATGCTGACGGGTGGTGGTCACAAAATATTTGTGTCCTGTTTTCAGTCTGCAAACTCACCAGTCTAGAAGGGAGATGTAACATGATCTTGCAACTGTTTTCTACTAGTATCTTACTAAACAAGCATTGAGGGAACACGATTGATAAGAATACCCCCTTCTACCTAACTTAAACGGGGAATTGTGGATCTAATGCAGACACATTTAATGTGGATGTATTCCTAAATGTTCAGGAAACTCTATGGCAAGCATCTAACATAATGGGCCACTTCCCCATTTTCCTCTTGGCTATTTCTGGGATTGTGTCTCACAGAGGGTTGAGAAGTTGAAAATATGCTTTCTATACAGAGCAAAATGCTCATCATTCAAAATCAATTTGTAAATCTCTTTGGTATTTTCTGAGAACATGTTACAATGTTATCTTTTTATGTTGCACATCTAACAAATGTAGTAAAAGGTAGAACTATGATTCTCTTTCTCTGTTGAAAGTAAACAATATATAAATGAAAGCGCATTTAAGCCTTGATGACATCTCCTGCAATTTTTAAACATTACAATCAGAAATATATAATAAACGAGCTGTGAGCATTGGTGAAACACATCTGCAGCAATTGTGTTGGAGTAAATGTCAAAGGATTGTGCCAAAGACCATTCAAAGCTTTTAATGTGTGCAGTTTGAAAACCTAGCTTTATAGTTGGGTGACGAGTGACTTCCATAGGTGCCTCAGAGAGACTAAATGCCTGAAAGCTGTTAAGAGAAAATTGCCTTCAACCTCTGCAAGTGGATTGTGTTATACTGCATGGACAGATTTGGTGCAGAGTGCAAAGCAATCTGTTCATGGTTTGGATTGGGAGGTCAGCTCGGCTCACTGTAAATTCAGGATTATGCTTGTAGCTTGGACTCAGAGGATCAGTCACAACACAGAAGCAACTGCCTCTTTCTTTCATGTTCGTCTGAAATACAGTGAGCTGGAGGATTAAAGTCACTGAGCTGCAGCTTAATTTCACTGTGTCTCTCAATCTCCTTTTTGTGAGAAAACATGGAGTATTAACAAATGCTTTGACCATTTAAACTTCTTACCTATACCGTTATAAATATTCATGCTGCAGGGTGATCTTGTGAACTGCCAAACATCATTTATTTAATGCAAGGGAACCGAGACAACTAGGAACATTACTATCTGCGATGGGATGTCTTTAACCTCAGGTTATGTATAGGCCAATGATATATCAAGGGAAATGCCTGTTACTGAATGCATCACATCAGGTTATCACACAGCATTGATACAATTATGTTTGGATTGGCTGAATTCAAATGTCAGTCATTTATAGACCGCTCACGTAAACTGAGATGCTGCGACAACGTTTGGGGCTGCATGGTTTAGGGATAAGTTGGTTCAGTATCGGAATAAGTTCATTTATTTTTCTTGCTGTTCTGTTGATGAAATTTATAAAGGGGAATGGTTGCAGTTTGGTAATATACAAGCACCATGTAAATTGAAGAGTCATAACGTCACTTAAGACAGAAGGATGTCCATCAATCTTAGTTGATTCTGCCTACAATCAAGTCTATTCCACTATATAGAACAGAAATTAAAATGTTTGATGCAATTGAGGGAGGACAAATAGTACTGGGTAGTGGTTTCAACCCTGTGTGTAGTTCAGTGTTTTATGTTGGCAGATGGTGGAGAGGATGTTGTGATGGATTGTGTACGATTAGAAACTTTTGGGATAAATTTTAATTTGTCATTATTAGGGTAGGCAATGGGTGAGTTTTATGCGGTGGGCCAGCCAAAGGTGTCAGTGTTGGGCTTTCCGAACCTCACTTCATTTCCTGCACCAGCTAATCTGTTTTTCAGCATGATCTTCGTTCTGCCACTCCCACTTTTGCTAACGTCTTCAGTCCATGCAACTTTACAAAAATTGCAGTACATTATAACAAATTTTAAACTTTCAAAGCAGAGTACAGTAAAGCCCCACTGGAGCAATTCAATCTTGGCAAATGATAGAATTCAGCATCAAAAATGTTTCCTCAGTCTGTTCCCTGGTACCAGCATAGGGTTTGAATGGATGATTTATTGTCACATATAACCAGGAAGATACAGGGAAAACTGTTTTATTGCCACAATGAGGCGGCATTTTGAGAAAGACTTAAATAGAGTTCATCTTTATTGGCCAGTGTACCAAACACTGCTCCAAGACTTCACAGAGGCCAGTATCCTATCACCAATTCACCCTTTATTTACCTGTGCACAGTACACCGGCTGTGGCCAGCCAGCTTGGAGTCAGTCCCTAAACTAATGAGATTCTATATCCCCTGTTTATATTGGTCAGCCCGGGCTTCCTGATTGGCCTAGGTTAAAAACCTCAATCAAAGATCTCATAGTCAATGAGATCCACCTGGTTCCAATCACCACATAAGGTCCCCGCTCCAGGCCTACTGAAGCCAGGAGCTCCCACTCCAAGCACTAATACTGCTGCAGTCAATGAACCATTGCCACCAAAACAGTCCACGTTCTGGGCCTACCGCAGCCAGTAGTCCCCATTCTGCCAACGCTACAGTCGATGCCCAGCCAATATTCCAGGGACCCACGCATCAGGCTTACGAAGCCAGGACTCCCTGCTCCGCTGTCGCTGCCAGCAACACCCCAGTGCCACGAGTCCGCTCATCGGGCCTACGAGCCAGGAGTCACCGTCAGCACTGCTCAGACATCTCTACTTCTCAGGAAGATGAAGAAAAGAAGAAGACGAAATGGAAAGAGATAAAAAGAATGAGGTCAGCCTGGAGTGAAGTGCTCAGCCCAAACAATGCCTACCATGCCAGCGCTGCCAACTTGGCTTGGGCAAGGCCCCAAGTATGTAAATACAGGATTAGCAGGTTGTTAGTCAAGGTTTGAGGTATTTAATGACTTTTTACAAATCTTTGCCGTCCACCCTCCGGCTCCAGGGCTCTCTCAGCGGTCCCCATCGCCTGCAGATGAGAGAAAAACAGCATCTCTTCCCATTGTCATTACAGTTTGATGGGGGAGGGGGGTGCTTGTGGAGAAAGTGACAGATGTAGGATACTTGAGGTTAAAGGAGTGTCAACGTTGCTCTCTACTTTAGCTGCAAGAGGGTGTTGTTTTGTGTTCCATGCGAGACAAAGCTGGAAAGTTTCATTATGAAAACCATAGTTAACTACATGCCAGGATCAAGAACTACAGGAATTTACATTTATCTGATCCTTAACATGTAAATGGAAAGGCACCTCATAGGAATGTTATCAAACTAAATTTAATATCAGTCCACAAAAGGAGACTTTAGGGAAGCTGATCAAAAGCTGAGTTAAAATTTATAGATTTTAAATACTCTCTTAAAGGAGGGTAGATAGAGAGATAGAAAGATTTGTGGAGTGAATTTCAGGACTTGGGACAATGGAAGTTGAAGGCACAGCCACCAACGAAGGAGCAATGAAAATCGGTGATATACAAAAGAACTAAAAGGCTAGAGAAGATTAGAGGGAGGGTGGAGCATTAAGACTATGGAGAAATTTGAAGATAAGAAATGTGAACTTTTAAACTGAAATATGATGAGAACAAAGGGAATCTAAGATAGCAAGCACAAAGGGTGATGGATGAATTGGACTTGGTGCAAATTAAAGAATACAAACACCAGAACGTTAGATGCACTGTGGGAGGGCAGTCAGGAGAATTACCTTCTGTCAAGTTCTTGCTGAATTTTTTGAAGGAGTTTGTGATTTTGGAATTTAGTACAGAGCCACATTTGACTTTCATCTAATTTCATTGCACGCTGGTGACTTCAGCTAGGGACATCACGCAGCACATATTACCACTTAATGAAATACATGAGTGCTCAGCTTGAGTCTCATCAGAACACTGCTCTTTAGTGAGCCCTGTATATCTATGCCTTGCACAGGAGCTTTTAACTGTGTTATTGGTAGCTGCCTTGCTGAGCATTCTGTGTTCACAATGTCCCTTTACTTGAACTTCCACCTGATCCGGCATGTTTTTGCAGTTGGCAAATCTGCACAGGAAATAATGATTTCAATATGAAATACTTGGCATCTATTGATGAATTTTCCTTAAGAAATGCATATGTTCCAAACTAACCTGTGTGGTGAAGATGGCAACGATGTTCAAATTAATGCATACGGATAATTACTTCCAAGGACCTAACATTTCAAGTACATATTCACGTGCTGAATAACTCATTTATTTGAATATCATTGTTCAAATAGTCTCTCCATTAGGGATCAAACCTGTATAGTGAAACCAGCTGATCCTGTGAGACTCTTAAAAGTGACAAGCAACAATGCACTGGAGATTTCATGACAGTTCCAAATTTTTACATGACAAGAGATACAAAATGCACTCTGAAATAATGGCCACTGAGGAATTATGTACAATGGGCACCCTACAATGCAACACACCCCATTTACTTGGAAATGCATGATGCAAACACAAGGTACCAGGGCCTGTGAAGTTTTACCGAGTTATTACTGATGACTAATGACGAGAAAGAGTTGATTGAGATTAGGTTTTCCCATGTCCATTTGCTTTTGTTTGCAGGAATCTATGATTATCTGCCAGGTAAAAGGCATCAACGAATGACTATCTATGTACAATCTGGTTAAAACCCCATCTAGTTCAACGACCATCTGAAAAATACAGATGCCTGCAAAAAAATCAGCTGATTCCAATGTCTTAGGTATCTGTCATTCACAGATTTTATTGAGTTTGGTGAATGGTGCTTTGGATTAAAATCAAATTAAATGTGTGGCAGAAATCTAAAACAATCTATGGTGAGAACAGTTAAGGCACAATAAGTTCTACAGTTTTATAAGCTTTATAGACTATTATTTGTTAAAGTGCCCACATTGGTGCATGTCAGTGATTCTATGCAGTATATTAAGCAGGAAGGTTGACAGTGATTTACAGCTGAGTCTGTAGGTTAGCCCAGCTGAGCATGTATACCAGTGCAGTTCCAATCGAGCCTAACTTCATCGAACCAGTTACAGCTCGAGAGAGAAACTAGAGGGACACAATTCCTGACATGAAATTCTGAGTGGGACCTAGTGCTTCCAGCTCACTGCTTATTCCTTCAGGTTTCCATCTTTGATGGCAATGACCAACCTCTGAGGGCGCACTCCCTGGTTACCAACTGCATTCACCTCCCATCCACAGAGGTTGGCACTGGAGACGCATCAGCCTCACTGCATGCTCATGACACATCCAGCTCACTTAAAATGCAGTTGCACTTGGAGTTCACTGGCACCTTACATTGCTATGATGTTGCCAAGTGAAGTTGTATGCAAGGGCAAGCACACATTTAAAGCATTGAAGCACAGTGCGTTTTAGAGCTTTTCACTTGCTTGCTTGGCACTTACTCACATTTCTCCCATCTGATTTTTCACAGCATCTCTGCCATATCTTGCCTTGTGTTGGCATTACTTCCTCATTCAGAACTTACAGTCTTGAAGCCAGGCAGATTGTCATTGTTGTCAAAAAAAAACTGAACGAACTGCAGATGCTGGAAATCTGAAACAAATCAGAAATTGATGGAAAATCTCAGCAGGTGTGGTACACCTGTGGAGAGAAATCAGAGTGAATGGTTCAGGTCAAGTGACCCTCCTTCAGAACTGTTGGAAATAAGGAACGGGATATTTTTTATGCAGAAGATAGGGTGGGGAGGGGATCAGGAATGAATGATAGATTTAACCCAAAGAGAGAGAAAATCAATAAATCAGTTGGACAGGAAAAAGTGGATAAAGACGAGCACAGGAGAATGAATAGCTGCTAATGGAGACTCTTAGTGGCTACAATGGGTTTTGTGGGAAGCAGCCCATGTAATGAAAAGGCCTGGTGGGTGCGGATGGGGTAAAGCATGGGGAAAGGCGCTCAAGCCCTAAAATTGTTGAACTTGACAGTATGTCCAAAAGGCTGCAGAGCTCCCAAGTGGAAAATGAAGTGTTTGTTCTTCCAGCTTGCGCTGACCTTTGCTAGAACACTGTGGCAAACCTGAGACAGAGATGTTGGCCAGAGGACACAGTGATGTGTTAAAGTGGCAGGTATCAGGAAGCTCATGGTATTTTTTGCTGTCTCCTGTACATCAGGAAAACGAAGTGCAGACTGGGTGACTGCTTTGCAGAACACTTACATTATGTCCGCAAAAAAACCCGGCCCATGTTTGAAAAACACTTTACACGAGCACTTTTGTTAGTGAGACAGACAAAGGGACACAGAATTTGCTTTGTGGTTCAATTCCATTTTATTGACAAACTATTCCTTCTTATTTTTAATGAGGAATGTAAGTATTTCCCAAGTGCCCACAGTTTCTCGCTATCTCTCTGTCCAGGAGTTTGGAGTTCTGTTGCTGAGTCAGGTCAAGAGTTTGCTGTGGGGATTGGTTCCAGATCTGTGCTTTTATCCCCCTCACCTCAGACCTTCCCAAATGTTCTGTGGTCTTTGAACAATAGAGTCATGAGCAAGATTTAAAGCATCCAGTGAGGTTGTGCCAACACCCTTCACTGTTGCTATGCTAGGAGGTGTAAAGTGCATGGCCTCAGGTACTGGCTGGAAGTCAAGGTACAACAAAATCTGATCAGTACTTCTCCAATGAACAGTCTTGGGGCTAGTTGTAACTGGTTCCTCTTGAACCTTTCTGACCTCTGTGACCTTGGTTTCTCTGTAGCTGATGGTTTCCGTTTAGTTTAACTTGGCTATCAAGCTATCAGGCCCAATTTCTCTATCTGTTGGTCAATTTAGAATATCCAGTTCTGGGCCCATGTCTGTTAAACCACAAGACTATGAGCCTTTGTGGAAGGTGGATGCATTGCCAGAGTTAGAGTGAGTGTGAAAAAACAGAGAGAAGACGATAGTGCTTAACCTTGTGGAGCACAGAAAGTCATTAACCTTCGACATTATTGGGTTTTCCTCCAGGCCATGCACACTGAACAAACCCCAGAGCCTGCAGCAAACCAGGCCGCCAGGGTCTGGTGCCACCATCTCCTCTAGAAGTCCTGAGGAAGGAGAATCACCTTTCTCTCCCCCATTCCATTCACGAGGACCTCCACGCTCCTACAGCAAAGTTAAGGCACCAACTTCTTTTTCTCAGTTGTGTCCTTCGGAACTGTGCAGTAACACATTATAAATTGTGGTTCCCAGATTGCACCTTTTGACCTGGTGTATAGTTGCCTCACAGAGAGAAACACTCCATGCAATTTGCCAATAGTGATACTTGGCTGACTTTTGCTGAAATTTAACCCATTGTAACACCAGAATATGAATGTTTCCCTAAAGGAAAATGTCATTAAACTCACAGAGAAATACGCATTCATCTTCACTACTGGCAGTAAATTAACTTTACATTTCACTGGCCAAGAATTTCACTTTTTAAAATCTCTTTCTAAATTGAAGAAAACTGGAGTTGTTACAGTTCAAAGAGGTTAAGCATTTGCCAAATGTAAAAAGTCTCAAAAGGATACTTTCTTCATCCTCTTTGTGTATATTAGCACTTTGCAAATGGGAGGAAGTCACCTTCTGTGACACTTACAGGTGAAGGAATTTTATGAAAACACAGTTTCTCATTATGGCACGCAAAATTCACTCATAATTTTGGGGCAACACAAACTTAAAATGCATCCAAATGCTCAATGCCAAAAATTGTTTGGACAGATTATCATGGGATTGGAGTCAGGAAATGTGTAAGTCCTTTGATAACAGGATGGGAGATGAGAAGGGTGATAAAATGGCCTGGGAAGGCATGACCAAAAAAGCCTGTTACCTTCCAGCACCATACCATTTTACCAGCTCCAGGAAATTTAGCAGATCGGCCACCTACCTAGAATTCATAAGTGCCACTTGTCTGACCAATTAAGGGATATATCTCATCTATGGAGTCATCTTGCCTATGTTGGAGACCTGGAGGAGTGTAGGAGTTGGGGAGAGAGGCCGCTGTCAGTTTAGGAAACTATTTCAATGAAAACTGACAGCTTCTCACTGGCCACTTTCTTTGGCATAACTGGCCAACCTCAGAGAAAAGATACCTGCATCTACCTGATTGATGACAAACCCTGTCTGCCTGTCCATCCTCGGTAAACCCAATGTCACTAACCTTTCTGATTGAGGTTACCTCTTTCTGTATCTGTAGTGTCAGCAATGGCCACTGCTAGTGGTGGCACTGCTGAGGCTTCCAGGTTGCTAGTTTTCTGTTGGGAAACTCAATTGGCCACCATCAGAAATAGATCTCCTTGGGTTCTGCCACCAACCGAAACAAGAAAGCTCCCACTTGTGTTTCTAGAAACAGATCTTCTTCTGTCTGTGTAAATTCAGCCCATTTTGCAGTCAAATTTTGATTGGCCATTTTGCTGATTCTTTTACATTCTTGTCAGAGAATCATTTCCTCCTTAAATGGAGTGTGAAACAATTACAAATCAACCTAATGAGAGACATTAATAAGGAGAGAGAAAGGGAAATGCGACTTCTTTTCATACTGTTAACAAGCAACTTGATTCATATAGGTACACTATTAGCTGATCATTACCAATATTGCTCTAGCTTTAGAATTACCAAGGAACAGGAAACCTATTAATACCCTTTTTTCATAGCAAACATTTGTTTAAAGTCTCTCTTCCTTTAATCTCATCCTCCAGAAGAGCAATCCTATCGGTTGTTTGCATGCACCTGATCAGAATGACAGAGACTTCCATTTAACAGCTCACCTACATTCCATTTCAGACTTCATAAACACACCATTGTTATTGTTGTAGCTGACTGATTACCACTGCATCACATAAATCTGCCACAATTGCAAAAATGGATTTTGTAGCTGTTTTGACTGATAATCCTTGCAATGTGTACAAGGAGATTTACCTTCATTGCTGGCATCGCAGAATCATTGGGTGAAGTGATATCAGTGGCAAGGTTGCAGTTTTGGAGGTGGTGCAGTGAAGCAGGAGAATGGGGCCTCCCTTGCCGAAAAATATTCTGACTGATTAGCATTAGCCAGAGTATCCAGTGCAGTTGCCACTCTGAGTCGTCTTGCCAGAAGCAGGTTCAAAGAGAAATTATTGACAACACAAGGCCAATGGGGAACAAATTTTGGAGTCACGGATATCCTACTCCCTCTGACCACCCAATGATTCTCCATCTTGACAACAAAGAAGAGGTTGAATTTTCTTACTCCAGGAACCAAAATATTGAGCCACAGTTTGGACTGCAAGCCATCTTCACAATGGTGGATAGGCAGCTATCACCAGGCAGAGTTGTTAAAATGTTGTAATTGGGTCACTTGAGGCTCCTTGTGCTCTCCTGCCAGTCTGAACAACTCGCTATGGTGGGGAAGCTGCCAGAAAGTTCCTGTGAATCTTCCCATTGTTTTTCCTTGATCCCTGCTTCATCCACTATCTTTAATTGGCCAGCATTTCCAGAGGCAGCTTCTCCATTGGTGATTCCCAGAATGATCTCAATGCCACACAGACAGCCAAAACCATTTGGTTCAGGGCCCACTGGAAAAATTAATGTCAAGGCAGTAAAATTCTAACAAGCTACAAAAATTCACTTTCTTGGATTGATATCAAAATTTCAAACAATATTTTTTACTCGCTCATGTCAAGTTGATATAATGCTGGGGTTTGGTTCAGCTCATAGCATTTGTCTGATTCAGAATGGGAATGGAGGTGAAGCCCCATTTTATGACTTGAAGACAGGATTCTTAATGAGCTTGACAAGGTAAATTCTAAAAGGATGTTTCCCCTCATGGCAGAGTCCAGGACCAGAGGGTGTAGTCTCAGATAAAGGGACACCAATTTGAGACCAAGATGAGGAGGAATTTCTTCTCTCAGAGTGTTGTGAGTCTTTGGAACTCCTTGCTACAGAGAGGTATGGGAGCGGAGTCCTCGTGTATATTTGAGATAGATAGATTCTTGATCAATATGGGTTACAGGGAAAACGCAAGAAAGTAAATGTGAGGATCATTGGATCAGCCATGATCCTATTAAATGGCAGAGCAGGGTCAAGGGTCTGAATGGATTAATCCTGCTACTATTTCTTATGGTCTTATAGCAAAACCAAAGCTGTCACCAGGGAAATGATAATCATTAGACCTGGTATTTGAACATGCAAGTCAGGAGCAGGAATAGATCATTCAGCCTCCCATAAGGAGGAAAGACCCTTTCCACATCCGTCCTGTGAAGTGCCTTCAGGATTTTACATGTTTCAATCAAGTTGCTTCCTGTTCTTCTAAACTCTCTCTGCTGTTGTCTTTTTATATTTCCCACTGCTGCTGCCTTCTCACACAGAACTGCTTTTTGCTTTTTAAAGCTCTTGTCCCTTTCTCTCATGTTGTTTGAGAAGCTGCTGACCCTTTGCTCTCTCCTGTTCTTTATGGAACAGCTGTGCATGCTTTCTCTCACAGAAACACGGGTCTTCCTCCTTCTCACTTCGAGTGCTGGTGACCATCTCTAGGTCCTCTGTCTCCTCTGCTGCTTCAAGACAGATACAACTTATTCTAGTAAACCTTCTCTGAAATGCGGGCAATACCTTCCTTAAATAAGACAGGGAGATTTTGCTTCAGTTATACAGGGCACTGGGAAGACCCATTGTGGTGGCACATTATTGGTCACTTCATTTAAAGAAGAATCCAGAATTAGGAGTTACTGTTTAAAAACCAGGTCTCACCTGTTTACAACAGAGATTAGGCATTTTTCTTTTCTGTCAGATGTTTGTGAGTCTTTGGAACCTTGTCCATGAAAAAGTGGTGGAAGCAGAGACTTTGAATACTCTTTAAGGCAAAGGTAGATAGATTCTTGTTAAGCAAGGGGGTCAAAGGTTATCATGGATAGGAGGAAATGTGGATTTGAGGTTACAGTCAGATCAGCCATGATATTATTAAATGACAGAGTGAGAAAAAGGTCTGAATTGCTTTGTCCTGTTCCTGACTCATACACCATAGGTTTTATTTTTTGCAATAACGATTGATGTCACATCTTATTAAATACTCTCTGGAAACCCGAGTACATTACATCCCACTGGTTCTTCTTCATTTACAGCAATTTATATTGCCTCAAAAAACTCCAATAAATTGGCCAAACATGATTTCTGTTTCTCAAAACCGTATGAAGATAGAACGAAAGGATGCCACTCAGCCTTCCAAGCCTGCAGTGCCAATCCATAAGGTCATGTCTTATCAAATTTTTACCTCAACTCTACATTCCTGCATATCCCTGATAATCTTTCATCCCCTTTTATCAAGAATCTATCTACCTTTGCCTTGAAAATATTTAAAAATCCTGCATCCATTGCCTTTTGAAGAAGGGAATTCCAAAGACTCACAACCCTCTCAGAGAAAAAAAATGTTTCCTCATCTTTATTTTAAATAGGTGACCTCTTATTTTTAAACTATGACCCTTAGTTCTAGATTTTCCCACAAGAAGAAATATCCTTTCCGAATCTATCTGGTCAAGTCCTTTATATGTTTTAATTAAGTCAACTCTGACTTTGATAAACTTCAGAGAGTATAATTGTCCCCGGGTTCCTTCCTCCCTTCCATTTTCTGACTTATCACTGCTCCTAGATGTTACTGGTCATCTTTGAGAAGATAGATGCAAAATACCTGTTCAATTCAACTGTGATTTCCTTATATTGCATTAGTAATTCTTCATTCTGAATTTCCATAGGAGAAAATTCAATTTGTCAACTCTTTTTCTAATTTAACTATTTATAGAAATTTTTTTTACATATTTCTAGCTCGCTTTCTTTTGAATTCTAATGTTTTCCTCATTATTAATATTTTGGCCATTCTTTGCTTTATCATATTTTGTCAAGTGTTCTGGCCTGCCACCTGTCTTTGCACAATTATGTGATTTTTAAGATTGATACTATCTTTTTCATTTTCAGTTAATCATGTGTGATGGTTCAACCTTCCTTGAAATTATTCTTACAAATTGATTGTATTTATTCTGTACATTCTGAAATATCCCCTTAAGTATCTGCCACTGCATCTCTATTAACCTTTCCTTCAAACTAACTTGCCAATACATTTCAGCTCTGCTTTCATGCTCTCATAATTGCCCTTATTTAGTTTTTCCAAAATACTCTTTGACCCACTCCTCTCTCCCTCAAACTGAATGTGAACCGAGTTCTGAAAAAGGGCCACTGGACCCGAAGTGTTAATGTTACTCTCTCTCCACAGATGCTGCCAGACCTGCTGAGTTTTTCCAGCAATTTCTGATTTTGTTTCTGAATGTATACTTCAATCATATTATGGTCACTGCTACCGAGGGGCACCTTCATCATGAAATCATTAATTAATCCAATCCCATTACCAAGTAATGTATAGCTATCTGAATTTTCCAGTTAATAAGTTCATTTAATCCTTCCATGCGCCTTTCTGACAAGTTTTCATTATTTCTTCTTTTATACCCCATCCCACTGTCATTGTGGTTGTTGTTAGGGAGCCTGTACACAAATCCCACAACTGATTTTATAATTTCTCATTTCTACCCAAACCGTTTCCACAACTTGGCTTCCTGAACTTAGTTTAGTCCTCTCTATTATCATGAACTAGCACATCCATCATTTTCTAACTTTCAGGTCATTCCTAAATGTCTGGTAACTTTCAAAATTCAGGTCCCGATCCAAGTTATCTCAGCAATGAATTACACTTATTCATGTCTGTTTGCACTCTCAAATGTTACATGCATTCAGGTACAGAGCCTTTAGGTTTATTCTTTTTCTCTCTTGGTAAATTCTAGTTTTACATTTTGGCTGACCATTAGATCCACGTTGCGCATCTCTTCCTGCCATAATCTGTTTATCATTTCCCACATTGATAGCTTTTGCTTTGGCTTTGACCATACTCTTTGGTTTATCACACCTTTCCAAATTATAGCCCTTGTTAGGATCACATGAAGACTGTTCTAATGACACAGATCCCATTTTCCCTGAGTCCCGGTGAGATGCTAAACAGAAACTTGCAGAAACAGAAACCTGTGACACAAATACTATGGCACTATTTAGAGCATGATGAGGTTCTCCTGGTAGCCTGGCCAACATTCCTGCCTCAATCATCAGGAACATTAATTGACTAACTGATAACTCATCTCATTCCTATTTATGGATTTTTACTATGTGAAAATTGAATTTAAGTCCTGAAGAACCCATGAGATAGATCATCCCAAATATGTCAATGGGAAATTTGTCATACCCGGCATATTGAAGCCATTTCTGCTCAGGGAAGGGTGATTAATTTTAAATTGTCATTGAGTTTGAGGAGGCTGGTAAGAAGTGATTGTCTAAACTAGAGATTTAGACTATTTTAGAGGAAATGGTTGAAGTGGTCAATATATCTTCCTGTGTGGAAATTGGATAGATGTTTGAAGTGGAGGAAAATTCTGTAATAAGGAAAGGGTAAAGCAATGGTTGTCCACTTTGACAGGATATTATTTAAATAAGACCATAACACCATAAGACATTGGAGCTGAAATTAGGCCATTCAGCCCATTGAGTCTGCTCCGCTATTCAGTCATGGCTGATAAGTTTCTCAACCCCATTCTCCCGCTTTCTCCCTGTAACCCTTGATCCCCTTGACAATCAAGAACCTATCTATCTCTGTCTTAAATATACTCAATGACCTGTCCTCCACAGCCTTCTGTGGCAGTGATTCACCACTCTCTGGCTGGAAAAGTTTCTCCTTATCACCGTTCTAAAAGGTCTTCCCTTTACTCCCCTTTACTATGCCCTTGGGTCCTAGTCTCTCCTACCAATGGAAACATATTCCCAACATCCACTCAGTCCAGGCCATTCAGTATTCTGTAAGTTTCAGTTAGATCCCCAATCATCCTTCTAAACTCCATCGAGTATAGACCTGGAGTCCTCAAACATTCCTCATATGTTAAGTTTTTCTTTCCTAGGACCATTCTCGTGAACCTCCTCTGAACCCGCTCCAGGGCCAGTACATCTTTCCTGAGATATGGGGTCCAAAACTGCACATAATACTCCAAATGTGACCTGACCAGAGCCTTATAGAGCCCCAGAAGTACATCCCTGCTTTTATATTCAGGTCCTCTCCATATAAATGCCAAAGTTGCATTTGCCTTGCTAACCACTGATGCAAAAATACGAAGAAGTTAGAGATAGAGTGGCATCTGGGTGTTCTAATATGTGAATCACATAAAATTAGCATTCAGGTATAGCAAATAATTCAGAAGGCAAATAGAACTATGGGCTTATCGCAACGCAGATGGGAGATAAAGGTTGGGCTGTCTGGCTGTAACTGTTCAGGCAATTGGTGAGAATGCATTTAGATTACTGTGCACAGTTTGTATTCTTTAGTTAAACTGGTGTTGGAATATAGTTGTGTTTGCAAGCAGTTCTGAGGGGGCTCACTAGACTTGTTCTTGGGATGAAGGGGCTATTGAACTGTCTGAGATTCTGAGCGAGTAAGCAGAGCAGATGCTGAGAGCATGATTCCCAGCACGGGGATATATAAAACCAGCAGAGCACAGTTTAAAAAGATGGGCATAAGTTTCTTTATTTAGAGAATTATTACTCTTTAGAATTCTCTCCCTGGAGATCAGTGAAGGATAGTCATATATTCAAGATATATTGACAGATATTGTATAAAAACTGAAGGAATTACAGATGCTGTAAATCAGAAACAAAAACAGAAGTTGCTGGGAAAGCTCAGCAGGTCTGGCAACATCTGTGAAGAAAAATCAGAGTTAACATTTCAGGTCTCGTGACACAGAACAGTTGGTTATGTAGAATGGGTGAAGGGTTAAGAGGGCAAGCAGGAAAATTGATGTAAGGCTACAATTCGATCGATCTTGATTTTACTGAATGGTGCAGCAGTTTTGATGGGCCAAATAGCCTATACCTGATCCCAATTCTGAATAAGGTTCTGTGGATTTGAAATATTAACTCTCCACAGATGCTACCAGACCTGTTGAGTTTCTACAGCAATTTCTGCTTTTCTTTCGGATTTGTGGTTCTTTGTTTTTTTTTATGATTAATAGTTCTTGGTTTGCTTTATTGCATAGAGAGAGGTAATTACCATCTAAATATGCAAGTTTTTTATGCATATTTTTGAGTTACCTCTACCTTTTTAAAAGTATTGCTGTTTGTGAATATTTGTCAATTGCATAGGAAATCATACAAGAGCAGCAAACAATGAAGTAGCTATTCACTTGAGGTACAAATTCTACTCTCTTCTTTCTGCTTCATATCTCAGTTTAATATGCTAGCTATGGAAAGCCTTTTATATACATATATATTTTAATTGCTTTTCTAATTCTCAAAGTTTCCTGGTAGTTAGGCTCTTAAATAAGGTTGATAGATGCAGGGGAGTAAAACATCTCTGCTGACAAAACAGAAGCAAAACAATTCTGCTGTTGGACAAACATTAGTGTCAGAACAGTGTTAGAAACACCAGGAAGGGATAAGTGAGAAAATTCCCCCTGATTTTGGCCTTGGCCACATGATTCCCAGGGGTCTACAGCCAATGATAGTCAGAAATATTGAATGCAAGCAGCTGCATGATCGCACGTTGGTAAGTTAAGAGAAAGCACCATATGAACAAATGGAGTTTGAAATAACTCCACGAAGGCTGGTATCCCGTTATCAAGTAATCCAATATTTACACATGCAGTGTCGTTGACACTGACCCAGCTAGCACAGCGCCAGCTCCAAGAGTGGACAGAAGCACCGATACTCCTGTTTATATCCATTAGCCGAGACTTCCAGATTGGACCAGATTAACAGCCCCAGTCAGGGAACTCATCTTCTATGAGATCCACCTGGTTGACCTCATTTCAATCACTACATCACTGTCTTTCCCAAATTAAAACACGATAATTTAATTTGAATGACGTTATGGATACAATGTGCATAAGACTACTGCACAGTTTTAATGGGTTCCTTTAATACTTAAGGTAAAATAATTGAACTGTTTCATATTGTCTATTCCTGCCAGTTGCAGGAAAGATAAGCACCTTTAATACATCCACTATATACACTGCTTTCTGCAGCAGATGATAGACAACTGCTGAATATCAGAACAACACTGTTTCAAGAGCATAGCTGAAATCACAAAAATAAATTACAACATTGGATTCAAAATACATTTCTGTCTCATTATCTTCCTAAAGAATGAAATTGCAGGTAATGAAGAATAGGCAAAGCCATGTAAAAGTAAACACTGTTTTGCAATTACATAAATTAGATCCAGATGCATGTTTGTGTTGCATGCCCATCAGGATATGAAGTTCAATTCCTGGGAAGAGCTAATCAATTTCTTTCTATGTTCAGTTTGAGTTGTCCTAATGCTGAATCAGTGCAGTGAGCAGTAAGCTATGCTTTTCTCTTAAGTTGAGACTGATTTCTTGGATAATAATTTTTGTGGAGCTGAAGGCATAGTAAATGATCAGAGACCTGGGTTCATATCCCATCATGACACATGGTGCAATATGATTTTATTTTTAAATCTGGAATTAAAATATTAGTGATGACTATGAAACTATTACTGTAAAAATCCAAATGCTCACTAATGCCAGTTAAGGTTGGAAATCTGCTATACTTACTTGCTCTGGCCTTCCGGTGAATCCAGAGGTACATCAGTGTGGTTGACCGTTATCTGCACTCTGAAATAGACAAGCAAGTCTCTGACCTGAGTAAACTCAGCCCGGTCAAACCTGCAAAGTTATTGGGACAGATGTCTCAAAAATTAGTCAAGCAACAGGCTGACATAATAATGCTCACTAAATTTTGCCTTAGTGACCAGATCCCTAACATTACTATCACAATCCACGGTTTGTCATATCCCAACGGTAGGAATGTCCCAGCAGAGGTGGTGGCACTCTAGCACATAGTTACGAGGGAGTTGCCCTGGGAGTCCTCAACATACAGTCCAGACTCCATGAAGTTACCCAGCATCAGGTCAAACATGAGCAAGGAAATCTCTTTGCTGATTATTACCTGTTGTGTCCTCTCAAATCACCCTTGACTGATAAATTAGTGCTCTTCCACGTTTAACACCAGCTTTCACTTAAAGCAGTGAGGAGGGGAAAAAGTGCTAACACTGGTGGAGAGACTTCAATTTATATGCCATGAGGGTCTCAGTAGCACTACTACTGACTGACCGAGCTAGTCAAGTCCTAACGAACATAGCTGCTAGACTGGCTCTGCAGCAGGTGGTGAGGGAAACAAGGGGGAAAATCATACTTGACCTCCTCCTCATCAATCTGCCGCAGGTACATCTTATGTCCGTGACAGTGTCAGTAACAGTGACCACCGTACAGTCCTTCTTGAGACGAGTTACTGCCTTCACATTGAGAATATGCTCCATTGTGCACTATCACCGTGCTAAATGGAACAGATTTCAAACAGATCCAACAGCTCAAGACTAAGCATCCATTGTGGGCTATCAGCAGCAGTATTACTGTACTCAAACACAATCTACAAGCACATGGCCCAGTATATTCCGTCTCTGTCATTACCATCAAGCCAGGGCATCGACTCTCGTTCAATGAAAAGTGCAGTAGGGTATACCAGGAGCAGCACGAGGCAGACCTAAAAAATGAGGTGTCAGCCTAGATAAGTATACAAAATAGGAATACTTCTGTGCCAAACAGGATAAGTGGGAAGTGATAAACAGAGCTAAGTGTTCCCACAACCAACGGGTCAGATCTAAGCTTTGCAGTCCTGTCACGTTCAGTCAAGAGCGGTGGTGGACAATTAAACAACTCATTGGAAGAGGAGGAGGCTCCACAAATATCCCTATTTTCAATTATTTGTGAGTCCAACACATCAGTGTAAAAGTTAAGGTTGACACATTTGCAACAATCTTCAGCCAGAAGTGCTAGGAGGATGATCCATCAGAGGCTCCTCCAGAGGTACCCTGCATTACAGCCAGTCAGCCTTCAACCAATTTAATTCACTCCATGGGGTATCAAGAATTGTTTTGAGGCTATGGACCCTGACAACTTTCAAGCAATAGACGTGGACTTGTGTTCCAGAACCTGCAGTGCCCATAGACAAGCGATTCCGGTGCTGCTGTAACACTGACATCTACCTAACAATGTGGAAAATTGTCCAGATATGTCCGGTACACAAAATGCACAAATCCAACTCCAGAAATTACCACACCAACATCAGAACAAAAGAAATCAGAGTAGGCCATTTGATCCCTCAAACTCATCCTACCATTCTGTAAAATTGTAGCTGATCTTTTCCAGACCTCAACCCCTCTTCTGTGCCACCTCTTCATAGTCCTCAACTCCACAATATTTCAAACATCTATCTCCCTCCTCTTTAAATACTTTCAGTGATCTGCCTTTCACAATACTCTGCAATATAGAATTCCAGGCATTTATTCTCTTCTGAGAAGAATAATAACCAAATAAATTAAATTTAATTTAATTAAATTTAGAAGAGTTTTAAATGACTGTCCACTGAATCTATAACTGTATCCCCGTGTTTGAGATTCCCTGACTAGTAGAAACATCTTCTCAACATCTACCCTGTCAAGCACCCTCAGAATCTTATATGTTTCAATGAGGTCACCCCTCATTTGTATAAACTCAGGCGAATAAAAATCTGTTTAATTATTTTTGGTAAGTCACCCCCTTCAGTCCAAGAATCAACTCAGTGAATCCCTATTGAGCCACCTCTAATGTCAGTAAATTCTTTACTGTAGTATGTCAATAAAGCCCAAAACTCCACTTGTGTTCTTAATTTCTTGCAGCACCTGCATGCTAACCTTTTGTGATTCATGCTCAAGAATATTCTCTTGTGCTGTTTATTTTGGAGTCTCTCCACCATTAAATAATAGTCTGCCTTTTGAAACTTCTGACTAAAGTGCATGAGCACATACTTTCCTGCATTAAAGTTCATCTGCCAAGTTTCTTGCCCACTCGGTCAGCCTATCTATACCCATTTGCAGTTCTCTTATGTCCGCACCACATGCCCTCCAATATATACGAACAGCAAATTTGGATACATTACACTTTTACCCAGTCATATGGCACTGTATCAAATGCTTTCTGAAAGTCCAAACATACAATATCCACAGAACTACCCTCATCCACTGCCTGTGTTACTTTATCAAATAACTCAATAAACTCCATTCAAAGAAAAAGATCCACCCATGATAAAGCCATGTTGACTATCTAGTCTTAACTTTTTTTTTGTATTATGGCCTCCATCCATTTTGCCACCATTGATGTCAAGCTGACATATCTGTTGTTTCCTGGGTTATCCTTTGCCCCTTAAACAATGATGTAACATTTATAATTCTCCAATCCCCGAATTAATCCTGTGTTCAGAAAGGCTTGGAAAATTTCTGTCAACAGCTGCACAATTTGGTCCCTCCCCTCTCTCAGCAATCAAGGATACACCCTATCTGGGCCTGGCAAATTTTCTACCTGGGATGCTTCCAGCCTTCTTAGCACCTCTTCTTTATCTATCAATATAGTGCTAAGTTGCTCAATTCCCATATTATCAACTAGATTGTACGATGTGCTGCTCTTAGAAACAATCCTTAAGGCATTACAAATTTGTCTTCCATGTTACCTTTGTCCATCTGATTTCTCCAGTCAGTATGCAGAATAAAATCGCCCTGGCCATTGTAGTGCCCTTCTTACGCATCTTTATAATTTCCTGACCTATGATTTGTTGAGGTAACTCTTAGGGGGCCAATAGATAATTCCCACCTGTGATTTATTTCCCCTATTATTCCTTATTTCCAGCCATACTAATTCCACATCCGGATCTGTTGCACCTGCACCATTACTCACTACCGTGCTGATAACTCCTTCATTAACAAAGCTACCCCACTTCATTTTCCTTTTTGCCTATTTTTCTGTAACACTGAATGCTTTTGGATGTTGAGTTCCCAGTTTTGGTCACCTTGCATCCATCGCTCTGCAATAGCTATCAAGTCAAGCAATTTATTTCTATTTGCACTATCAAATCATTTATCGTTTTACAGGTGTTGCAGGCATTCTGATAAAGAGTCATAAGCTTTGACTGTTTTACCATTGTTAGTGATAGAATCATAGATTCATACAGCATGGAAACAAACTCTTCAGTCCAACTCGACCAGATATCCCAATATGACCTAGTCCCATTTGCCAGTATGTAAGCCATATGCCTCTAAACTCTTCCTATTCATATACCCATCCTGAAATCTTTAACATATTGTAATTATACCTGCTTCTACCAGCTTCTCTGGCAGCTTGTTCAATACATACACCACCCTCTTTATGAAAATGTTACCCCTCAGATCCTTTTCAAATCTTTCCCCTCTCACATTAAATCTATGCCCTCTAGTTTTGGACTCTCCAACCCTAAGAAAAATACTTTGGCTTTTCACCCTATCCATGCCCCTTGTGATTTAATAAACCTCCATTTGGTCACCACTTAGCATCCAATGCTCCAGGGAAAAAGGCCCCAGCCTATTCAGCCTCTCCCTATAATTCAAACCCTCCAGTGCTGGCAACATCTCTGTAAATCTTTTTCTGCACCCTCTCAAGTTTATCAAAATCCTTCCTATAGATGAGTGACCAGAATTGCACATAGTATTCTAAAAGTGACCTCATCAAAGTCCTGTATAGCTGCAACATGACAACCAAACTCCTATGTGCAATGTTCTGATCGATGAAGGCAAGTTTACCAAATGCCTTCTTCACCACCCTGTCTACCTTCGACTCTACTTTCAAGGAACTGTGCACCTACACCCCTAGGTCTCTTTGCCCAGCAATATACCCAGGGCGTTACCATTAACTTATTTAAGTTCTAATTTCTACTGTTCTCTTCTGTTTATATTTTCTACTCTTTCCTCTCCCACTTTGATTATCATTTGTCTCTTCACTATGCTGCTCCTCTGCTCTCTCAATTCTTTTTGATTTTTTAAAAAATCCCTTCAGTTGACTCCTCCTCTCCCCAGTAATTAGTTTAAAGCCCTATCTGCTTATATGATTCACCAGGACAGTAGTTCCAATGAAGCCCATCCCAATGGAATAGCTCTCTCTTTCCCCACTAGAGCTGTGCCCGAAGAATCAGATTCAATTTCTTCCACACCAATTTTTAAACTAAGCATTTACCTCTCTAATCTTATTTACCCTACATCAAATTGCATGTAGGCCCGGTAGTAATCCAAAGAATTTTACCTTTGTGGTTCTGCATTTTAACATAGACCTGAGGAGCTTCCAATCCCTCAGCAGAATGATTTTCCAAGTCCTACCTGTATCTTTGGTACCTACATGGACCACAACAACTATCTTCCACCTCTCATCCAAGTTCCACTCCAGCCCAGAAGAAATGTCCCGAACCCTTGGCACCAGACAGGCAGCTTTCAGGACTTTGCCTTTGCTGCAGAGAACATTATCTATTCACCTAACTACACTATCTCCTATTTTGCTTGTTTCTCTCACTTGAATGTGCTCTGAACCATGATGATTTGGTCGGTTCACTTTTTTTGCCTGCCGGCTGTGCCCTCACCAACACTAAGAGCAAGAACCTCATATTTATTAGACAAGGGTGCTGGTTAAGGCTCCTCCAAATCCCCATTAACAACTATTCACCCTCTCAACCCAATCGTTATCAACTCCTTTGTTTGTCCAACTGCTCTTCTCTCTCTTTAGGCTCTATCCTATCGTTTCCTCCCTACCCCTCCCCCTCCCCTTTTTTCTGCATATAAACTGATGTTTTCCCAGCTACCATCAGTTCTGAGGAAGGGTCAGTGGACCCGAAATGTTAACTCTGTTTTTTCCTTCACAGATGCTGCCAGACCTGCTGAACTTTTCCAGCAACTTTGTTTTTTATTCTCCATATCTAAATTCTGGATGCTATACCTGCCCCACTCACAGTCACAAACTCCTGTCCGTGACCATGAAACAAATTTGATGTCATTATTCTAAAGGGTGTGACTGCCTGCCGAAACACAGTGTGCACATAACTCTTCCCCCACTTGATACGTTACGATGTCTACAACCTCGTCTCCAGCTAATCAACTCTCAACCAAAATTCTTCCACCTGCTTCAAGTGGGAGAAACAAAAAGGAATGTCATAAAAATAGGGAATAGAGGAGTTAGGTTACTAGATATTGTTCTCCGCAGCAAAGGCAGAGTCCTGGAAGCTGCCTATCTGGTGCCAAGGGTTCGGGCCATCTCTTCTGGACTGGAGTGGAACTTGGATGAGAGGCAGAAGACAGTTGTGGTCCGTGTAGGTACCGACGATACAGGTAGGACTAGGAAAAACAGCAGCTGCAGATGTATTCACTGTGGGTCACATCGGGATCCACCAGTTCCGAACACATCAACTGCCTAGCCATTTTTATTCCATTTAATTAAGTAGCTTAAATGTTAAATATGCACGTTAAACATGAATTTCCTAACTGTACTCTTCAGCCATAATGACATGTTCTGATTTATACCTCTTGGCTAATCAAATGATATGTAGATTAAATATCCACAAATCACCTACACATTAGCACTGACAGGTTAAAGGTTGTCTGTTGTCAGATTTTTTAATCTCCTGGCACTGCTGTGCTTCTCTTCCCAGTCTACGCCACAGTGATGCTAGCCTGCTCCTCATTCCTCACAGTCTGTTGCACAACGATGCTGACTCACTGCACACTTGTCCCAGTCTATGCTGATTCATCACTGAAGAGACAGAAGGGTTCATCAATCAGTGCTATCAAGCAGCATTTGCTTAGCTGATACCCAGTTTGGATTCCACCAGAGCCACTGTGCTCCTGACCCCATTACAGCCACGGTTCAAAAACTCAGGGGTGAGGTGGGAATGATATCCCTTGACATCAAGGCTGCATTTGACTGAGTGTGACATGAAGGTGCCCTAACAAAACTAAAGTCAATGGAAATCAGTGGGAAATCTCACCACTAGTCAGAGTCATAACTCATCCAAAAGAAGATGATTGTGGTTGTTGGAGGTCAGTCATCCCAGCTCCGAAACATCTCCCTATTGTACCTCAGGGTACAGTCATAGAGATCTACAGCACAGAGAAAGGCCCTTTGACCTATTACATCTGTGCTGGTCAGAAACAATCACCTAACCATTGTCATTCCATTTTTCAGCACTTGGCACATAGCTGATTATGTCTTGCCATCACCAAGTACACATCTAAATACATCTTAAATGTTATGAGAGTTTCTGCCTCAACCACTCTTACAGGCAGTAGCATCCTGGGCCTAAACATCTTCAACTGTTTCAGTAATGACCTTCCCTCCATCATAAGGTCAGAAGTGTGGGATGTTCACTGATGATTGCACAGCAATCAGCCTTATTTGTAACTCCTCAGCTGTTGAAGCAGTCTAAGTCCAAATGTGGCAAGAACGTGACAATGTCTTTGCTTTGACAAATTGCAAGGAAATGACCCTCTCCAACAAGAGACAATCTAATAATCATAGGTATTCAATGATATTACCATCACTGAATTTCCGACCATTAACACTCTGGGGGTTACCATTGGCCAGAAACAGAACTGGATTAGCCATATGAATACAATTGCTGCAATAGCAGGTCAGAATCCTGCAGTGAGTAACTCACCTCCTGACTTCCCAAATCCTGATCATCATCCTCCCTCATTCTTCTGAACTCCAGTGAATCTAGTTCTAATTTATCCAGTCTTTCTCCATGCATCGGTCCTGTGAGTCCAGGAACCAGTCTGGTTCTCAATGTGGCATGGCATTTTTTATGTCCACTGGAACATTTCATCCAAAAGGCAGTTCTTCAGACACTGCATTGTTTCTTCTTCACTATTGTGCTGAATTTCATGGTTCATTAACACCATTGACATGCACTAGCAGCTATTATCTTTCAATGAATCTGGATCACTAGTTTTTACAGAATGTGTCAGCCAGTAATGACAGATTAATTTCTTGCTGACTAAATAAACAACAAATCATCTTCTGTCACATAAAGGCATAACTGATGAACCAGCTGTTAAAATGTCAATGCACCACACTTGGTGTAAATTAAACCAAACGGCTACATGTGACATTGCTACACACAGAATTTTAGCTGCAGGTCAACAAGTTTAACTGAAAGTTTTGGCTGGCGATAATGACGTTCCACTGAAAGAAGACCTACAAGCCAAGTGTGAATGAAGATTGGCAAAACCTGACATTTACCTCCATTTGACTTGCCCTTTGAACAAGGGATTTATTCTGATCTTACAGTCTCTTTGACATTTATCCTTCCCTCCTATCTTCATGGAAGTTAATAACAAAATACAGCTTTGTGCATGTGAATAAATATACATAGATCCCCTTCCTGGCTTGTGTTGGAAAGGTTGATATAGTTTGGATTATGGTAAGAGCATGATAATCAGCCTCAATACCGTTGGGTTCAGCTGCAGAAATCACAAAAAATAAACATTGCTGTTTGCTAACCAGGAATTCCTGTTAGACAGTGTGGATGGGCATTGGGCAAGTAGTAAATGTGCCTTCACAATTGACTAACCTGCCGGTACTTGATGTTCAAACATATATATGAATATTTACAATAGTGACAAAAGCATTTTTGAACCAAGAAATATTTCTCAAAATTTGCTCGGTGGCAAAATATGCTATTGTGTTCCAATACTTGTCTATGGTGATTAGAATACCATCTGTTGACCTTTCCACTCAAGCTCAACTACACATCTCTCTTAAAGGTTAGTTGTTCATTGTTGCAAAGTCAGGCCATTCATGGATTAGCTTCCATAACCAGTGGTTGACCGTGGACTAACATCCATCGATCTTTTACTTAGTTACTTAGAACTCTTTACAAGATAATCTACATTTTCTTAACCAATTGCGGCCTCATTTTCATTTAATTTAGTTATCTCACCGTGTATTGGAAGAATGGTCATTCTGGGAAATAAAACATTTCTTAACTATATGCAATGAAAAATGATCAGTTACTCAAGATCAAATGTGAAAAGAAAAGCTGTCTTTGCATATATCAGGTCCATTTGCAGAAACTCACCCTGCTCCTATTATCTCCCTGCCCTCTACGCATATTACCAATGATATTACTTTGCGAATCAAAAGAGATTGTTGTAT
Organism: Rhincodon typus; assembly: GCF_021869965.1. NCBI lineage: Eukaryota > Metazoa > Chordata > Chondrichthyes > Orectolobiformes > Rhincodontidae > Rhincodon > Rhincodon typus. The sequence goes on from NC_063336.1 coordinate 28,214,492, forward strand.
TAGTAACAGTTTGCCGTACTATTTCTCTTCAGCAATCTTCTTCAACGGGTGTGTATTCATTGAGACCTGGATTAAGAATGCCCCAGTTAATTTCAATTGAGATCTTTTGTAGCCTTTGCAGAAAGGAGACATTTATCTCATCTCTTGGGACTAAAAAAGATTGGAACCCATCTTACTGAGATTAAAGGGCAGACTTGCAAGGTGCACAGTCCCTGCTTTCAAGCCATTTTCTCATATAACCGTCTTCATTTTCTTCACCTGTAGCCCTGCAGCACTCAGGTTTCATTTGTGCACTGTAACAAGCTGTTATAATTCTTGTCTTCAGCAATTGCATGTCATTTTATTAGCCCAGAGAGCAGAGTAACTTTTTAGGAGACATGTGAAAGTTACAGAGCTGCTTAGAAATCTTGCTTTGTTTGCTGCGGTTTTCATATAATACTGTTTTTAGAAACTATACAAAAGCAAATTACTGTGCAGCAAGGGAATAATTATACAAAGACTATTTGTACAATATATCTACTAATGAAAAACCATGAATGGTCTGTTATCTTAGATTCCAGTACAATGGTTAAAAGGGTTATTCAAGACTCATTTAACAGCATTCAAGCCAATTTTTAATCAAGAATTTATTTTACTGGACTCTACCTCCACAATCTTAATAGTAAAGGATTGCTTTAAAAGGAGTTTTAACTCCATAACAAATATTTTTGAAACAAAGTAAAAGGAGACGGCACTGCCCAACATGAATTGGTTCTTCAAGGCACATTAGGGAGCCGGTGAAGTAATTAGCTTCTGCTAAGAAGCATCAGATTCTTAAAATGTCTTCAATATAGATTTCATTCATGTAAGTACATTACAATTTAAGAATATAAATGCTTACTTCTGCACATTTACAAATGGCAACTTCCAACACATGGGCTTAGGTTAAATCCACCATTTGGGAACTTAATGATCTCCTTGCTCTCCTCCATTCTGTGAAAGCTGCTGTGTCCTTTTTCTTCCTTGAGCTGCATTGTCTGTCTATTTCATTAATTACAAATTAAAAAGCCAACTTCAACTTGTGTTCAATATGGCAGCAATTAGACTCATCAATCAGTGGTTAGCACTGCTGTCTCACAGCGCCAGGGCCTTGGGTTCAATTCCACCCTCGGGCGACAATCTGCGTGGAGTTTGCACATTCTTCCTATGTCTGCGTGGGTTTCCTTCGGGTGCTCCGGTTTCCTTCCACAGTCCAAAGATGTGCAGGTTGGGTGGACTGGCCATGCTAAATTGCCCAAAGTGTTCAGGGATGTGTAGCTTGGGTGGGTTATAGGGGGTGGGTCTAGGTGGGATGATCCAAGGGTCGGTGTGGACTTGTTGGGCTGAAGGACCTGTTTCCACACTGTAGGGATTCTATAAAAAAATTTGTTTTAACAGTTGAAAACTTTTGCAGATTTCATTATTTCAGGATTTATCATTTTATTATGGTTCCATAAAATGTCAACAATAAAGAATATGATTGTGTTAAATGCAGATTAGCTGGTATTTCCAAGTTTTTTTTTACTGTGTACTGGAGGGCTCGGAATATAGTACAGAATCATATTGGGTCTGTGATTGGACTGCAAAGTCAAAGAGAAGATACCTGTAAAAAATGGATAAATATCACCACAAAAGTTAAATGATAAAACAATTCTATTTAATGTCAGGAGCAAAACAGAAGGGTATTTTTAAAAATATATATTTCATCAAAGATTGGTTGCCATGGAAAACAATGAGGGAGAACATAAGGAGGTGGAGGAGGACCATATTTTATTTCCAATTCATGAAAACTTTGATACAGAATAAGCAACACATATGGAGCTCAGAGATAGTAGGAACTGCAGATGCTGGAGAATCTGAGATAACAAGGTGTAGAGCTGGATGAACACAGCAGGCCAAGCAGCATCAGAGGAGCAGGAAGGCTGACGTTTCAGGCCTAGACCCTTCTTCAGAAATGGGGGAGGGGAAGAGGGCACATTGTGGGGAAGGTCATGGATAGGGTTGGGGATTTGGCAGGTGGAGGGAGCCCGTTTTGGGTGGTAGGCACCAGTAAGTTTACTGTACTTACGGTTTTTTGTGTCCAATAAAGCTGAGTAGAATTGTGACTTCAGGTTGTGGATCCTACGAAGAATAAAAAACAGGAGAGGTCCTTTGCAGGTCTGGGAGAGGGAGGCTCTGAGCTGGGGTAGGCTTGATTGTAGTGCCCGGAGATGCTGGCGCATTGCTGCGAGTGTGTGTTTCAGGAGTCGTAGGGAGAAACGCTTCTGAAGGATCTCAATGTTCCCCAAGCCCCAGGCCCCAAGAAGACTTTCCACATCAAGCAGATGTTCACCTGCACATCTGCTAATGCGGTATACTGCATCCGCTGTTCCCGTTGTGGCCTCCTCGACATCGGGGAAACCAAGCGGAGGCTTGGGGACCGCTTTGCAGAACACCTACGCTCGGTTCGCACTAAACAACTGCACCTCCCAGTCGCGAACCATTTCAACTCCCCCTCCCATTCCTCAGACGACATGTCCATCCTGGGCCTCCTGCAGTGCCACAACGATGCTACCCGAAGTTTGCAGGAACAGCAACTCATATTCCTCTTGGGAACCCTGCAGCCCAATGGTATCAATGTGGACTTCACAAGCTTCAAAATCTCCCCTTCCCCTACCGCATCCCAAAACCAGCCCAGCTCGTCCCCGCCTCCCTAACCTGTCCTTCCTCCACCTCAAGCCCCACCCCCATCTCCTACCTACTAACCTCATCCCGCCCCCTTGACCTGTCCGTCCTCCCTGGACTGACCTATCTCCTCCCTACCTCCCCACCTACACTCACCTTTACTGGCTCCATCCCCGCCTCTTTGACCTGTCTGTCTCCTCTCCACCTATCTTCTCCTCTATCCATCTTCTATCTGCCTCCCCCTCTCTCCCTATTTATTTCAGAACCTCCTTCTCCTCCCCCATTTCTGAAGAAGGGTCTAGGCCCGAAACGTCAGCCTTCCTGCTCCTCTGATGCTGCTTGGCCTGCTGTGTTCATCCAGCTCTACACCTTGTTATCTCACATATGGAGCTCATCCAGGTATAACACTTGCAAATAGTACCTATCCTATCCATTTTTGGCTTATGATTTTTGGTGTACTGTTTTGTTTATCAAGCTGAGAGACATCAATGGCAGAGAATGAATTAGTTCTTTCATTGTTGGAACAATAGGCCATGAGATGCAGCATAAAAGTCTTTCTTTATTTGTGTCCTAACAGTGAAGAATACATTCCTCTGTGCATAAGGTAGAACAGATTTGATAGTATATTACACATGATGTATCAAATAATTCATGAATTGTGTTTGGGGTACAGTGGAACCTCTGGTTAGCCTCAATGCAAGTATCTGGGCCAAGCTATTTTGATCATAGAATCCTTACAGAGTGGAAACAGGCACTTTAGCCCAACAAATCCACACCGACCCAACCCCCTATAATCCATCTAATCTCCACATCCCTGAACACTATGGGCAATTTAGCATGGCCAATCCACATAGCCTGCATACCTTTGGACTGTGGGAGGAAACTGGAGCACCCGGAGGAAACTCACGCAGACACGGGCAGAATGTGCAAAATCCACATAGACAGTCTCTCAAGGGTGCAATCGAACCCGGGTCCCTGGCACTGTGAAGCAGCAGTGCTAACCATTGAGCCACCATGCTTCCCCAAAGTGGGTCATGGGTAGTTATACACCTGAGCTGGAACCTAGCCTACAGTGTGACAAGTACATCTACATGACGTGTTATTACAGTACCTTGATTCTTACTCATCGTTAAATGAAGTTGTAGAGATCAAGTCACTGAGCGTATTTAAACACAGATAGATAGGTTTGCAATTAGTGAGGGGATCAAGAGTTATGGGGAGAAGGCAGGAGAATAGGCCTGAGAAACACTTCAACCATGATCGAATGGCAGAGCAGACTCAGTGGGCCAAATAGCCTAATTCTCCTCCTGTACCTTATGGTTCTATACATTGGAATTAGCAAGACTCTGACTTCTAAACTGTTTTTAAAACTGGCACAGAATTTATGGCACAACAAAATGAGTCATTCAGCAAAATGGATCTATGATGATGCTTTACACCACACAAGTCTCTTGCTCCCTTATTCCATCTCAGTAAGTTAATTTTCTTGCTGAGGTAAATTGCAATTGGGATATCAATTAATTCCATCCTGCCTTCCACAAAGCGCATTTACCAACAATCTGTCAATCAGGCCTCAAACCTAACAAATGCTTCATCTTACCCTCACGCACTTGACATTGTGCAAGCTTCACACCCACATCTCACAAGTTGAGTACAAAGTATTAAGCATATTAACTATACCAGCTAGACAGATTGCTTGACAATTTCTGACATAACTTTCTCTCTCCTGCAAGGAGATGGATACAGACCATGAGACAGAAGGAGCTAACTGGAACAAAATTGGCATACCTTCACATTCTGTTCTGCATGGGGGAGATAGTGCCTGCCACTCTTGGAATGCAACTGTTAAGGCCAAGGCCCAGTGGAAAGGTTGAAAGCACAAAGGTGACAGTATCATCAGATCTCATTCTCCTTCTCATGTTCCGCCTTCCCTTTATCCCAAAATCTCTTCTGATTTACAAGCTGCAGATGGTTTAAGCATGCCCTTTGTACATTGCACATCAGTTCTCCACACCAAAATCTTACTCTTGTGCCTTTCTTCTTTCGAATCCCAAGAAGGGCAACTTGGCAGGCACTGAAGGAACAGCAAAAAGACAGACCATCAATTGTTTTCATACTTATAGCATCAGGTCAGATACTGATACTTCATGTAACTCAGAGGTGAGATCTGCAAGGGTGGGGGACTGGACCAGAATGGCTGCACCAAAGTGCAAGGATAGTGCAATTGCTAGTTTGATAGGGTCCCACCCATGTTCTGCTGCAAAGGATACATGCTCATACTTGCTTCAACAAAGCAGCCTACACAACAATACTGATGAGTGCGCATGTCAAAATGTTTGGTGCATTGGGAAGCCTGTCAACAAACCAGCAGTCAATGTCAAAGGCTATGGGGGAGACCAGTGAAGAGCTATTGTCAGATCATGGAGCCCACCTTTCCAGCGTGGATGTGGCGGTGAACTCCATCAGCACCCTTGTGGACCCAACCATGATGAAGGATCTGATGGGCAATGTCACAGTTTCCATTGCCATAGAAGTAGCTGGCCACACAATGACCTTGTACTGAGGTAGAAGCTCAAAATTTCTGTCACGCAAACTCAGACTGACACTATTAGAGTAAAAAGGGGCTTGCCTGGTGTCACAGCTGTCCAGCAATCTATTCTCCAGCAGATTACTGGGATTGCTTTCGGCACCTACATGGGGCAAGAATCTGCTATGCTCTTTCAGAAAGTTGGCATTCATCCTCCCACTCCTCCTTTTGCTTATCGGTCAACCAGCCCAGACTGCTACCTTCTAGGTCTGGAGTCACTTATGTTTGTTCTCCAGCTATATGTCATTGTATGTCATCAGCCTTCCATCAGCCATACTGCAGTGAGTTTAAACACTATATAGGAGCACTTGGAAACGCAAATTCCCATGAAAGAGGCTAAGAGAATGCACAAAGTTGATGATTTGACTTTTGTGCACAATTTGGAATGTGCCTGCATTCATGCATTTCGTTCTGAATGTTTATTTTATGGTGGCTTGTGTTTTTGCCTTGAGGTGATATGGATGTGGTAATAATCAGGGGACAGAGAGAAGTTAAGATGTGGAACTGTTGATGAATGGATGAATTGCAATTTATGTTACTGCTATTGTAGTTTGCAGATGAGTTCATTATGGCCAGTTTTAAGCTGTTTAGAATACTTTCCTCTGTCTCATACTCCCGTTCCATACCAGCTAACTGGTATTAAGAGCTGTCCCTTGTGATTAAGAGGTTGTTAGCATATATCAGACTACCATGAATCTGACACCCATTCTGTAGAGATGTGTGGCAGCTTGGCTTTCATCATATATCTGCATTGTATGTGGCATGGGTTGTATATAAAATCATCAGCCATGTAGTCAGTAGGTAACCATATTACCCAGGAGCCACCCTTTAGTTTACTAAAAATGCTCAAATGCAAATGATACCGTAGACTGTCATAATATAAAGACATCGTGAAAGCTGCTAGGGTATTGGACATTGGCTTGGATGATTCACTGATGATAATCACACATCATTATATACTGTGAGAATGGAATCCCTTCAGCACAGTAGAATAGCATAGGGCAGAAGGTATCATAGTGAGCAACTACAAAATAGACATACGGTACATAGGAATGATATGTGAACAACTAGTGGCATCCTGAGGGAACATAGCCTAACTATGTGGTTGCTTCATTTGTTTACCTTCAGCAAGACAAAATGAAAGTAGTTAACTGTTTTTGAGCAGAGAGCCTGAGGGACCTCCTCCACACAAGGTAAGCTATTTAGAATTGAGTTGAGGAGAGATTTCTTCTCCCAAAGCGTAGGAAGCCTATTGAATTCTTTGCCACAGAAAGGGTTGAAGTTAAAACATTGAGTGTTTTTAAGAAGGAGATACAGTTCTTAGGGCCAAAGAGGTCAAAAGGTATGTGGAAAAAGTAGGAACGGGGTACTAAGTTGGATGATCAGCCATGATTATATTGAATGCTGGAACAGCCTTGAAGGGCCAAATGGCTTACACCTGCTCCTATTTTGTATGTTTCATACAACAATGTTGGCGAACTGCAAAATGCAAAATACTGTGGCTGCTGGAAATCTGAAACAAATTTCTCCAGCAGTCTCTGTGTTTGTTGTAAGATATTGCTAATTGTTGTAGCGCAAAGAGCAAAACACATAAACATTCACAACCCTAGCTAACTTTGCAGTCACAGTTGTCATTGCAACTGCAGTGAACACATTCTTATGGAAGTGTAGGCATCGTGTTGTTCCTTGTTCAGGATGAGCTAGAAAAATGGTTCCATGAATGCCTTGAGTAGCTACAACCTCTTGCTGAATGCTCTCTCCTCCTCTTCCCTTTTCTAGCAGCTCGTCCTGCTCTGTGGCACCTGTTTATTCTCTCATTTATGTATTTGAAGGGAATGTGCAATAGTGCATCCATGTCTGTGAGCGATTGCTTTGTGCAGAAGACTTCAGGTTCAAATCCTTCAGCACTTGTCACAGTCCCTGCAGTCTACAGCAACTTTAAAGAACCTGAGAAAGTGTAAGGACTTGTAGAATTGTAACAACACAGAGAAAATCAGCTAGTAACTAATGTGTAAGTAGTTGACGCTGCCTTTAAATAACATTATCAGAGGGTCCTTGCATCCATGCTTGTCAATGTGGGGCTAAGAGAAATCAGTAGCCAGAGTGCTGAGCTCCAACGTTTCACTTATGGTGACAATCCAACACTGTGCATTGGTTGCCCTCATTAAGTGCCTGATTTGCAACCTTGAAGTGTACATTCACTGTGTGTATGCTAATGTCTGCACCAATATGACAATGGAAGTGATTTGCTGCACAAGGGCACAAACATGGCATAGATTCCATTTTGGTTGCTAAAGCTCAGAATGCCCAAATTAGGCCTGCTAATGAGCCCAATATATTTAGAATGTGTTTGTTGCACCCTCTGTGCTGAGGAACCATCAACTCAAGTTTGCAGAATCACCTGTACTGCAATAGTGTAGCATTTCCACTTACTCATCAGCCATTTTAATGACATCTCCAAGTCATATGGCCAACTTAATTCAATCATTATTAAAATGTTTTTGCTGCAAAACAATGGGCTGGGCACTAAGATCTTTGTTTAATTTAATTCAGGATCCTTTCAGGTGTTGGATAAACATTTGAGAAATCTCCTTGATCTAAGTCCTGTGTTGAAGTCAACTTCAATCTTCAGAATGAAAGGACAGTGCTGCCATTTACAGTACAACCTAGTTCCTTCTTCAAAGCCAGTGTGCATTTATAAAACAGAAATAAAATTTTCAACTTCAGAACAGTATTCTCAGAGTAGCTGAAAGTCATATGGCACAGAAGGACACAAGTAATGTGGGGAGGTAAATTGCATGGGGACAACACAGTAGATAATTCACCTAACACAGTTGAGTGCACTCCTTGTAACAAAATCATTGCTGCCTTGAACCACTAACTTGTCTTTTAGGTGCCATTAGTCAAAGTCTAGCATTCTTTATTTTTAAGGGCATTTTTCATAGGTATTTGTTCCCAAAACTAATCAGAACTATGCTAATCAATGTTGTATTTGTGTGAATGTGTGAGCAGGGCTGTATACCTGTTAGTTGATGTGTATCATTTCCTATGGGGAGTTATCACATGAAGCAAGGCAGGTGATAACTGGACCAGAATAGATTAACCTAATTAAGTTCCAGCTTTACAGACTTATATTTTTTCTTCATTTTAATGTAATTTTTATTTTAATAAATGTATAATATATACTTTTTTTTCCATATGATACTCTGAAAAGCAACTGATTTGTAAGTGTTTCACTGTGATGCATGCAGAGGACTGGAAGTTGCACAGGTGAAATGCTATAATGCCACCAGCTGTAGGAGTGTTTTTGTGCGGACATCACAATGGAAGTTGTAAGTGAATCTGAGATTGCAAACCAAGAACAACAAAATGAACTGGGCAAAATAAGAGGTAACCTTTCAACTTTGTGTTGCTCACCAGAAGTCTCTCAGGCAAAACTGGAATTCAAACATGGGTTACATGATCTTCCTAGCATTAACTTAAATGGTCAGATATGCGCTGTAATGGTGCACAAAGACCTCCTCATTAGATTTGCACAGTTGTAGAATTACCTCTAATATGTGAACAGGTGGACATCTATAAAGTTCTGTAAATAAGCAACAAAAGGGATATATGTATTCCAAGAATGGTGTTAAAATGGTTGATCACAATGTAGAGAATTCATGATAGATTCAATGGTCAACATATTCAATAAATACAGAGGAGAAGGCAACAAAGCAATACAATGCTGATCTATATTAACAAAACAGCAGCACACATGTCAGAAAAAGTCATGATCCATCAATACAATACATTGGTCAGACTACAACTTGAGTCTTGTTTCTAGTTCTGGTCATCGAGATTCAGTGATATTCAAACACTGGAGACAGATCAGGAGAAAGCCATGAGCCTTAGCATCAGAGAGTGTGTGCTGGGCTTGATGAAAAACTAAAAAATGGGGATTTTTTTGACCTCAAAGGGAAAAGGAACTTCATAAGGAATGTGAGATAGTAACCAGTGTGGGAAAGGTAGACCCAGGAGAGCATAATAAGAACAGTACAAAGCATACAGGTTCAAATCATTAAAAGATTAATTCAGGACCGACAACAGGCAGTTTTCCTTCACTCTGATGGTGATTAAATAGTGGAATGAACATCCAAATAGGATATCAAATGAAAAAAAATGGTGTTAATCAAAAGTAACCAATACCAGAATGGGAGAGAGTGGAATATATAGGTTTTCTGATTGCATGAACCAAAAGAGAAAATGGGCATCTTTGTTGGGGTTTTATTTGTGATTTTTGGATTATAGACTTTGAACTGACCAATATTTTTGCAGACAGTTCTTATTTCAATAACACAGCAAAGGCAATTAAGTTTACATTATATTGGTTAGGTACCATTAATCATAAGCATGATGGGGGCGGGGGGTGGAATTCATTGTTTATGCGCCATACTACTGTATAATTCCTTTATTGTGGGATTTTTTTTTCAATTTCCAAAATGCCAGACTTACTGCCAATGGGAACCAAACCAATTTGGGTAAAACACTGACCTAAATGTGGTGTGAAATATTTAAATAAAAATGTCTCTATTCCTTTTTTTTTCAAAGATTGTGCATTAATTTCAGACAATACTCAGTATGCACTTCATTTATTATCACAATATATGGCCAAGACTCTGTGCCTTTTATTACACACAATAGTTCATCACTGTATGCTATCAGCCTAATGGAAACTCGTTGAGATTTAGTGCCCGTGTGTTCATTTTCTGATAAAAATTATTACAAAAATTCCATACAAAAACTATTTTCATATAAATCTTGCATTTCCACAAATAAACATGAACATCTTGAAAAACTGCCCACAAGGATTTGTAGCAGTTGTGACTTGAGATTTAGTGCATTCTACAAAAGAGTCTCCTGCAACATTACCATGAGATCATGTCAGTGAAAATCCTATATCCATAATTAATCAGGCGGAACCACACGAGTTGAAAGGCCAGGCGTCAAATCAGTTCAGCTGAATGTGGGAGCAGGTGGGCGAAGCAACTTGAAAGGACCAAATCTTGAGACCCAGATGGAGGGAGCTGAAGGGAACACACTCTTCTGTTACCACAATGAAGTACACAAACTTAAAGGTCTTTAGGCTGTTTGTTATACCCTACATCATTCAGATTTTGGAAAACAACTTCGCAATCCATTGTTTAGAAAATTTAATTGTTTAACGTTCTTTCATTTGGCGAGGGTTCAAAGCAGTCTGATCCATTGTAAAAAAAAGCTAAATTGACAGAAAACAATTATTGCCTTGTGTTCCTTTCTGATGGTGATACAAATACATGAAATATCGCATCAGAGTTTCACCATTTCTTTCCAAAGCCTCTCAGTCCTCTTTCATCTTAAACCTCAATTATTTTGAACAGCCTCTATTACAGCACAACTGCACAAGTTTGGACAATCCTCAGTATCATTTCCACCTTGTATAACTTTAGCTATAACTCAACACAGTTTTCCCTCTGTTGTCCAGTGTTTCTTATTCTTTATTATCACCATTCATTTCCGATATGGGAAAATAAGACAGAGGGGTGAAAAGAGGGATGAAGGGGGAAAGTCTTTACTGCATTTAATTATTTTATTTGCATGTTTTGGTCCTTGACAATGTTTCGGAATCTGACTTTGACCACCCTGTTTTCATAAGGTAGGTAATTTTTTTTTTCAACACAGCATCATGAGGTAACTCGCTTGTTCGGCACGGTTTTGCATATTTCCACAGGAAACACTCTTGCAGGTCATTGGGAACAAAGATTACTGTTTGTGCTCGGTGTGGATTTTCTACACTTTATGCCATTGTTTCTTTGCCAGGCAATCTCCTGTCGTTGAATGTATGCATGTTGATAACTTCTTCAGTTTTCACTATGACTGGTGCCTGAGGCCTGTGTTTCAGACGCCGTTGACACTTGAGAGACAACCTGAGCTCCTCAACCATGGCACTACAGAAGGACCTCTGTGGGGAAAATTAAAGACTGAAAATGAAATCAAACAGCAATGCCTTGAAGCGACAGTGAAATCACATGTTAGTTTAGATTTCTCTGTCCTAACACCAGACAAGCTTGGCAATGATTGAAAGTAAAGCATTTAGCTTGCTACTAGCCTTTAAATAGAAATGACAAGAGTGCTTTTAAGAATAATGTGCTCTGCTTAAACCGTAAGGAACTACAGGAATGCTAATATTTACTGCATTCATAGTTATCAATCAAATATTTCATCTTCTTGAAAAATATATATATATACAGTATTAATAAATGATAGTCATAATACTGTGTGTCAATTAGCCTGCACTGGAAGGAATCCAACCATTGCCCTACCCCTACCACTGCTTAACCACCCTCCAGCATAAACTGTAAAGCTAGCAGAAATAGGCAGAGAAATTTAGTTTGTGCAACACTGCTTCGGACATTGTGGTTTCATTGAGGAATGCTACACAGCCTGTGGTGCTACCTGCAGCTGGGGAATTCCCTGACACAGGTGACTCTTTTTCACCTTCCAGTTTCCAGGCTAGTACACGATTTCTTTTTGTTAAAATGATGATAAGTTAAATGAAGGCATATGGATGATAGTATAAGGTAGGGGTGGAGGTTAGGTAGACCTTAGGTTTAGGGTAAAAGTTCGGCACAACATTGTGGACCAAAGGGCCTGTACTGTGCTGTACTGTTCTATGTTCTATGTTCTAAGGTCACACAGCTGAAAGAAGTTGACTGTTGATATTGCCATCAGCTAGGGGTGAATTTTTGGGGTTCCCAAAGGTGGAGGAAAAATAGAAAAAACACAGTGCCAGTGTCTGTGTTAAGTTGTCGGGTGACGTTACTGATGTCAGCCGTTTTGTCAGAGACATGTTCAGTCCCCAGGACAAGTCACCCAAATCCACAAGGCTGGTTAGACTCATCAAGAGTCTTGACAAGACTTGGTTAGGAGGTGACCTAGAATTATCCAGTTGGCCTTGAGTTTCTTGACATAACAAGGGCAGATAAACAACCAGGAGGGGTGAGCATGCAGTGCCAGGGTAAAGTACAGGTTGGATCTTTGTCAGTCTGCAGGTTCTCACAGTCCACTGACATAGATGTACAGCCAAAGGCCTCCATGGGAAGGAACCCAAAGAATCACAGAATTCCTACAGTACAGATACAGGCCACTCAGCCTATTGGATCCACACCGACCCTCCGAAGAGCATCCTATCCAGACCAATCCCCTCCATCCAATCCTCGTAACCCCACATTTATCACGGCAAATCCACCTAACCTGCATATCCCTGGGCACTATAAGACAATTTAGCATGGCCAATCATCTAACCTGCACATCTTTGGACTGTGGGAGAAAACTGGAGCACCCAGATGAAACCCACGCAGACATGGGGAGAACATGCAAACTCTACACAGACAGTCGCCTGAGGGTGGAATCGAACTTGGGTCCCTGGTGCTGTGAGGCAGCAGTGCTAACCACTGAGCCACTGTGCCACCCTTAACCCACCTGCCACTTTGCTGGCCTGCCTGCTTTATCTGATTTTATTTTGTTAAAGTTTTTAAAAGGTGAGTCAGAGGGCACCTGTGTGTTGAAGGTCCTTTCTAGTTACTGATTTGTACGACAACCAGAAACTTCCTTGAAGCTGGAAAGCCCCGGTTTGGCCTTCCAGACCCGACAGCTTTCCTGTTGCCCTCATGGGCATCTGTCTCCATGCCCAAAGGGGGTGAAGAGCACTTAGAAACTTCAAACATTATCAATATCCCTCAGAGGCAGGCTCCTGACCCGAAATAAAACTCAGCTCCTGTTTCCTGTCTCTACATCAAAACCTCAGATCTTAGAGCTAAGTCCATGGTCAAATTCTGAAAACTAAAACAGAAAATAAATCTCCCTAACTGCATGAGCACCGAAACACATTTAATTTTATGCCGTTGTTCATCGACTTTTCTTTCTCATTTGGATTCTACTGTTGCCAGCCCTGTTAATAATTGTAAAAGAAAACAGTTAATGCAGTGATCCTTTAATCTGGGGTAAATGGTTCAGTAAGTGCTCCAATGTTAACTATTAAATCAATCCCTTTTCATCTTTTAATGACTGCACAGATATTGGCTGAAAGACTCATTCCCCAAGCTTCTTTTCTCATCACTTTGTGACACCTTCTGCCACTGCTTCAGGGTATTCAATTGATGATTCGTGAAGAAGCCACCAATCCAGTAATTTAAACCCCGAAGCAAAATTAGTCGGACAAAAAAAGTAGACATGTGACAAGATGTAATTTTGACATGACACAACTAAACACGATCAAGGTGCTAAAATGACTGAAAAAAAAAGGTAGAGGTGCAATAACTACAATGGTTTGGTTTAACTTATTCAAGCTTTACATCAATATTCTACTGTTATAGCCATAGTTCTCATTAAACAGCGAAAGATTGCATGAGACAAGGAAAAATCCACAGTTGGTTATTAAAGCTAATTAGCAGGTTTTACAGTAAATAACTCAGACATTTAGATTTATTAATTGTAGCTCAAATGAATAAATTAAATTTTTGTATGGGAAATTATACATTTTATTTTTAAATTTGTAATGTATGTGATGACAACAAACTTGAATCACTTGCTCATTCAGTCATCGACAGTAAATAGGGCAGTGTCTGTTTCAGTCGTAATCTATTTGCTACAACGTACCCCACCAAAGAAATGGCAAGCCATTGCTTTTTGGTCGAATATTGGCAGAGTAATCATTGCATATCTACAGAAATAAGCAGTGTTTAATTAAAAAAGAAAAATCAGGAGATGCACAGCAGAGACAAAGCATTATGGCTAATTAAAAGCACAGCAGATTATAGCATGAATCAAAACTGCTATAAATGACAAACATGGATGCAGTTACTTAAGCTTATTATCTGACAAAAACTGTATTAGAGGCAACATGGTTATGAATTGAGATATGGATTCAACGATTGCTATTCTAATGCACTTCCCTTCTGTTGTGTTATCTGCTTTAATGAAACACAGTCATATTGCTTGTCTTTTTTTTACTGCACTCAAATACACTGAACTGCCAATAACTACTTAAAACAATCATATTTATTGAATTGAACACCACATACAATGTGTAAACAATGAAAAAATCAAAGATATTCCATTTTTGCAGCTTGAAGTTCAGAATGCTGTTCAGAGATAAAACAATATGTATGCATTACTGACTGGATTATTCATGTTGTGCTTGAGTTTATATCCATGTTTGTCTAACACAATAAATATTTTATATCAAATACCACTGCATTTATAGTTACATGGAGTAATCAGTTCCTATGCACTTTAAAACAAATAAATATTTATTTTGTTTTAAATAAGCAAGCTCGAACAAAGCTAGTGACAATTAATTAAAAAGCACAGTATTTTTTTTACAAAATTCAAATTCTGAGTTTATATGATTTTGCTGTCACAAAACATACGCTCAAAATTTAAGCCATTTTCTTGTCAGGAAATTTGGATATTTATATATATATATTCAATAAGATTTCATTCTAATGAAAAATCAATGGGACTGCACTATATAATCTCCAGTAACTTACAGATGCACTGGAAAAGTCTTTTACCTTCTCAAGCTGTGCATTTTTTTTCGACTTGTACAGAAATTCACCCACTGCCACAAAGATGGACAGTACTAGGCCTGCAGCCAGCACGATAAAGATGCCACCAATGTTCTGGACTCCTAAAGCACTGGCTTCTTTGCTCTCTTCCTCTGGGCAGCCATTGCCCCTCCACCATTTCTCTTTCATCATGTGTAGCTTCCCCTCCTCCTGCAGTTGGAGAATGGCGATGGTGATCTTTTCCCTGTATGGTGAACCTGAAGATTAACAGCATGGTAAAGTAATATTAGCAGTCTTTTCTCTTTTAGCTTGCAATACCCCTTACAGCCAAATCGCTTTGCATTTCCATTATTCTCAGAATGATTTGCAGTCAAATACATTCTAGTTAATGCTCATTAGCTGACAAGTATTTCCTTGGTGGCAGTGAGGTAGTACGGAAATCTGTGAGGTAGCACACTCCCAAACAGTAGTCAGCCCAAAACAGACCTCAAGTATGGTTGGCAACAGTACACCTGGAGTCTCCTAGATACTGCAAGAACAACGTGGTTGAAAAATCATAGGGATATGAACATTTATTATGTTTTGTTCTTTAATTTTCTTTTAACTCATTTGTTTATTAATTCCAGAGACGGCAGGGATGGGAGAAAGGCTGGTTGACCAGGTGGGGAACTTGGAGATGGGAAGACCGCTGATGAAGACTTGAGGAATTATGCCTGACCTAAATATTTCAACACGTTATTGTGCCTTCACAGCCAGTTCAGGTTGATCATGGCCGGAGCATGTGCAGTGATCCACACTGACCTTCTTATTGGTGGCAGCACTTGTTAGGTCACATCAGTGCTGGCAGAACCTGAGTAGAGGTCAAGATATGAGTTGAGCCACCGATTAGCATTAATAAGGTGCTTAATATCTGTTTTAGATGGCCACGTTAAAGGTTGTTCAGGTGCCCTTGGGGTACAGGGTACTCCCTACAAACCTATTTTCTTGCCAAAAACCAAGTTCAATAATGATCAATAACCTAGTGGTAAAAATAACCAATTTTGCTAGATTAAGTATGTGTGCATCTATTCAATCTGAAAACAATGAGACCATACATATCATTTCAATTAAAATGATTAATTACATATAATACTCTTCTGCGCTCAGGTGAGATTTAGCAGTGCAAGCGTTACAATGTATAGTGTTAAAGGATTGATAGCAAAAAGATATTTTGCCATTTGAATTAGGGTTTTGAATTGCTTTGGAGTATTTGCACTTTGAGATCCCTTTGTTCCTCTATCCCCACCTGGACTTACATCATCCACGTAGCAAGTGATTTCATTAATCTTTCCACCTTAATGTACAATCTTACAGACTGGTTAAAAAAAACTGGCAAATAATGTCTGCAATTTGTTTCAGTATCCTCCTCAGTATTGATGATCCTCCCAATCTGATATCATTTACAAGTTAGAAATTGTATTCCAAAGTCCAAATCATTGATGTAAATTGTCAACAGTGGAAGACTGATCCTTGTTGAACACACCTCCCAGCACTCTGATTAACTAACTTATATTCCCACTCTCTGCTTTCTGTCTTGCAGCCAGCAGACCTTGTTGCCAATTGTCTCCTGACTCCAGATTCTCTGACCTTATTCATTAGTGTGTTATGGGACACTTTATCGATTACTTTTCGAAAATCCAAATAAGCTACATCCACTGCTTAATCATTGTCTACTCTGTTTGTTTGTTACCTTTTCAAAAAATTCAGTCACATTGGTCAAGTGACAATTGTCATTTTAAAATACAATACTGACTATTTATTTTACACTTTTGTTCATTTTAGATGATATTCTATTCTCCCCTTCAGTCAAGATTCCATTTTTCTCCTATCATTGATGATGAGTTGACTGGTTTATAATTCCTTGAACGTGCTCAGTCCTTTTTCTTAAATACAGGAATTACATGCTATTGCTAGCACTACACCTTTTCTAACAAGTAATTAGGTATGAGTAGTCTTCTATTTCTTTCTTAAAAGACATGAATGCAATCTATTTGAAGCAGGGCGCCTTATCCTCTTGAAGTTGTTTACTCAATACATATTTTAATGGCATTTATCTTACTATTCAACTCATCACTTAATGTCCCACCTATCTCTTTTAATATTACCAAAATGTCTATTCCTTAATAGTCTTATTCTCATCACAGCCTGATTTCTTTACCCCGATCAAAGCAGCCCTGGCTAAGTGGGCAATAACAGCAGCTTCAATATTTTCTCTTCTTTGGAGCATGTATTCTGGAGGAGTATGCTACTGGAATTGGGTTCCAGCTGGGGATGGAGGTTGAAAAGCCAATTTGAAAGATGAACATGAGGAACAACTGGCCAAGCAACATTGAGTGTTTAAGTGAGTTTGGTCCGATAGCAGGCAAGTGTTCAAGAAACATGTCAGTAGCTTCTTAATATAAATGCAATCGTTTTGCATCACCCAAAGTTGTTTCATTATACATTCAGCATTCCAATCAATAAATCTCTTCCTAAATCATCATTGATAATGATCAACAGAATTATTCACATTTTAAAGGTTAAACAATCATTTAAAAATTGTATTCTTTCCTGAGCTAAATTACATATTTGTAACAGTTATTCCTCAAAACCTTAAATATTAGATGCATAAATCTAGTTAATTGATTAAATTGTGTAATTACTTGATGCACGATTGCAACTGTTTTAACTGATAGATGCTAAACGTATGAATTAGAAACAGGAGTAGGTCATTCAGTGCACCAAACCTATTGCAGCATTCAGTGAGATCGTGGCTGATCTGATTGGGGCCTTAATCCTATGTTCCAGCCCTCTTTGACCTACTTGTTAGTCAAGAATCTCTACATTTAAAATATTCAATGACTCTGCTATATCTTTGTCTGAGAAAAAAATTATAAACTCCCAGAAGAACATAGGAACACGGTAAGGACATTTGGCCTTCGAGTCTGCTCCTCTATTCAATAAAACATGGTTCATCTTCACTGTCCGTACCTGATAACCTTTCACTTCCTATCAAAAATCTGCCTTTTTGTATTGAAATATTATATCCTCCAAAACAGATGAGTCCAGCATCCTCCCTGTGATAAATATTAAACCAACTGGACTGTAGTTTGCTACTTTAAATCTTCCCACCAACAGCTTCCCCACCACCCCACCCCCCAACAAAGACACACACACACACACACACACACACACACACAGACACACACGCGCACGCACACAGACACACACGCACGCACATAGACACACACACATAGAAATGGTTTCTCCATTCTTTTTTTCTCCAATTCACAGTTATTTTTGGGATGTAATGTGTATACTCTACAATAAAGACAGTCCAAAAATATCTGCTCAATTCATTTGCAAATTCCTTATTTCCCAGACTCATGCTCTAAAGGACCAACCCTCACTTTATTTACTCCTTTTTTCTTTTTAAATACTTGTAGAAGCTTTCACAATCTGTTTCTTTTTTTCTAGCTGGTGCTTTTGTTTATGCTAATTTCTCTCTCCTTATTTAAAATGTTGTGGCTGGTTACCTTAGATGGTTGCAGTGCAGTACGAATGAGACAAGTTCATGGGTGCAATGCCCTTACTGGCACTAAGTTTCCAGGTAAGTGCTTATTTCCATCCCTTAAGGGGAGGCAGTGATGGAGTCGTATATCCAAAAGCCTAGGCTAATGTCTGGAGACATGGCTCAAATCCCATCACAGTAAATGGT
This sequence comes from Rhincodon typus, assembly GCF_021869965.1. Taxonomy (NCBI): domain Eukaryota; kingdom Metazoa; phylum Chordata; class Chondrichthyes; order Orectolobiformes; family Rhincodontidae; genus Rhincodon; species Rhincodon typus. Next base: position 28,233,084 of record NC_063336.1, read on the forward strand.
ACAATTTGAAGTAGAAATTAAAAAGCTGTCTATCGGAGATCACATAGTCCTTGCCAAATGATGTTAAAAACACATCAGGTTCACTAATATCCTTTATGGAATTAAGTCTGACCTACATTTGATGCCAGACCTACATCAATGTGGTTGACCCATAATTGCCCTGTGAAATGACTGAGGAAGCCACACAGTTCAATGTCCACATTCCAAGTAAAAACAAAAAAAAAATCTTCAGTCATTCTATGATGTTCTTTATTTTCTGTCCAATCTTCTCACCTGTTACACATCTTTGTGGAATTATATGCTTTTTCTTTCAATTTGATACTATCTTTAATTTCCTTGATTATACACAGGTGGTATATCCATCTTTTGGCGTCTTTCTTTCTCATGGGACTGTACCATTGCTAAGTGTTCTGAGATATCCCCTCAGGCATTTGCCATTGCATCTTTACTGACCTATTCCATAATGGAATTTCCCAGTTCACTGAAGCTAGTTCTGTTTTCCTGCCCTCATTATTGCACTTATTTAAGTTTAAAAGGAATGGAGGAACCTAAAACAATTTCATTCATCGGGGCAAAAGTAATGAGAGAATTATTAGAACTAAAAGTTGACAAGTGCAGAAGCCCTGATGAATTTCATTTGAGGATCTTAAAGAAATGACACTCGTCTTACGACACAGCTTGTGCATAATATGCAAAACAGAACTTTTGTTTACAGGAAGCCTTCCATGATCTCGGGACTAAAGCACTTTAGAGCAATGAACTGCATTAAAATACAGTCACTCTAATATTGGAAATACAGCAGTGAACTTGTACAAGGCAAGGACCACAAACAGAAATGTGATAATGGACAGATAATCTGTTTTAAGGGATAAACACTGTCCAGGGCAAACTGTAATTATCATTTGACTTTTAAAAAATAATTGCATGATCTGACATTGTAAAAACCTTTCTCTCTCAGCATGTCATGAGAAAGCTGGTAAAAATGTACTTACTCAATGTTGCTATTGTGTTATCATCACACCTGCTCTGACAAGCAATTATAATTTGCTGCATTTTAAGAAAGAAAATTCATTGCAAAAGCAGCTCCTTCAACAAAAAAAACCTCAAACCTGATGGCAGATCGATTTCAATCTATGATTTTGGCTGCTTCCAGAAATTAACCAACTCAAACAAAAATCCACAATCGACTGTTACCCAACTGATACAGTTACACAACTGATACAGTTAGTCAGTACAAAGTGGGGGGAGGGGGTGAGGTGGGTAGAATTTTATTCATACAAAGCTGCTTTGTTGGACATCAATCCTTTTCAATACTGTAGCTCAAGTGCTAAAGTGGTTGGAACATGGTGGTTCCATGAAATGTGTCCTAGGTTATGAGTATATTTCCTCTGTTGGATGAATTACATCAGTTTCATTACATATCAGAGGGGATGAAAAATGAAACTACGATCTATAACAGTTACCATTTTTATTCATACAGGCTCTTAAACATTTTGAAACACCCAAAAACACTTTTGGAGGATTTATCAAACCAAGTTTCTCATGAATTATATAAGAAGATGATCAGAAGCTTGGATAAAGAGGTAGGTTTTCAGATGAGGATAGAAAGGCAGAACATTTAGGGAGACAATTCCAGGGCTCAGCGCATTGGTAATACGGCCACCAAGGGTGAGCAATTAAAATCAAGAAGGTCAAGAGGCCAGAATTGGAAGTATGCAGATATCACAGAGGATTGAAGGGCTGGAAGAACATTTGAGAGAGAGGGAAGGATGTGGATTAGCAGGATTTGAAAACAAGGATACGAACATTGAAACCAAGATGCCACTAAAATGGGAGCAAAATAGGACAACTAGCACATGGATAATAGATGAACTGTCAGTGCAGAGATTGAAGGAGGAAATCAGTGAATATATTTCAGTAACAAAATTGTTACAGTACTTGTTTGGGCACTGGAGATTGAGGAATTTAAATGAGAGGCAAAAGTGGAGGAATTAGGAAAACATGCTCAGTTTGGCAATTGAAAAGTGCTGTTAATGACAGCTTAAAGACGTGAGCAACTCAGCTTTGCTGTTCCCTCTTTTCTGATGGAATTTATACAAACACATCCACTAATAAAATATGAATGGAACTGGGACAGAAATCATCTTCTAAATCTAGATACATAGGAAACAACAAAACTTTCAGCAATATAATACTGATTCAGAAACTAGAAATATTCCTACTGAGATTAAAAAAGGCCTATTTTTACAAAGTGATTTTACTGGAGCTGAAATACGCATATTGGTATTATCGTACCTTTCTAAACTCAATCAAAATTTAAATTTTATGCAGTTAAATTAACATTGTTTTTTGAATCATTGGACTGAATAAAATTTATATCGCTTTTTTGAAAAGCACATTATTTAGTAGACTTTTATTTGTCCAGCTGAAGGTTAGCTGTTACCACGCAACCATTAACAACAGAAAACCTATCTCTGTTCCCCTAGCACTGATTATAGGCCCTGCCATACATATTGGTTATTTTAGTCTAATTATAGTTCTTCATGTTTTCACATTTCAAATTTCCACTGTATTCTAGTAAACAAAACATTTTTACTGTCTTAACAGGGCAACCAACATGAAAGTGTGTGAGAGATAGTAGGAACTGCAGATGCTGGAGAATCCGAGACAACAAGGTGCAGGGCTGGATGAACACAGCAGGCCAAGCAGCA
>NC_063336.1:28236194-28278694 GCF_021869965.1 Rhincodon typus
TGCTGCTTGGCCTGCTGTGTTCATCCAGCCCTGCACCTTGTTGTCTCATGAAAGTGTGTGAAATGATTTTGCAACTTATTCCTTTTGAAAACCTGCAGCAAAATTGAAAGTCATCATCTAGAAATGATCATTTGCAATAATAACAAACGAGTACTGGATGTGTAAATATGCCAACACTCTAACCATTATTTCAACGTAGAGATTAACTTATTTATCTGAAATGGGTTGACACCTCTGATAATAAAGAATTACATTTACATTTTTTATTGTCACAGCTTTGCATACACCAGCTCCTACTAGTTTACAAACTCCATCTTGAAGATTGATTTGCCTAGTCTGAATCAAGACTGTTGCCTAGCTACAATATTAGTATAGCGTCTGCTGATGTTAAAGAATCATCTCTAAATTGCTATACTCAGACTGATAAATTATTACACATTTGTCTATGGTCATCGTATGGCTACATCCAACTCTAATTTCAGCTGAAGGTGCAAAATTCCTTTTAATGTATTTTTGTGAAAAAAGAATGTCCATTGAAAGTAGTTTGAGCCAGCAAGGCTCAATGTAATCTTCAGGAATGGAACCTCACATTTCAGCAAGGCAACTTGCAGCCCTCTGGATTGAATCATTGAGTTTAACAATTTCAGACCTTAAGTTCATGATTTCATTTTTTTTCTTTGTTTCAGTTTTATTCTTTCAGTTAGCTGCACAGTGGTTCTACAGGCCCATCCTCTGATTATTTTCTTATCCCAGCACCATGCCTTTTGTCCTGCAAAGTCTTACTTTTCAGTCAGTCAATCTCTCCTCCATTCCACCCTATCACAGACTTTCTATTTGTCCTTATTGCAGTACTAACTGCTCAAAACCTATCACGTACATCTCTAACTTTCCCCAATTCTGATCAAAGTTCACAAACTTGAAATGTTAACTCAGTTTCTCTTTCCATACAGATACTACCTAATCTACCGAGGTTTGTTTTCCAGCATTTTATGTTTGCATTTCAAAGTAAATTGCCTTCTTTTCACAGGCATCAAGTTTTGCTTTAAAATTAAAATGAGCTTGAGAAATTTCATCTTCCTGTTACACATGTATGCTTTCAGTAGAGGCCTGTAACAGTGATCAGGAGCAACAGTGCAGGCCATTTGCACCTTCCAACCTCTGAATGGTAAAGTCGCAATATCTCCACAACTGTTCCAAAAGATGTTGTTTTACACTGAACACACTAAAGATGGAACATGGGCTATTCCTGTCCATGGAGTCATTTTGCACTCTGATGCTGTGATACAAGTTTGGTGGCCTGTTGTTCTCTTCAAAGTTATGCCAAAATGATTCTTCAAGGTTGAGAAACAATGATATGCAGGAGATGAAGCAGGTTGATCAAGTGTTGAAACTGAAATGCAAATATGATTCAATAGGCAGGCACAGCATGGAGTGAAATAGTTAGGCTAAACCAGAAGAACTGTGATGAACCCAACTTCACCAAAAATCATTGTCCAGTATCTATGAAAATAAACAGAGGGTAGTTGTGGCGGGATGTTTTTCTGACTGGAGGTCTGTGACCAGTGGTGTTCCACAAGGATTTCTGTTCATATGTTCATATATTATATACATATATATAAATGATTTGGATGAAAATGTCGGTAGTCTCATTAGTAGCTTGCAGATCACACGAAAATTGGTCGAGTTATGGATAGTGAGTAAAGTTGTCAAAGGATACAGCAGGGTAAAGATCATTTGGAAAGTTGGGTAGAGAAATGGCAGATGAAGTTGAATCAGGAAAAGTGCAAGACGATGCATTTTTGGTGGTCAAATGCAAAAGGGAAGTATACGGTAAATGGCAAATTCCTTAGGAGCATTAATATAAAGTGGGATCTCAGGGTCCAAGTCCATAGCTCCCTGAAGTGGCAGCACAATTGGATACAGTGGTTGCCTTTATCAGTCAGGGCATTGAGTACAAAAGTGAGCAATTCATGTTGCAGCTGTAGAAAACATTCGTTAGGTGACATTTGGAGGAATGTTTGCAGTTCTGGAGGTTTTGGAGAGGACATAAAAGAGGGTTACCAGGTGTTGCTTCGATTGAAGTGTATTAGCTTTAATGAGAGGTTGGACAAATTAGACATCCCTAACTCTATGTTTACGTGAGAGCGTCAGAGGCTGAGTTGTGAACTGACAGAAATATATAAAATTATGAGAGACATGGATAGGGTGGACAGTTGGAGTCTTTTTCCCAGGGTGGAAAAGTTAAATACTAGGGAACGAAGGTTTAAAGTGAGAGAGGAAAAGTTTAAAGGAGATGTGCTAGAGCAGATAGGATAGCAGCGTTTAAGGGGCATTTAAACATAAACAGGCAGAGAATCGAGAGATATAGACTAAGTATAGGCACTTGGGATTAGTTTGGAATGGCATCATGCCTGGTGCAGACATGATGGGTCAAAGGGCCTGTTCATGTGCTGCACTGTTCTATGTTCTATTACAAAAAGAACCATAATACAAATGCCTTCTGGAAATTAAACAAAATCAAAGCCCACGTGTTAGACCAGTCTGCACAAACCCTTGTCAAAAAGCTGAGTAACTGAATCACAGAGCATTGCGTATAGCTTGTGTTCACCTCCTTAAGATCAACACTGCAGCATGTCACAACAATTAAAGGAGTCATTACTTCGTCACTAAGCAACCAAGAAAAGCAATTAAACATCTAATCACCTCAACAAACAAGCTGAAAAGGAAAACAAAATAAGGACATTATCTTGTCTTTCAGAGCTTGATAATACAATAAGTTACTTTGAAGTGTGAAAAGCTGTTATGTCAGCAAATATGGCAGCCATTTTTCTCACTTTAGGATCTCACAGACAGCCATTATAGATGATCAGTTGATAGTACTCATTGAGTGAGGATTGTCAGCTTGATTGCTCAGAGCTTTATTCAAAATTAAATTGTATAATGGCAGTAAACCTGCAAATTCAGAGTGAATTGTCTCAAGAAGACCACCACAACCATCTTTCTCCTGTCTGGAGCTGCAGATCTTCACAATGATGTGATGGAACAGTTTTAATGCATAAAGGTCTTCTGCACCAGATTTTCACACAGTTTCCAGGAATACTGACAGATACAATAACACCAGGAATACTTAATGCTTCTCTTTCCCCGTCAACACTTGTTCATTTTCAACATAGTATTCATAGTACATGCTAAGTACCAGTGAAAACTTTTTCCAGCTTTTTACTGTGTTAGATTTGCAGAATATAATTTGGTCATCAAGACTCAAACTAACTCTCAAAAATTAAGCTAAATGATTTCCACCAGGGGGTCTGACTACTTTTCACTCTAGTGTCAAATTGGATCAAGTCTTCAGATTTGGCTGTATTAACATTATTGATTCAGGTTCCAATAGCATTGAAAATTCAGCATTGTTGTGAAACATAGCCATTTAGGATTAACTCTAGTTATGTTGTGGGTGCGTCATTTGCAAATTGGTCAGGGAATGAATAGTTCCTCTGTGATTCACTCATATTCATTGACTCCAACACAGCTGTCTGCTGTTTTGATTGATTTCAGCGGAGACAGTATTGTGAGTGCACAGCACCAACACAGCTAGTCTGTACCATCTAAAGGGAGGTGTGTTGCACCTGGTGTTATGATCCTAACTGACGTTGCTACTGGACTAGTCAAATCCGAGACTGAAATCTGGCTTGATAGATCATATCTGTTTTATTCTATTTAACAAGGGTAGTCTTTCCCCGACAGACAAATACACATTGCTGCAGATTTTGGATTTAACAACAAAGGAGCAGTAGTTTATTATGCAAAATAAATTGAGATGAAATTGAATGACCCAAATTATTTACACATAACAGAATTTGAAAGATTTCAAAGCACACAACACAGTTCAATCCCATCTAACCCAACACTATCACTTACAGTACTTAAGCATCAGAGAGAATTCCCTTCTCTATCACTTGTATAGACATGGCTTATTTGTTTCCCTCATCTTACAGTCTGACAATTTAATATCTTGTTTCTTGATTATTCACACACAGAGCTTAAATCTTCTCAGCTTCAAATAATCTTTCAGGGTTCCAAACAGCACTTCTGGTCCATAACATTCAAATCAAAATCTAATACATCTAGCTCTAACCTGGGCTTCTGCAAACTGAAAAGAAAAGCTTTCCAAGCTATTGGGTTTCCCCTAAGCAAAAAAAAACCAATTCATCATTTGTCTAAACTGAAAGCAAGCTACTGCTTTTATATGTTTACTTGGTCTGACTGTAAAATTCTCACAATGTAAACAAATTCTTATTATCACTCCAGGAACTCTTTCTCTCATACCTTTTTTTAAAAATGGCATGCTCCAGATATATTGACAAAATAATCATTAAAACCCCTCTTACATGCCCCTAGTTCAAATTCCAAACTCTAAAATAAATAATATTACAATGTGTCTATAAATCATACACCTTACACCACATTGGACCATGATGTGGTAGTTATGGAAGAACCGAATCTAACATGGGAAAAAACAGAGAAGAGGTACATGGGACCACACTGGCTTTAAAATCTTCACAGGCCTCAGGAACAGATAAAGGAGGAGAGTTATCTTTTATCCACTAGGGGCCAAAACACACTCAAGGAAACAATGGGGGCAGATATCTATGGGAGTCAAACTTGGAGGATGTTGGTTGAAGTGCCTCAAAAAGACTAGTAGTGTTACACAAATGGACAAAATCAGTGAATGTATCTTCAAATGTTTTATTCTACCAACTATACCACTTGTTTTAGACACCCTTCAATTCATTTCACGCCTTTACTCATCAACAAATAATTCCTATCAATCAGGACTGACAACTAATAATATTTATATGCTTCCTCTTTCACTTATACAGTTGATGTAAGTCTTATAGCTCTATGTACAGCTTGTGTGCTAACTATTCAACCATGACAACCACATAGCTCAAATAAATTGGATTGTACTCACAGATATATTTGCCTCTCTCTTCTAGATTAAGTTGGCACACACATAGAGGCAGCAGGAGCAGGACAGGCATAACCACATGTCCTGACTCCCATGAAAGTGACAACACTTGCCATTATTGAGACTCCAACTGCTGAAGGCACAGCCAACAAAAAGGCTGTAAACATTGAAAATGATGGTAACCTCATACCTAACCATTCTTCTCAGATCTCACATCCTCCTCATCCCACAGTCTCTTCCCATTTACAAGTTCAGATGATTTAAGCACGTGCCTCTTAATTCACTGCTCCCCACTGTGGCCTTACCCTTGTACCATTCTTATTTCAGTCACCCGATGAGTGCAAACGGCTCAAGCAGCAAAAAGACAGCAATGAAGAACATGCACCATCATTTAATTTAGCAATAGCAGCCATTAGTTCAGATACCAAAACTGCACATTATTTGGAGAATGGCGTAAAGATGTGATCTGGGCGTGGTGGGACACTGGGCACAGGTGGTGTACTGACAGGACAAGAGACCAGGATACAAGAGATGCCAAATGGAAAAGCTTTACATGTGTTTTACGGTAACGGAGTCCTAAGACCATTTCAGTGAGGCAGCCTACGGAAGAAAGCAAATGGTTTGTTTAATAAAATGCTCGATTTATTGGCAAGTGTGAGAGTCAACCTACAGTCAAGGAGCATAGCACCAACTTGATACAGAATCTTACTATTATTCTCAGGATGGAAAATGACTTGCTTGCACTTCAGGGTCGGGGGTGTGGGGGGGAGGTGGTATTTCTGCATTAGCTGAATGTTCCAATCCTGGAGCTGCAGACTCTGCCACAGATGGGGGAGGTGCTGTTTGAGGAGGTTGGTGGGTGGGATGCACTGGATTCTACACACTCTTTCAGCTGTTGGTGTTTGACCTCCAGATGCTCCACTCGGTGCTGTTTAAAGTGGTTGGTGCCTTTGTGGTTGATTCGTCTCCGGTTTGTGCATTCTAAGGCAAGTGACTTCTGCTTATCAGTGGGGTAGATAAGTTTTCAAGGTGTCCTGGTAGCATTTCCGCTCCCCTCCTACTGATCGCTTACCATTGTGAGTTAGAAGACAGCACTCATTTAGGCATGCAGACAATATGCCTTTTGGACAGAGTTGATGTTACGTGCTGTAGAAGGGTTCTTTTTAAGGTATTTATAAAGGAGTATTTTAGCATTAAAGAAATTATTTTTATTACTTGTTTAAAACTCTTTAAATTTGTCCTATAAGTAAATAGAATGATTCATTCTATTCTTTCTTCATTTCTTTGCAAAATACTCATGTTTTATTGTTAAAACAAAATCTGCAACATGTCTTATCTTCCTGTAAGAACCACCTCAATATCACCAAATCAAATCAAATTATGATCTGTCAGCCAGGTTTCATTCTGAGATTTGACTTGTTCAGTAATTACATCAGCTGTGATCATAACAATACCACATAGATTTCTTGGGGATGATTCTTTATAAATATTCTTTGTTGTTTCCATATTTGTTTTAATCTGGGCATCTGTAATTTTTTGTTAATAATTCAAGGTTTTTGAGAAGATTTGTAACTCGGGTTGTTGATGTGCTCACTGACCTGATAAGTTTGTTCGCAGACACTTCATCACCATGCTAGGTAACATCATCAGTGCACCTCTGATGAAGCGTCAGTGTTCTGCCCTGCTTGCTATTTATGTGTCTCGGTTTGCTGAGCGGTTGGCATCACTTCTGAATTTGTAAACAAATGCCACCCACCCCAGCAAACTGAAACACATAAATAGCAAGCAGGACAGAACACCGACGCTTCATCAGAGGTGGACTGAGGTTGAATTTGAATGCAGAATACAGGGTTAATGGCAGGATTCTCGGCAGTGTGGAGAAACAGAGGGATCTTGGGGTCCACGTCCATAGATCCCTCAAAGTTGCTACTCAAGTTGATAGGGCTGTAAAGAAGGTGTGTGGTGTGTTGGCTTTCATTGGCAGGGGAATTGAGTTTAAGACCTGTGAGGTTATGCTGCAGCTCTATAAAACTCTGATTAGACCACACTTGGAATATTGTGTTCAGTTCTGGTCACCTCATTACAGGAAGGATGTGGAAGCTTTAGAGAGGGTGCAGAGGAGATTAACCAGGATGCTGCCTGGACTGGACGGCAGGTTTTATGAGGAAAGGTTGAGGGAGCTAGGGTGTTTTTTCATTGGAGCGAAGAAGGATGAGAGGTGACTTGATAGAGGTGTACAAGACGATGAGAGGCATAGACAGCGTGGATGGTCAGAGACTTTTTCCCAGGGTGGGGGAAATGACTATTACGAGGGGGCATAATTTTAAGGTGATTGGAGGAAGGTATAGGGAAGATGTCAGAGGTAGTTTCTTCACACAGAGAGTGATGGGCATGTGGAATGCACTGCCGGCAGTAGTAGTGGAGTCAGATACTTTAGAGACATTTAAGTGACTCTTGGAATAGGCACATGGAGGATAGTAAAATGTAGGGTATGCAGGGTAGATTGATCTTAGTAGGATAATAGGTCGGCACAAGATCATGAGCCGCAGGGCCTGTACTGTGCTGTACTGTTCTACGTTCTATGTTCTATGTTCAGACAGATTGAGAAGGGGCTACATGAACGTTATTAATTCACAGCTCACTGGCTGCACTGTGTACACACCTCTTGGTGACAACAAGATGAAAGAGCTTACTGTTACAGATGTAGAACTTAACAAAGGAGCCCTAACTCACAAAAACAGCTGGGATTTTAAAAAAAATGTTAAAAATCTGGACCTTGACACCAGGCTGCCTTCTTTCACGCTTAATGGAGGTGGCATTGGGAGTGGGCAGCCAACCTGCTTACAGGAAACAGTCTGGTTACCTAGTCAGGGAGGCGATGAGTGAGTGGTACTATCGCTAGACTATTAATCTAGAGAGCTGGTCAATGCTCCGGGGACCAGAATTTCATTCCTGCCATAGCATGTGGTGGAATTTGAATCCAACAAAAATCTGGAGTTAAGAGTCTAATGATGACCATGAAACCATTGCTGATTGTTGGAAAGAACCATCTGATTCTGTACTGTCCTTTAGTGAAGGGAACCTCTATCCTACATGTGACTCCAGGCACACAGCAATATGGTTGACTCTTAACTGCCATTTGGGATTTAGTGGTAGTGAGCAATGTCCACATCCATGAACAAGCAAAGAAAAAGTTCCAATGGGGTCGCCTGTTAATAAATTTACCAAATTTATAAATTGAAGTTAGCTAGCTAGGTTTTCTACAGCTAATGGAAGATGGACTGCAAGAGGTAAGTGCCTTTAATTTACCTGCTGAATGCAGTTTGCTTGCTTCATTTACCCATCCCCGAACCCCGTGATCAAACATCCCCGATCCTTCCAATTTCTTCCCAACGCTTCCAGCTCCCTGCCTGAGCCTTTCTGTTTCCCATACTGACCATTTTGATATTTCCCTTAGCTATTCTGATTCCCCACCTCCCCTCGCAACATTCCCGATCACCTTCACTGACCTTGCAATCTCCTTCTTTTCTGGGCTTTGAGCTCCCAATCCACACCTCAAATCCCTCCTCTTGTCTCTACTCTTCTCCCATCTCACAACCTCTGCTTTCCTCCTCTTCACTCCTTGGCTGCAGTCTGGTGGCAAAATCCTCTCTGTTTACCATCCAGTTGGTCTTTTACTCTGGCTGATTGCGGCTTTGGAGGCAGAGGTGAAGTATGACTAGGCCCTGCTTCTAAATTCAACAGGGTCTTAGCCTGATTGCATAATTGTCCCACCCAACCACTTACCGACCTCTGAGTCAACATCAGCGACAATATTTTGACATTACTTTGACTTCAACAAATCGAGTGAAGGCTTGAACTCTCTCAATTGGCAGTTGTCTGTAGCCATCAGCTATCACAATCTGAGAGACTAAATTACTGTTAGTTCAATATTGTGCTACATATCATTAAATGTTATAATGGGATAGTCATGTTATTTTGCAGCCCTTTGTTCCTGCAAATACCGATAAATAATATGAGCATCTTGTTTTGATGAATTATAGTTTGGAGTGTAACCTTTATATAGAGGATAAATAATTCATGACCGCATGTTCTTGACAGCAGCACGAGTCAGTGAGAGTTAGGGAGTCTAATAAAATAATGTCTCTTAGTTCCATCAACAGCATTGAGCTGGCCAGGTTAAAAGTACAGAATAAAGGTTCTTGATACAGTGAGAAATTTGTAATATTTCACTACGTGAACACTTCTTTGAACACTTGATCAGTGCTGCAGTCTGTGACGCATTAGTGGTGGTGAATATTGAATCAAAGATGAATCATACTATTTTTTTTAAATGATTGCCTGGACACTGTCCTTTATGGTTCGACTGACACTATCCTCAAGAACTATTGCAGCAAGTACAGGAATTTAAGCCCTACAGTCATATGAAGAAGTCTTTAGTACTGAGCCAGTATCTTGTTCAACAATCACTGATATATAATATCTCTTACACAATTAAAGGATTCTCTCTCTCCCTTCCTCAACTCAGACCAGTTTTGTTTTTCTTTGGCAAGTCAGAAAAAGAAGTTTATCTACAGTCTTCGTCAGGTTCTGTGTATCTTATGGGTTTAAGTATGATTAATCTCTAATGTGCACAACACAATCAGCATCTCTGCAATGCAGTAGAGCATCTTTCACCGTTCAGTTCAGCTTGTTGGGTAACTTGCCGAGTTGTCTTTTGTATATATATTTAATCCTGAAAATGACAGAGAGCTTCTCTTTGTCTCAGAGATGGGGTCATTTCTTTATTTAATCTGTAGCTCCTTCTCACAAAGAAGGAAATTCTTTGAAATTGAGTTAAATTCAAGAAAACACACAACTTGGTAGTTCTCAGTTTTATAACTCAGATACTCTGCATTCACTTCTTTGCAAAAAATTATACTTGATGATGCCACTGAGGCAGAAGGCTCACAAAGTAAAATGCAGAAATGACAGTGCCTTATCTTTAATAGAATCCTTCCAGCAACTGTAGGAATGATAGGATGGCTTCATTTCAATGGTATTTTCATGCCTTCTCTCATTATAGAACGGTACATGTGAACATAAAGAGATCTACAAAATTTAATTTAATTTAAAATCCCTCCTATATATTTATCTATATTAATATATCTATGTGTGCTGGAATTTTCTTCTATACACTGCCCAAATTGCTATGCAATTTAATGAGAAATGAAAAACATTTTTTGTTTAAATTCCTTCATTTAATTCATATAGGATTAATTGGCTGGTCGAACAGTTATTACTTAGACCTAGTTGCCCTTGAGAAGGTGGTTGTGAACTGAGCAAGTGACTAATGGTTTTTCCTGAATCTCAACAATCATCATTGTCAGAATGAGCTACAGGTTAAATGAAGAAGGCATGAGAATAACTTGGGCATGTTTTCAAAGCTCATGCTTAATTCTGCAATTGAAAAGTACCAGCAAATATACTTGCTTCTGGAGAGGAACTAGGTTTCTGATTAACCCACCCTCTTCTGATTGAGGCTAAGATTAGCCAAAGTTGACATGATGCTTAGATTTTCATGGAGATTGTAGCATATCCAAATCAGAACCAGGACCTGAAGTACAGCTTCCATTTCTAACACGTCCTGTTTGTGCCAACGGGAGTAATGGGGGCAAGAATTCAGCTAGACCATTTGAACTCAGTGTTGAGTAAGTTCACAGTTTGACAGCCCCAAGAAGCACTAGAAGACTACTTGTGTCACACTCATGCAAGATAGACTCTTGAAGTATGTATTCAAGATGGACACTTCACCTTAAAACAGAGTTAATAATGGACACTTTTCTTTGAAACAGAATGGAGTTGAAAGTCATATTTTCTTTTCTTTCCTGTTATATAACTGAATAAATCCCTCAAACTAAGCTTCTTTCCTGGATTAGTCATCAAAATATGAACAATAGCTTTGAGAAGTTATTAAAATGTTAACAGCTTTCCTATGAAATAATTGCTGCTCTCTCTAAGTAATGAAGGTGGTCCATAATGCTACCTGCAGATATTTTAGCTTTGAATTGGATTTTTTTTTTAATGGATGTGAAAATACTTTTTTCTATCACAATTGTGGATGTACAAGAGAAATTCAGATGCCATTGTTTGACAATGACCAAGTTATCACATACCATTTATGAGTAGACACTCTAGTAACATGTCAGAAACTAGGTCACTGATTAAGGACATTTAAGAATGCACATTTTGCAGCAAAGAAAGAACAGGACCTTGCCTAAGAACCATAAACACACAGACAAGCCGAGTTGGCCTTTATCTACCTAAAGTAAACAGAGCAGGTTTCAATGCAGGGGTTCAACTGCATATCAACGAGTATGAGCAAGCAAAGCCTGTTACTGCAAGCAATAAATAACTGCAAATTTATCTTCATAAATCTCCAGACTCTAATTATTCAGTGGATTGAAAAGGAATAGCAGCTTGCAATGTTTCAGGGCTTAATCTCGGGAGAAGCAAGTGTGACAGCGAATTTTAAGATCTAGGTGCACACTTCCTTTGTGGAATCCCAATATCTTCTTGAATGTGTTTACCTAAATAAATTGGTAAGTAAATGAGGTTGCAAATAGATTTGGGTGCTGGATACTGAAAATATGTCTTTTTTTAATAAAAAATTTATGAGAAAATCTGCCATATCCTGATCTGAACAGTTATAGCACTCATAGGAAGAATGCATGGTTTAAAATACCTTTCTTTTAAATTACTTCGATCCATGGTTAGTCAATAGATGGGAAAGGGACGGGTCCATCTTACCACAACAGCTATGTTTGATGTACAGTTAAGAATGCAAATGTTTGTTTTTATGTGGGATTAAATCCTTGAATAAATTAAATACATTTAATAGATTTTTTTCTGAATAAGGATTTTTTAAATGTGAAGGCTGTAACAAGTATTTAGAAATTTATGTTATTTCATTGCAGCAGGCAATGAGATCTGCTTACGCTAGATACTGAATACAATGTCATGGATAAGGATGAAAGGTGGTGGGTAGTATTCAGCAGCTTATGTGAACATCTTTGAACTGCATCCAGAGTGGCAAGCCAACTCTGTTCCATAAATACCCTACACCTTATCTCCAGAATGAAGGTTTCACAATTCAGGCCACTTTTTTCCAAAGCTGTGTGTGGCAAGCCCTAAAATCTCCAGGCTCTAAGCACCCACCTCTGGGGTGAAACTCTAGGCCTAGGTTTTTGGAGAAACTCGCAGATCTGGCAGCATCTGTGGAGAGAAAACAGTGTTAACATTTCAGGTCCAGTGACCCTTCTACAGAACCAGAAGCTGTGAGAAAATTTTGGTATTTATGATGATGGGGAGTTGGAGAAGGAGTGAGCAGATAGGTGGAGATGGAGCCCAGTGTGAGAAAGAGAAAAGTGGGGGTAAACAGCCAAAGGGATTATTGATAGCAAGCCAGGGAAGAAGCAAAGCCAGATAGGTGATAATGGACCATGAGTAGTTGAAAATGGGTTGACTGTGCTAAGAGCAACCCATTTCTTTAAAGGCTTCAGAACGCAACATTGAATTTAACAATTTCATGGCATGAACATCTCCTTCCCTATCTATTACCTACCCCCACAACCCCGGTCCTGTCATGAAATGGGTTGCTTTCAGCACAGAAAACCCATTTTGCGACATTTCATTATCACCTACCAGCTCCTATTCTTCCCTGGTTTACCATGAAGAATCGCTTTGTCTGCCTGCTCCCCACCCGGCCTTTTTTTCTCTTTCTATCTGAGCTCCCTCTCCACCAATCCACTCACTCCGTTTCCTGCCACCACCAATGATCCCTTCCCCACCACACCCCAGTCATCAGCATAAATACCACCTTTTCCTTTCTGCTTCCAAAGAAAGGTCACAGCATTCAAAATGTTAACTCTGTTCTCTCACCACAGATACTGCCAGACCTGCTAAGTTTCTCCAGCAATTCCTGTTTTTGTTTGTTTCAATTCTCTAGCATCCATAGCTCATTGTTTCATTTTAGTGCTTTGTTTGTAGCTGGTTTGACAGCAACATGAGTGAAGACTTCAAACCCGATCAAGGGGAAGAGAAATAGAAAAGGATAACTGCAAAGTTAGATCACTTTTTAAAAAGAATTTGGTATGAACCTAAACACAATAAACTATATTACCTTCCTATCTACACATCTGATAAGTTATTTCGCTGCTGTCTCCCCCCGCCCCTCGTATATCTCTGAAGTGGTCTCGCAAAGTTAAGAATTCTATTCTCCTGCACCTCGTCATATTTCTGAGACTCTAGCTTGCCCCCTTTACTGTCTCCATATCTCAGTCCTTGTCTCTACTGTCTGAGTCTCATTGACACAGAGGTCAATTTCAACATGCAGTTATAGTACATTTTAGTGTCAGTATGTCCTGCTCAGACTCAAACAGATCAGCTGCAACGTTTATTGAGAGCAGATGTTGCTCATTGGACTTCTGTATTTAAGAGTTGAGTTTTAGGGCTGTTGTGGCACAGTGATAGTGTCCCTACCTCAGGGCTGGATATCAAATTTACATCTGTTTTAGAGGTGTGTCATAACATGTTTAAACTGGATGATATAATAGAAACTGAGATATTAGTGTTAATAATTTGCTGATTGAGTATTTTGTTAATTTAGTGGTGACTTTATTTTTTTAAAGACAAGCCTAATTCTCCCTCCTAGGGTTTGGATTCCACACAGGGAAAGGGTCCATAATGGACAAGTGGAAACTGATGGTTGTACTATAATATAAAGTACATAAATCCCCGAAATTCTTTTGTTGCCTAATTCCAATGTGAATATTGGTTTATCACTTACTGGTAGAAAAAGTATTCAAAGAATCTACATAGACGTATAATGAGAACAATGTAATCAACAAAAAAAAAACAGATCTGAGGAGACTTGTCCAAAAGCTCAGTTGAGTATTTTCGGAGGATCTAACTGAGCAGAGGTGAAGAGAGGCAATTGCAGAATGTACAGCCAAAGGGAATGGAGGCACGGTCATCAAGTAGTGAGGTAAATGAAGATTTTGATGCACAACAAGATTGAGTCAAAGAAACGGAATGTTCTCACAGTGTGATAGCACTGAAGGAAGATTTTAGGAACATGAAGGGCCAATGTGTGGAGTATTCAAGCACAACAATATGGATTTAAAATTGAAGCACTGGAGCACAAGCAACTAACATAGGTCAGTGAGCACACAGATGATGGGTGTTCTGAATGATGAATTGCTGAAGTTATGGAGAATGGAGGTATGAAGGCCAACCAAAGGAAATTGAGAATACAGCAGTTGAACATGGATGTGACAAATGAATAAATGAGTATTTTGATGTCTTATTGGCTAAGGTAGGGACAGAGGTGAACCATATTAGAAAAAAGGAAAGAGTGAAAATCAGGTTCAAAAATCAGAGACATAGCCTGGGCCATTGGCCTGAAAGAGGGTCAGCAGCAAGGTAATGGAGTATCTGGCATAGGTCAAAGAAACTGAGGGAAGTTCTCCCAATTTTAATGGGCAGAAATTATGACTCATTCAAGGCTAGATGTGAAGACAAGCTGCCTTGGAGCACAGAGGCAGTGGAAGCATTCCTCAAATGGAACTTTATCTCAAATAATTGAATTATTGTGTTGAGGTATTCCATTAGGTAAGCAAAAGAGCACCCCAAATAAATTCGTGGCATTATCCTCCTGTCTTTAGAGCTACATCCTTCACTATGGAACTCTCCCTTTGACTTCCTGTTAACATTTGAACAATTTACATTAGCAGTCATATTTTTGTGCAGCTTATCTTTAAGGTACAGCTTGCCTTTAAGAAGACCAAGTTGGCTCCTACCACCAAGTCTACAAACAACATTGCCAAATGTTGCTGCATGCTGAGGTTCCAGGCTGTTCGGAGTTGAAGATACAGTGTGCCAAAATTACCATCATCCAGAAGGGATTTCTGTACCAAGTTTGCATGTTGCCCATCTCAATCTGAATGGGAGCAGGCTGGTTGCAAATCATGACCTCCCACCTACTCAGAAACAGTGCCATCCAGTTCCTAGACCAGAATAGATACATTGGCCTAACTTTAAGTTACATGAATGGCCTGTTTCCTCAATATAAAAAACAGATGATTTTGAAGAATATCATAAATTTGATTTCAAACTAATTTCTAGGTGGTATCTATTAACTCTGACAATATTTAAGAAGCAGTTGCAAGACAGCCCGTAGTGTGTGACATATTCCCAACCTGCAAAAATATACATCAGTAAAATTTTCTGATGTTTATTACACCACACATTTTTGTATTCATTAGGTAAAAGAAAGGACACAATGTGCAGAGAAAATTCATCAGTTACCAGGTTAAATTATGTGTATGTTTTTTTGAGTGCAAAATTAATAAAAAGATTTTTTATTATAAAGCCTTCCTGCAGAAACATGGTCTTAGTTCCTTCTTGACGTATTACAGCATTAAGAAAAGCTTATGGTAAATAATGTTTGTACAAATAGCTAATGACATTCAGTGGAAGGTCAGTTTTAATTTTACTGGGTGTCTGATTAATTGCCAGAGGCCATGTCAGCTTTATTACATACCCATGGGAGTGCCAACTCCGTAAGCTTTGGAATCTATGAGGCCTCCGATCTGTGTCAAGTTGCAGTTTCTCTGCGTGACAAACTCAATGGTCGTTGACTCCATTAGCAAGGCATAATCTGTGGTTAAGACACGCTGGATTCCTTCTTCATTATTTTTGACAAGCGCGGTCTGTTGTCTGCTGCTCATGAAGGCCCACATCTTTTCGTAGGTTGATATTTTGGATTTCTGCAATGAAGCATAAGAGACGTGCATGGAGGAGAGAGAAAAAAGAACACGGATGAATGATTTTTCTGACTGGGAAATAAAACTTTCTGCAGTGGTCCTGGGAAAAGAAGGCAACAAAGGAATTGAGTAAGATACCTTTCAAATTGCATTTTCTTTGAAACGTTGAGACCTACAGCAGCTGATGGCTGTAAAAAAAAAGCCTGAAAGGATGGTCAGGTTAATACCAGCACACAAACAATCACAACTTCTTCACAAAGTGTTCCTTTTCTACAGCTGACAGCAGTTTTCATGGTTCACGGAACACAAATAGAAAACCAAAGGAATGGATTTCAAACCACAAGTGGAGCTACACACTGGAAAGGAAATGGAAATTCAGTGATGAGCTTGGGAAATGTTCTGTGGCAGATTCTTTCAAACTTTTCACCTCAGAGCTATATAGGAGAGTGGATTGGAGCATTGTAAACACCACATACACATGAGCGACTGCAATTCATTTTGTTTTCATGGGCAGGAACATTTCAGATGGCAGGCTTTGCTCTTGTCCCCTGAATACAGCAGCTCCACAGTCGCTCAAAATTCCTCCTAGAGAGGCCAGCACTTGTCGTCTCAAAATGGCAGCAGTGACAAGGACTGGAGTGGGGTGGCAACAGGCAGTGCCTGTCTTCTAAGTCTTGGAGTCCAGGACCAGCTAAATACAGGGGCACCTCACAGCAGCAAGGGGAGGTTAATCCCTGGGGGGCAGGTGGGTGCCTTAATTGAGAAAGCAGGCGATGTGGGAGGGGAGGTGGTCGGGAGCACCTGAGAGACGCAAACCTTGGAACCTCGTAGGGGAGGGGTTGCCAAATATACAAAGGGGGCATTTGAGGGTGGTGCCCATAATAGTGTCATGGGCATTCATCTGAACCCTCTGGTGCCTTGGGTAGATTTGCAATCACCAATCCTTCTTGTTGGTATCAGTCTAAAAGTTACTGATGAGGAAAGATGCCCACATAAATTCTTCAACAGAGGAAAGGCTCAGTGATAGAAGATAGGCTTAATGAACAGTAAAGATTTACTACATAGTTGCTAGTTACTGTACAACTAAAATACATGATTATGTCTCATAGGACATCAGACTCAACCTAACAGTAAGTCCACATCACGACCACTGAAATGTTCCAGTACACACAACAAGCCAACAATGGACATTGCTCAACAATTGTCCCAGAGGCAGATTTTTATATCCTCATGGACAGAACTTGTTTTGAGAAACCAATTAATCCTTTCAGGTGCCAACTGCTTGAGTCAACAGGGTCAACAGAGTAGAGTGAGCTGCAGGGATTCCCCACTGGCCCTGCATTCCACCCTCAGTCTTGTCCTCTCATTTAATATTGCACACAATCAGGAGTGAGCAGGAAGGCCAAATGGGGAATGTCACCCTTGCACCAACTCATACCTTCCAGCAAACTGCCCACAGGGGATCAATAAAATTGCTCCTAATTCAAATTTAGAAACATATAACAATGTGAATCTTTGCAATGGTTAGCTTTACATATATAGAGTACCTGGACAAGGAATAACAATAAATTTAGAGATAAAAACAGACTTAATTTAGTGTAACATATTCATTAAAATAGATTTGAGGTGAAACGCATTATGTCATTTTTATTTCTTTTAACATTCTTTATTAACTATTTGGTTCATCCTTACTGATTGATGATTCTAGAGTTTAAACATATTAATTTAGATTGGTTTTGAATGAAATGATGTCAGCCTTGGCTCAGTACTAAAATTCTCATCGCCTCCTCCCTGCCCCACCTCAGAATCCAAAGTCTGTAGGTTTAATGTCCTCTCCAGAGGTTGGTTTATACATTCTCGAGACAAATGCTTGAGTACAGTACTAAAGGGTGCAGTACTGCTGAAGTGCTGCCTTTTACAGATGGGATGTTAAGCCAAAATGGGCATGTCAGATAAAAGGGGAGGCTTTAAAGAAGTAAGGGAAATTTCTCTAAGTATTCTCCCCTGCATTTATCTCCCATAACTGGCACCACCAAAACATCACCAACACCAGCTCAAGATGTCATATATCAATGTTATTCTTTGGGATGACGTGTGTAAATTGGCTACTGCTTTTCTCTAGTTTACAGCAGTGACCACACTTCAAATGTACTTCATTAACTTTCCAATCCCAGTGGACCATCCTAAGGTCACAAAATGCAATAAACAGTCTCTTGGTGGTAAAGACCTGGAATATTGCTGAAAAGGGGAGATTTCACTGAAGATTTTTCTTTCCATCACCAAAAGGTAATACAGAAATGCAAGTAATTTCTTTTATTAATTTGAAGATAAAAGATTAGATGTACATAGCACATTGCATACCCATAGGATGTTGCAAAGTAATTTACAATTAATTAATTACGAACAGAATGTGGTCATTGCTGTCATACAGGTGAATGTGGTAACCAATATGCAGACAGCAAAGTCCCAAAAACCTGGGAGAAATGGGCAGTTATTTGACCCTTCCTGGTGCTGTTAATTAAAGGATAAATTTTGGACAGGGGAGACCAGAAGAAATTCCCAATTCTTTTCAAGAATAAATCAGAAACAATGACTAAAGTTATATCCTCATTATGTCAGTAGTAATCTGGCAGAGTGAATCACCTTGTCATTGTAAAATACATCCAAAACCATCAAAATATATGGAAGTGAAAATCAGGCCACTTTCATATTGAACCGGCAATCCACTCCACATGATTATTAACTACACAATAAGCACAGAAATGTAAACCCAGTTGTTTCTATCCACCTAAGGCATATACTACTTCTTATTTCTATTCTTGAAGCCAATAAAAAGCCATAAGGTCATAAGACCATAGGATATAGGTGCAGAATTAGGCCAGTCGGCCTAACCTGTCTGCTCCGCCATTCAATCATGATCGACCTGTTTCTCAAACCCATTCTCCTGCTTTGTTCTGGTTCTCCTTGTTCCCTTTACTAATCAAGAACCTGAAATCTCTGTCTTAAATACACTCATTGACTTGGCCTCCACAGCTCTCAGTGGCAATCACTATCTGTTCTGCTGAAGGTTATCACCCTGAAATTCTAGTTCTGTTTTTCTCTCCATTGATGCAACCATGTAATGGTCAATTTAATACTAATTTTGGGAAAATTACTGGAATACATCATCCACATCCATAAGACCTGGAAGATAGGATTAAACTCGATGGATCTTTTTCAACCAAACATCCTATTTTTGTATCATAAATTTTTCCATGTTTCTAAGATAAAGTAACTTATCACTTTGATAGTTATGTCCCACTACAAACAGAGTCAGCATGAACTCTTTTGGATAGATCTTGTCTGACTTATCTAGTTAATGTTTCGAGGCATCTGCTATGGTTCTGAGGTAATGAGAACATTGACAAAATTGAAAGAACACAGAACTGGAAGCAAAATTGTGAAGTAGATTCATAATTTATTGGAAAGTAACAGACAGACTAGCGATAAATAGAATAATCTCTGATTGATGGGATGTGACAAGTGGTATTCTCTAGAGATTAGTACTGAAGACAGAGCTTTACACAACATACATTTGAATGATTTTTATGAAGAGATATTTAATCAAGTTTGCAGTTGACACTAAGGTCAAGAAATGGTATGCTTTTTGTTTCTTTTTCAGATGTAAAGTAGATTAGCCTGCAACCTATCTCCACAAGAGTTGCACACACTGCTAAGTTTGTGGGTGTCACTTGGTTGATGTCCAATGCACCTAAAACAAATATTTAGTACTTATGTTACTGAGGATCTAAAGCCTAATTGTAGATTGATTCTGTAAACCAGAAACATTAAACACAGTTGTCGTTGGGTTGACTAAATTCAGGATAAAAAATTTTGCCTGGTACCTAACTAGTGGTCATTAATGGGATTCCTAGAGGATGTCATCAAAAAGTTAAGACTAATTTTCTTTAACCTAATTGTGGAGCCTAAATGCTCACCCTACTTACAGGCATAGCTACAAGAAGATGATGTGCAATTTGCCAGTAATCTGCCTGAGGACTTTTTGATCGAATATAAATGAAGCTAGAAAAGTCATATAATTGAGCTTCAAACCTATCTGATCCACTGCTGGTTGATGCTGCCTGTTATCCATGCTATTTAAGTCAAGAAGCTGTATAATAGAGAGGAGAAAGTGCAATGATTGTAACAAGGTCAGTCAGGTGGATCGTATAGAATATGAGTTCCCTGATTGGGGCTATTAACCTGGTCCAATCAAGGAGCCCCGGCTGACAGTTATAAACAGGAGTGAGAGAGATTCTGGTCACTCTGAGAGAGCTGGATCAGTGTAAAGGGCCCTCCATGTGTAAGTAAAGGGTGACTTTGTCACGAGATACCGGCTTCTGTGGAGTTATTTCATAAAGTTACAAAGGGATGCATAAGTAGGGAAAATTAGGGTAAGGTGGTATTGATCATTTAGAGAACGATAAATTACCACATTTTCTTCCAGATAAGAGATTAGGAGCTGTTAGGATCAATGTGATTTAAGAATCTGTATACATATATACAGCAGTGTGTACCATCTGCAAAGCATCAACTCACCAAGGCTCCTCCGACAGCAATTTACAAACTCATAACCTTTACCATTTAACTGAATGTGAGCAGCAGCTACATTGGAGCACCATCATCAGCAAGTTCTCCTCCAAGCCACGTGCCATCCTGACCTGGAAATATATTACCATTCCTTCAACATTGCTGCGTCAACATCTTGGAATTCCCTTCTTAATTATGATGTCGATGTTCCTAAAATTCTCTACCCCACCCATGGACTGCAGCAGTTCAAGGCTGAAGATCACCCCCACCTTCTGGCTTAACTAATGGAGCACGCGTCTTGTGAATGAATTATAAAAATAATCTGGAATACACTCCCCAAAATGCTGAAGTTGCAGGGCCAAACCCCAAAGGAGGAAACAGTTTCTCTTATTCTACCTTATCATAGTTGGCTTGCATGGTGTCTTGCTATTGGTTGAAAAAACATCTTAAAGCCAGCTGAGGCTGCATTGCATAAATAACTGCTTCCGCTGCTGACCTGCACCCTGTACAAGAAAATATGCGATATACAGAGGCAAATCGCTGATTTGACACTTATCCAGGATCCAGATATAATGTATTAGAAATTGTAATACGCCGTGCTGTTGGCATATTTGTGCTTATTTTCTCATGCTGCCTTTACTGGGTACTATTCAAGGCTACTGCAGCTGTGCTCAGCTCAATAATGGAGTCTTGCACTATCCCCTCCACACTGTGTCTCTGTCTTCTACACAGAGAATTAACTTCTTCACTGCAGTGAAATCATGGTAACAAAATAACAGGATTTCATTGGAGAAATTCATGAAGATAGCATATTTTAAACCCCTTGTATGTCAAAGTTTAATTATTTTAATCTATGACACTTGAATCATTCGGGTTAAATTTTTCTTCTATTGGTATTCTGAAGGCAGTTTAAGTACCTTGCATTGTTCAACAGTGTATTACTTCTTGAAAAGATATAGCTAAGTCACTGCCTTGTCTTCAGAAAATGTCAATGTGTGCCTGACTGAGGAGAAAAGGGCTCAGCATAAATTGCTATACAGATCAATTTTGCAAAGAGATGAGTACATGCTCAGTGATTCTTGCAAACAAAGCACTGACTGTTCAATCTGGCTTGGGGAGATAATGCGTATGGATTCACTATAACTACTTCCAGCAGATACCAACAGAATGCTGTTACAGCAGCCAATAAACTGAAGCCCGATTAAGTTCAGTACCTATAAACTTTTAAAGTCAACAGGACAGAATTTTATTTAAGCCCACTTTGTGAAGTATGTGCAATGTGCCAAAATAGGAAAAATTTGCATTACAATCCATATCACTTTATTTCAATGACAGTGTTATACTGCAAGCAAGCAACTTCTCTGAATTTTAAGATTTCCTGTCAGAAAGAAAAAACAAAGAAAATCATACTTGAGCAGGGGTTATGAGGATCTAATTTTTTTTGTATAATAAACACGTCAGTCTAACAGAAGGATTCATCTTTCTCAAAGACAGTTAAAGTTGCTTTCCTTACTGCCTTCTCAGCTGGTGTATGAGCAAGGAAGATTAAAGCCAATAACAGATGCTGTATGCTGTATTAATACAGTTTATGGAAACGTGACAAACATAAAGTTTATTGCTTTTCAGGCATACATAGCATTTATTGTATTTGGTGACAGAAGTAGAGTTTATAGCAAGTCTAACAGAAATAGATTTTATAGCAACCAGTTATAAAATAGAGTTTATATCAGTTAATAATGAAGGCAAAGTTTACAGTGATCTGGAACAGAAAAGCAAGAGATTATAGTAGTCAAGAGAAGGATTAGGGTTTATAACAGTCTGTAATAGAATTAAGGTTTATCATCACCAATGTCAGTAGTAACTGTTACAATGATCCTAAACAAATTGGTGTTCATGACAATGTAGAAGTCAATAGTTTATATCATGTTGATAAAAGTCAACAAGGTTCTTTTCCTCCGATTTGTTTCCTCTGCTAAAGAGGCTGACTCCTGTTATACTACAGTTCAATTCAACCTCATACTGACCATGTTGTCCAAAATGCTCAATTATTCTTTCGAAAAAAATGCATTCATAAGGTATTAACATTGCTGGCATGGTTAGTATTTATTGTCCATCCCTATTTGCCCTTGAGAAGGCTGTGATTATAAATGATCTCAAAGTTTGCATTTTTGGTGTCTAATCCTCATTGATAAAGAAACTAGGCATTTGGGTTTCCAATTAATCTAAAGTTAACACCTAAACTGGAAATGAAATGGAAACTTTGGATTTCTGGGATCTGAGGCTGATTGAGATTAGTTAAAAGGCACAGAGTCACCTAAGGTCAGATCATCAAGTGAGGTAGCTGAAAAAGGATGAGCATAAAACAATGCCAAAAGTACAGAAGAGTGACAGATGGATCATACATATGAGCATCTAAATCACTTGGGAAAATTTGCTCATGGGAGTAGCCAATCAAAGAAAAGTCACTCATGCAAATAGAATGGAAGGAAAAGTGGAGGAGGTGCTCAGCCAATCATTGGTTGATTCTCCCCATGCTGCAGGGATGGGTCTACCAGCAGAAAGAGTAGAGAAACAGCCTTTGATTGGAGGAACAGTATGCAGCTTGGTAAGGAGGTGCCAGCAGTGATGGAATCACCACGAGTGGGAAGCCAAAGATGGAGAACCAAGGTCCAAGAGCTAATGTCTGAGAGCAGTGGGATGTGGGACAGATGCAGTAGAGGGAAGGGGCAGTACAGGTGACCTCAAACCACCCTTGGCTTGTGTGGGGAATTTTTAAAGGGTCAACTTTTTTCTGATCAAAGAATGGTCTTTAGTCAGATTGGGAGTTCCATCTGCTGGATCTCATGTCAGGGCATCAGCAAGGGGAAGATAGGAGGAGTTGCACTGAGAATACTGGGGAGAGGGAAGGAGAATTGGGGAGCACTGCAAGAGAGATGGAGTGGAAGAAGGAGCATACAAAGGGGAGAGAACACTTTAAAGTTTTCAACAAAGGAATAGTCAGCTAACTGGGATCCAAGAAAACTTTAAATTACTGCATAAAGATTGCGTTTTTAATTTTTATTTATTTTGGATCGGAGACCAAATTGGGAAAAGGACCACTTAAACCAAAGACTGAGTTGCTGCACTTCTAAAAACAAGTTTCTGAAACACATTATGAGTTGTGTTTACACTGTTGCTTTGTTCAAAAATGTTTTAGACCCAATAACACCTTGACTGTGTGTGCAGACCAAGCTTGGCCAAAGACATTGCTGATTGGATTTTCAATTGCGACTAGTTCTGAAGGCCAGGAATAATTAGCATTACAACAGCTCTCTGATTAGCTTGTGGAAAAGTTGACAGAGTGAATGCAAACAAGAAAAAAGCAAAATGTCTCTGGGCTGCAAGAAATAACATCTTTCTTTTTCTTTCTCTTTGCAGTGAAGTAACCGACAACTGGAAGATAGCTAGGTATTCTCTCTCATCACGTGTCATAAGCTGTTGCCTTTAACTAGAGACTGAAAGATTGAACAATTAATAAATCAACCAACCGGTGTCTCCAGCAAAGCACTGAAAGGATCTTGAAATAAGGAAATTGGAGATCAGAAGGACTTCGCAGAAACGAAAGGAACATCTCATTCAACCCTGTGAACTGGTGCTCTTGAACTGTATATCCCCAGTATTTTTCCTCTAGCCAAATTGTCTGTGTCTGTCTGCATTTGAGTGTAGAGATTTGGGAAAGGATAAAGATCAAGCTAGCAGACTTACAAGTCCATACTTTGTATTCCTGTGGTTAGAACTGATCTATTTGCAATAAATAATAGATATTTTGTTAAGTACAGAAATCTGGCCAGTGTTTTCTGTTAACCTAAGTCCATCAGACAGGTGAATCTGGGGACTTTGATTAATTCTTTAACTACTGTGA
Organism: Rhincodon typus; assembly: GCF_021869965.1. NCBI lineage: Eukaryota > Metazoa > Chordata > Chondrichthyes > Orectolobiformes > Rhincodontidae > Rhincodon > Rhincodon typus. Next base: position 28,260,439 of record NC_063336.1, read on the forward strand.
TGACCCCGAGAGTAGTGGGTCTTGAGTAGCAGTGCACTTTCCCAAGTGGGCTCTGACGACTTAAGGTAATGAATTCTTTGCAAGTGAATGTGGAATCCTAGTTCAAGTCTACACAAGTTAGGGAGCTATTATACTTGGGAAAAAAATGAAGTGGAGTCTGCTGTGATAAACACTGTCATTGTTAAATTCCAATCTGAGATTAAGACCTAAAATACAGTAAAGAGGGTTGTAATTGCCTAGGTAACAAGTTCCCACTTTCTGCATACACAATGCAAATAAATTAGCTGTTACCTCACTAGCTTATGGCAATGGTTTTTTGGCCGTAGAAGTGTGTGTCAATTATTTTGAAACAAAAACTTGTGTCAACTTGCGCCCATTGTCTTGTCTCCATTTTATTATTACAATGGGACAACATCCCCTTATTGATCAGTTAGTGAGAATCAAAAGCTGGTACCAGAGAAACAGAAATTAGCCCTGATAATCATGTTGTAACACTCAAGATGATCTCAAAAGGAGCATTTGAGAAAGCACATTTCAGCACCTGATACCAATGCTGTACCTAGGAACAGTAATGAAGGAAAACAGTAAGGTCACTCTCAATATTTCAACCCTTTCTGATTGACCCACACTGGCAATACCTTGTTGTTCAAGGCTGCCAGAGAGTGCTTCAATAAAGGTACTTCTGGAGATTCTGCAGAAATGCATCATTTTGGTGAAGACTGTGCCTGTGGAACTCGGGAACAAAAACAAAAGTTGCTGGAAAACCTCAGCAGGTCTGGCAGCATCTGTGAAGGAAAATACAGAGTTAACGTTTCAGGTCTGGTGACCCTTCCACAGAACTGTGGAACTCAGGCTGGTTGAGAGATTCTGTGAGATAAGTATCAGAAACTGAATCATCGAAGAAAATGAGCTGAAATTCTACTGGAGATAGTTCTGAGATTTGAAGGACTTTGTGATCGAAATTAATTCCATGAGCTACCCATTTAACCAATGATATCTATCTTTATTGCACCTGCAATTTAATGTGCAATTTAGATTTTATGTTATGTTGATTTTACCATTATCAGAAGAATCCTAGAATGCATCATTGGTTTTCATGATGCCTTCATAACATTTTGTTCAAGACTTCTGTCTGACTCCCAGTAAACCAACCTCATACTGACGTTGTACTGAATGTCACATCATCATGATGTGTAATTGCAATAAAGCTCAGAGTCTATGCTAATGATCTTCAATTACTCTGCAGTCTTTGACATCTAACTTCCAGTAGTAGTATGACTACCTTCTATTGCATCATATCACACAAGTAGTAAGAAATAAGAAAACAATTTATTGCAAGATTTGGAGCAGCAGCTTGCAAACATGTAACAGTCTTCCATATCTGAATGGAAATTCCTTCTCACAAATCCCTAAGGACTCAGATTTGATGAAATAATGGAGGGGCTTAATGCAGGGGGTGCAATGGATGTTGTGTTTTTAAATGTGACAGCCACCGCACACAAAAATATTTCATTCACTGGTATCACCAACCCTCAAAATGAAGATCAGAACCTGAAGCATGAATACACTTGTGGCGAATTCCACCAGCGACAGACTGGAACAGCATACTGCTATTATTGCCTGGAAGGTCAGACATTTCAACATTGGCATTGCTGCCTGAAGCAATACCCAGTAGGCAGGGGAAGGCGAGCTCAAAGAACAAGGTGGCAGTTATATCTTCTTCTGGAAAGGTAGGTCAGATGAAGTAAGAATTGGCTTCCCCAATAAAAGCAAGCTACTTGGAAATCTCAGAGTCTCCCCTTGCAAGATAAACAAATCCTTCGGTTCACCCTTGCGCGCAACTACTGCACTACAGTCCTCAGCACATTCATCCTAATACTGGATGTTTCAGCTGAGTCCAAAGATGAATTTTACATTGACCACAAACCATTCATGACCTGAGTCTCAATGGGCAGCAAGTTGACCCTCATTGGCTACTTCCAACACATGAGCTGAAATATATACAATTCTCTGGGTGATATAATCGGCAGAGAAAGGTTAGGGAAATCTAACAGATATTATACCCTGCTCCTGACAAAGTGCCTAGAACATGGTCTTAATAACCAACACGTTGTTCTGCCAGAGAGATGATTAGAAGACTTCATGGCAACATCCTCGCTGAAAACAGCACAACCTGCTATACTACATCAGCATCTGAGTGAGGGATCGCAAGGACATGCTTTTCACCCATGACATAAGAGGAGCTGATGACTGCTGCATGGACCATCATCTAATTCTCAAATTCATTAACATGAGCAATGCCCCATAGCAACGATGGCAACAAAAATAAGGATAGGAGCCACAATGTAGGAGATCCAGCTAGCTGGTAACCATGGTGAGTCATGGTTTCTTTAGCACAGTCACGACTACCTATGGTCCTTGTACCCATGGCCTCTCTCCAGGGAAGGCCAGAACAGAAAGCTGCTCATTCAGGTCTGAGAAGCAGTTGGCATCTGCTGGGAGGAGTACTCTGAAGATCTCCTTAACAGAGATTCTGTCTTCAGACTGAACGCTGTCATTACTCTATGTTGCCTGCAACTTCAGAAAAGGGTGTTCCGCTGTTTTAGAATTACAAGGCATCAAGAGCAGGTGAATCTCTGTCAAAGCACCCATAGATGGCAGAGCAGTGTGAAATAGGAGTGACCTCATTTCCCTTTAGTGGCGAGAAGACAGCACAGTGAGAGGTTGAAGAGATGTTGCAATCATCACCATCTAAAGGAAGGAGAAAGGTCCAACTGCAGAGGAATTTCCTACAGTTGGCTACAATGTAAGTTGCTACAAGAATTTTCTTCAGTTGTATTCTCCCTGAGGCTGAAGAGCTCCTTCCAGAGATGCAATGTGAATTCCACCTTCTAAGGGGATGGGGGGATGGATGGGGAGTGGATACGATCTTCACCACAGAACAGTTGCAAGAGAAATGCAGGGAACAGCATCAACCCTTGTACATGCCCACACCCCCCAAATGTTTCTCTCCATTGTTCACCTGCTCCAAGCAATCCTAGGCAATGGATCCATCACAGGCCAATTCATATTTAAACCATTGTCAGACAAGATTGTGCTATCGCACTTGTGCTCGTCTTGATTCTTCTTGCTACAATGCTCCATCTCCCCCTCAATACTTTCCCACTGGAATGGAGCTAATCTACAGAACAAGCAGGAACCTGTTCAACTTTTGCTACCTGCAGGCCAGTTCCAAGGTCATCTCATCCTCTGTCACTGAATTTCGGAACACAGATGATGCTTGTGTCAGTGCAAACTCTAAGACTGAACTCCAAGTCATCGTCCACACCTTCGCTGAGGCTGGGGAGACCATGGGCCTAACACTGAACATTTTCACAACAAGATCCTCTACCAACCTTGCCCCGCCACATCACACTTAACCTAGTTATCAAAATTCATGAGAAGGCATTGGACAATCTGGACAATTTTCCACACCTGGGGAGCCTTCTGTCAACAAGGGCAGACATCAATGACGAGGTTCAACATTGCTTTCAGTGTGCCAGCATAGCCTTTGGATGCCTGAGGATCAAAATGTTTGAAGGCCAGGAGTTCGAACACAAACTCAAGCTCAGGTTCTACAGAGCAGTAATGATACCTACCCACCTACATGGCTCAGAGATATGGTCTTTATAGAGACACCTCAAAACCCTGTAGATGTATTACCTGCACTGCTTCCACGAGATCCTAAAAATTCATTAGCCATATTCTGCATGCCTGACACGAGACTCCCGAAATGTGCACTCTACTCAGAATTTCAACAATGGCAAGTGTGGAGCTGAGAAAACACTTCAATTACATCCTCAAAGCCTCCTTGAAAAAGTACAACATTCTCAATGACATTTCGGAAACCCTGGCCTAAGACAGCCCAAAGAAGAAGGAAAGCATCTGGGAAGGATCTGTACACCTTGAGTCTCATTGCCGAAGCTGAATTCAAGCACTGACAAAGAAGATAGCACATGGCAACTCAAGCATCCCACTCTGCCATACCCCAAACCAACTACTGCCTTGTCTGTGATGAGACTGCAGCTGGAAAAATGGACTCTTCAGTCTCCTGAGAACTCAAACTTAGTGCGGGAACAATTTATGCTCGACAACGAAGAACTGCGTCAGAGAGGAGATGGCACTCAAGTGGGGAAACTGGGCTTTTTCTTCTGACAGCAGAGACATTTAAGAACCAATTGTGGGAATCAACAGATTTGATAGGCTAAATAAGTAGAAATTGTTTCCAGTGATAGAATGGTTAGTAACCAGAGGGCACAGATTTAAGGTAATTAGCAAAGGAACAGAAGCAAAGTTGTTGTGATCTGGAATGCACTGTCAAAAGATTGTTGGAAGGAGATTCAATAATTTAATAATAATTTGGAATGGAATTAAATAGATATTAAAGGCAGAAAAAGTAGAGATCTGGGGAAAGGATGGGGGAAGTTGACTAATTGGATAGTTCTACTCGAGAAATAATGTAGGTACGATGGCCTGCCTGGACTCCTTCTCTGCTGTATAATTCTGCTATTCTACCAAGACCAATTATTGATCAGTTTCTCTGCCACTCTTTAAAGGGATTTTTTTAAAGCATCAATACAGACTCTCCAAAGGGGGTCAACACAGACACGCCATGGGGGTTAGCCAAAATGAGTTAATCTGCCTGCATTAAGAATCCTACAAACTTGATTATTTTCCCTGCATTTCAAAACAAAAATGGATCTGATTACTCAGTGTGACATTCATCTCACTCGGGCCTGGCTTCTTGTTAATTTGGTCGTTAAGTGTGTCTAAGACACAGTGATACTGACGTTGTCACAATTGAGTTGCTTTGTTGCATTCCAAGGTCTTGCTACTTTGTTAAAAAATACAGAGCCGTAGGAGTCAATATCCACAGCAAGAAGAGGTACTTTGACTATTAACGTGATCATATTTGTAATCTAGAGTACAGCAATATATCAGGACTCAGAAATGGGTCTGGCACAGTTTGCAGCAATTGCTTTTGAATCAAATAGTTGTAGAAAATAAATGCTGTATTTGTACATGCAACAATAATGGCTGCAGTTCAAAGTAGTTTCTTGTACCGAAAGTCCTTCAGGCACTTGCTGAAATATATGTTACAATTTTCACTTCTTTCCTTTACCTTTCTTGACAATTTCTCCTACTACAGTACAAAGCTGTTTTTTTCATGCATACAGCCTTTCATCCTTGGCACTATTTACAGGCCAATACATATCATATGAACAATACAGAATCAACAGAAAGGAGAATGCCATTTGCCCCCTTGAGTCTGCTAAATGACGACTTCAGTTCTGCTTTCCCACCTTATCACCTTATCTCTCAATGACCTTAGTGTCCATAAGATACAGGAGCAGAATGAGGCCATTTGACCCATCAAGTCTTCTCCACCAGTGTCCAAAATCTACTGATCTTAGTGTTGAATACACACACAGCCTGAGTGTAGAAATGTCTGCTTTCACGTTGCTTAGTGACTGACTCCTCATTGAGACTATGAAAGCGTGTTGTACACTCTTCAGTTTGGGAAAAAAAAGTCTCTCAGCATCCAGCATGATAAATCATCTCAGCATGAAATACATTTCAATCATTTCTCATTCTTCAAAATTCCAGAGACTAGTGGTTTGTGTGAAACAATCCAGTCCCATGGGGCTACCGTCTCACTCTGAATGCACCTTCACTGTACTGTCTCCAAGACAAGTAGACCCTCCCTTGAGTACAGTGACCAAACTATAAATAGTACCCAGGAGTCCTCTCACTAATGTCCCATCTAATCTTAGGAAGACTTATTTAATGTTATACTCTTAATACCTTGCAAGGCAGGCTAACATCCTCTTTTGTTATTTCATCTGTTTGCTGTATCTGCATGCTAACGTTAAGTGACTTCTATGCAAGAAACTCCAAAGTCTCTTGCAAACATATTGCTCCTTGACTTTTAAAAAGGGTTCCACTTTCCCATTCTTTCTGCTAAGGAGAATAATTTCACATTGCCATTCATTGGAGAACTGGGTCCCCAAACTTCCCTTCTGATTTAATGCTCCCCAGATCCCAGAACCAAAATCAGCAAGAGGAAGGCACAAAACCTAGTTTGTATTCTATGACTATTATGCTCTGGGTAACAAACTTGAGCACGATTTTTTAATTTTTAATATGTATTCCCTGATATGTGAACCTTTCCCCAACACGAGCAATTTACCTGTGGCAGTTTTATCTATTTCCTTTGTAATCTTCAAAATTTCCATTATGTCACTGTTCGATATCCTCTTTCCCAGATAACACCCACAGACTTCTTCAACTACTGATACCTGTTACCTCACTACTTTCTCTGAAAAGTAAATTGCCTACAGCTCAAAAACATCAACTTTGATGTTCATGATTGTTTTAGCAAGGTTAAGGTATCCCAAAATTCTGCACAGAAGTGTCATCAGAATAAACAAGACAAATAGCAAGTGGAAGAAGGAACGGTGGCCAAAGCTTAGAATGAAGAGGTGATGTTTAATGGGGATCTTACAGAATAAGGAGATGATGCATTACAGAGCGTATGTTTCAGTGCAGGGCCTATGTAGCTGAAAGTATCATTTCAATAATGGAGCAAAAAGGGGACCTGATGTGGAAGAAGCTTGAATCAGAAGTTCAGGGATTTGGGAGAATGTGTGGGAGGGAGAGGGGGAGGTTGGTTGTTAGATGATGTGAAGAAGCAGCTAGATCATAGGAAAATGGAGGAGTGAGGCCATGAAGAGATTTAAATACGAGCAGTGAAGAGATTGAAATTCAGTCCAGAATGAATAATTGTGAAGGCGCATCGAATTTCATTATTTATAAATACAATTTAAAACACTGTAAAGAAAGCGATCAGAAAGGACAGAGGTGCCACATAATGACATTCAATTTTGAGTACGAAATCTTTCATAGTGTTAATATTTCTGAGTGATATTTAAGGGATATTGAAAGTTTGAGGGAGGAACTTCATGAATGGGGGAGCTGAAGAAAGACTGAAGAGCAGTTTGTATCTCTAGAAAGCAAATATGCAAATTAGCTTTAAATAGAAAGCCAGTTAATGTTGATTGATCCATTTAAAGCAGAGTAGGGCAAATATCTGGCTGTGAAATAGATTAGTTGATTGATTCATTTTTTTTGGAAGCAATTTGCAGGCTGTAATTAAAACAATGCTATGTAATTTCATTAATATGTGAAATGAGTTCATCCTTGTTGAGGCAGTTCACTAATCAAAAGCCCATCAAGTTGACATTTCTTTGCTGACTTGGTGACAAATGGTATCCTTTCCAAAATAAAAATCAGAAATGCCAAGTTTCCCAATTTTTCTGTAAATAAATAGCTTCCCAATTACACTGTTAGCAGAATGAATGTTTCTGGTTGACCATAGGGATTTGAGAGGCAAGTGATCATCTAGACCTGATGAGATCTCCTAGATGGGTTTGAGAGCAAGTGGCATGATCTTTTCAATTTGAATTTATCCAAGAAAGTATCAAACAGCTCGGATCTCTTTGCTGATAACACTGCAAGTCTCTATTCACAGATACAATATGTGCCTGCAAAAAAAGGCTATCAATGAGAGTATATAACACCACTAGTCTCTCACTGTAAAGAAAATGTGACTCAAACCAGAAATAGTTCCAGTTGTGAGTTATAAGTGCAGGGTCAACTGAAATTTTCTGGACTGAAAAATTAATAGGATTTTATTTGGTAGGAGCATCAAGGGCTTTGGAATGAGGGCAGATAAATTGAGTTTACGGACAAATCAAATCATAGAGCAGACTTGAGGGGAAATGTTTTTTCCTGTTCCTGTATTATTAAGCTAAACATTAATACTGCTACTCTTGTCTCTCCCTCTACAGACTGAATCTTGCATTGCTTAAAATATTTATGCAAACGTTGCAATGTTCTGAGCCTCAGCTATTGCCTTGTGCAAAGCATTCCATGCTCCAACCGCCTTTTGTTTCTCCTCTGTTTTTCTTGTCAACAGTTGTGCAGTGTATTTATAATAAATGTGACTCAATTTCTTTGGATCCCATTATTTATCTCAGCTCTAACCTCCATGGGATGGAAGTCCTACTGGATTCTGACACAGTTCCAGGTCACAGTTCTCAACCATAGAAAATAATAACCACCTTTGCTTTAATTCAGATGAACTCAAATGGTTTAATGTCCTTTCTACAATTCATCACACTGTTCCACTGTCCATCACAAAGAGCTGAGCATTTTACTTAAGCCAACGCTTATCCTTCAAAAGCAAATTAACTGGTCATTTATCTCATTCCGGATTGAAGTTTGGTTGTTATCTTTTTATCATTATTATCACTTCTCAACATTTGCGTATCACTAGCAAAACCAATAATCATTTATTGCTCATCTTGTACCCAGAAGCTTCATTATCACTTTTTCAATATTACCATCCTTCCTATTTTGTTTTTAAGTTCCAGTTTTCAAACAGCAATCATGGAATTAGAAGTTACTGGTTATTGTCATAGACACTAGTTTTAGCCTCTGGACCTGTAGCCCAATGTTACATTTAGTGAGCTATTGCTAATTATATTACACTAGTACGAACTATTTAATTATATTTCATTGGTTTTAGGGTCTCTGAAGTCATGAAATTCCGTGCATAAATGTAAGTTGTTATTAGTAATCATCTCTTATGCTTGTCCAGGTTTTATTTCTTCTGATGATTCCAGGACAGAGCAGTATAATATTTCTTTTCTAATTATTAAAGCCCATTGAAGTCAGAAAGTTGATTTTCTGCCAAAGGTCTGTGCTGTTAATAAGCAATTCATTTGTTTGGCGATTATATTATTCAACTAGTAATTTGGAGAGAGTTCAGATCATACCATTATAATTTGAGCTTGTGAATTCAGGTTAAAAATATAAGCGAACAAGAAACTGGTGCTTGAGAAAGTAATCACAAAGCCATGGAACATGATGTGGATAGTAGTAACAAACAGGATAGAGAGCCTAGTTCAACAGAGAGCACCACTGAGCAGTCACATTGAAAGAACAAAGGGCAAGTGCAAAACTTGTACCAAGATGTTCTTCAGAATCTGGAGAAATTTCTCTACAAGAAGTCCGAACATAAGTGTGTTGTAAAGAGTATGTACATAGAGACTCCTTTTAAAACTAAGAAAATGTAGTGAGGGTTTTATAAATATTCAGACTTTTTGAGGTGAATCTTGTGTGGGAAGTTCTTTTCTGTAAAAAAACGACAGCTTTTCTGTACATAAAGCTAGAGAGCTAGGTTTGAGAAAAAGTAATCACAAATTGCCATAGCAACTTAGATGCTTTACTAATGTCATTTAGGAAAGGAAGCTCATCATCTGTATCAGGTATGCCCTATACCTTACTTCAGTCCAACTCCAACATGTTAGCTCTTAATTGTTCTCTGAAATAGTTTAGCAAGCCACTTGGCTTTATTAAAGTGCTGCACTGTGCTGATTCAAAAAGAAGACTGTCCATCACCTCCATGGCACATTAATATAGGCCTTAGCAGTGATGCCCAAATCCTGAGGATTAATTTAAAGCATTGTAATCTTACAGGCTTTGTTATTCAAATTCAAACAGCAGTATTAACAAGCAATATTGTAAAATAGTGACTAATCTAAAGATCATATCCCACTTTGGGGACAATGGATATGATCATACAATACTGCATCTCCAGCAAAATACCAACTTGATGAGCTGTTTCTTTTCAAACATATTCTACAGGGTATCAAAAGTGTGACTACTCTTATATATGCATAATTTCTGTCATTGACTTTAACCTTGTAGGTGGGGAGGGGATTAAAATAGGACTGCCACATTATATAAAAACAGCAGCTACCTAACAATAGCAATCACACTGATCAGGCGTTATGCTATTTTCTTATCAAAGTAGGGAGTCGCATGTTCTGAAATGTAATTGTGAAATCATTTCAGTCAGCACATCTGAGGCAATTTAAGTAGAAAATGGGATACCAATCTTAAGGTGTGTTTTTTTATGCTGTGATTGGTAGAATTGATATTGGAGCTGCAAACTGCATCATGTTGCCCACCTGGAAGATTGCAAGAAATATAGAAATTAAGTCACCATGAAAAATTGCAACAGTTGCTTTGTCTAAAAGCTAAGGGTCTAAGGCAACAGTAACAATGAAAAGTGTTGACAAGCAGATTAAGTAAATCAGGAAGTAGTAGTTGAGTGACACGAGACAAAGTTTGAGCATTGCCGGAAACACTGGTTGGTTTCTTCATACAAGTAGATCCTTCTAAATAGAATAGAAACAAAAGTAAAAATATATATTGCATCACTACGATCACCTTATTACAAAGAACTAATAAATCACTGTGGCAGTACATTTATTCACCAAAAATCACCTCTGCGTGCTTGGAGCACCCAACAATGCTTAATGGGGAAAAAAATTAACCAGACAAACAAGGACTTTTGAATCTGTGATGGTACATGCAGTTTTGAAACACATAATGTAGAGATTATCATAGAATTCTGATAGTGTGGAAACATGCCCTTTGGCCCAACAAGTCCACACTGACCCTCACAGCATCCCACCCAGACTCACCCCCTTACAACCCACCTAATCTATGCATCCCTGAACACTATGGGCAATTTAGCATAGCCAATTTGCCTAGCCTGCACATCTTTGGATTGTGGGAAGAAACTGGAGCACCCAGAGGAAACCCATGCAGACACAGGGAGAACATGCAAACTCCATGCAGACAGTTGCCCAAGGCTGGAATTGAACCTGGGTCCCTGGTGCTGTGAGGCACTGTGCCACCCTTTTATACAGAGTAATTTCCATGAACTATGAAATGAAAAGAGGGAGTAACTTGTTTTCTATGATACCTTTCACAACCTCGGGACATTCCAAGATGTCGTGATGAGGTCCTTTTTGAAGTGGAATGTAGCAAAGCATGACAACCATTGTTGTCAGCAACGAGGTCCCAAAAACAACAATGAGAAAAATCTGATAATCTGTTTTGAGATGTTTATTGAGAGATAAATATATGTCAAGACACCAGAAGAACTTCATGCCTTCTTCAAGAAAAGTGCTGTACTCCCTTATGACTGCCTAAGAGTGAAATGTGGAACCTTGGTTTAGTGTCCTACCCAAAGCAGAGACTAGGCATATTCACATGCTCTTAGCTGTAGTTAGTAACAGGATGGTACTTCTTCCAGGATGTACTTCTTCTCTAGGTTGGCAATCAATTATTTTGGGATGATCTCCATGGGGAATTTTACTAAATTATCTCCAGTGAAGAAGTTACTAACAAGATAGTTTTCTTTCTGTACCTTTTGACTTTTAAAATGAATCAGCCAACACAAATTAAACATGAATTAAAAGATAAAAAAATTACTTCAAATAAAAAAAAGTAAATTCCACTTTAAATAGATGAGCAAAGATACATTTTATGTAATTGCATGCATTCATCATTCTTCACAAACGGGTGGCACTGCATGGCTACACAGTACCGCACATGCTGTTCTTTATTCATGCTGGTTGTTTGAGGAGTCCTATCCAACAACGGCTTTCATCAGCAAGGCACGTTAGTACAATCCTCTTTTCCTCTGATATCAACAAATCTGATGGAGTAGCTTTCCAAAGTTCACTTCTGGGGAAATACTTGGCTCTTTAGCATCTCCAACCTATTCATACAGCTTTCCAGGATTCAGACCAATTCACAGTGTGTCTCCGGAATTCATATCTCATTTTCTATCAGACTGAAGAACTGAACTCTTATTGATAGAAAAATATTAGTTTCTACTCACAAAAATTTGATGTTTCACTCTTTCTCTGACTGCAGTCATGTCTCAATGTGGGCTTCAGCCTTCAAAAGCTGTGCTATAGCTCTCCTTTGTGTCTGTATTTGTCCTTTACCTCCAGTCACATGATGCTCATACATTAACTGTCTTCCATTTGATACTGCTTTCAGTCAAGGGTTGCCAGGTTATATGGGCTAGTACTACTATTTATTCAAGAAAATTACCATAAATCCTAGCATACAAGTTGACATGGCACACAAAACCATCCCATTTTGTTTCAGTCCCAATAATCATGTTTTTATACATACTCTGCATTGTAACATGTCCAACCAAATGTTAAACTCTCATTTAGTAGTCGGCCTCTGTTTTCTCCTCACAAATACATATTTTCTTAATTGGTACCTTACAATTAGGCATAAGGGATTAATCATGTGTTGCAAATGTGCAAGGGAGTTTAAGACACACCAGTCTTTGAGTCAGAAGCAGATGATATTTCAAAATGATGACCACCCATGCCATCATTTCACCTTTATACTTAATGTATAAGTCAACCCATATTTTTGAGGAATTTTTCAAGGTTTCAAAAGTCACTTGTATGCCAACATTTTTGACCCCCTGAAAATTAATGCAAACTTTTAAAAGTCTTTTTCATCATTCATAAAGCCAATTACAGACTTTGGATTGGGGTCATCACAATTTATATACACCAGTCAACTAATGAATAAAGCTTCTAAAAACTTAATTAATTTTTTTTAATGAACATAAGCAGTGTTCCTGCACAAACAAAAAATCTCAAACATGGTACACTGTCTATTAAATATATCAAGAATTGTCACAAAACAGAAGAACACCACTCTGCCTGTCTTATCTGCACCGGTTATGTGACCATTTGGACTTGGTGTCAAACTTCCTGACCTTTCCCCATAACTCTGTACGTTGGACGATTTTTTAAAAATAGAAGCAGTGTCCTTTTGAATGCTTTAATTGAATCTATCTCCACCACAACTTCAGGTAGTGTATCTCAAAGCTGAATGAATCGCTGTGTGAAAAATTGTTTTGTCACTCTGTATTTGCTTCTTTTTCAAAATGCTGTAAAGCTGTGCCCTCTGATTCTCAATCCATTTGCAACTGAGAGCAGGTTCTCCCTATATACTCTATCCAGACCTTCATGATCTTGAAAACTTCAACCAAATCTTCCCTGAGCCTTCACTTCCCCAAGAAACCTCGAATCATTCTGTTTCATAGAAATGCAAATCTTGTAACATAGAGGTACAGTACTTCAGTGAGCCTGCAATCCCAGTAGAAATCTGTACTTCAAAAGAAGTACAGGGCAGGGAGTTGGTATTTTGGTGTTTACCACTTCCTGCTGGAAGTACATAATCACTGAATTTACATTTATGTGATTAATGTAACATTATGATGCTGTTCTAGTACAGTTTTGTCATGCAAAGTCGTCTAGAGCTGCATGTTAATTTTGATCTTAAATTCTTGTGATTATAATGTGATAAATGTTCAAAGGAGGGTCTTAAATCTAAGACAAGAAGCAACCTTTCTAAAAAAAAAAGTTGTTCTGACATTCAAAATGAACAACAGGAGCAAAGCTTGAAGAATTCAAGGAATAGTAAAAGATAGAAAATCTTCCAAGGATAGGGAAAGGATGTGTAGAAAAAGATTTACTTAGTCCAAGACTGGGATGGAAAATCAAAAGGATAAGTGGCAGATGTTTATAATATTATATTTGATAGTTATTTAGTGTCGATATAACATCCTGGCACTGAAGTAATGTGATGTCTGTCACAGAAAAAGATTTGGTTGAAGTTTTCAAGATCATGAAGGTCTGGACAGAGTATATAGGGAGAAACTCCTCTCAGTTGCAAATGGATTGAGAATCAGAGGGCACAGCTTCACAGTATTTTGCAAAAGAAGCAAATACAGAATGACAAAACAATTATATACAGTCCTTTCTGCTCTCACGCGATAGTTGCACCCTTGTGCAATAAAAATAACAGGGCTTATGGAAAAAATGGGGTTGGGGCAGACCACGAAAAATGTGACTCAAAATCAAAACAAATGTGGTAGTTAGTCGAACACAATTGATTGCTCAGTTTAAATAAATGTTAAATTCTTACCTGATAATGAAATAATACAGTAAATTTAACACTTTACCTTGAAAAAAAATTGAAGACAACTTGATGGGGGGAAGAGGTTGGTTTTGGGGTTGCTGAGTTGTTAAGACAGGGGCTGAGGGTTATCATCATCATCACCTTCAGGTGCAGTTGTGGTTGCAGGGTTAGGATGAAAAATAGTTAATCCCACAAGTGGATGACTGCAGTTCATTGTCTTCTGACTGTTTCTTGGGGGTAGGCTTAAAAAAGACATCTAGGTTTTGCTGCTTTTCTATTCTTCCTCTTTCATAAGGAAGCTGTTCATAGGGGGCCAAATAAGACCTTATTCCACGAACTGCTATCCTGTGGCATTCTGCATTGTAAATGTCGTCCTCTAATTGTTGCAACTGCTTCTCAACTTCCCTCAGGACAGAAGACAAAAGAGAATCTAAAAGCTCTCCTGGTGCTGCATCCTGGACTTCACCATCTTTGTCTCCAACTTCCATTTCCCCCTCAGCAACAAGTTGTTATAGATCAGCTATAGAGAGGTCTTCACAACGGGACTCAAGCAGCTCTTCAACATCCTCCCTCTCGAAATGTGATGTCAATGCGGAGACTCTGTTAGCATAAACATTGTATTCTTCCGCGCACCACTATACTTAAAGTGTTGGGGATGGAATCACATAATAGCAAAAAATTGTATGTGTACGTTTGAGTTTTGCAAATAGTGTTCGCCTATTCATCAATCACATTAGAGCCAATTCACGTTGACAAAACACGTGTAATAGCAGGAAGGACTGTATTGTTCAACAATCTTATCATGAATTTTTGATAGTCATTGAGTGAATTAGAAGGATTGGACAATAACCTAAGAAAAAGAAACTTGCAAATATAATGAATAACTTCACCATACTTAATATGGGAGGTGGACCAGAATTTGTTGGGATAAGTCAGATAACACTCAATTTACCTAGACTAGGATCAGTTCAAACTGGAGCAGAACACATTTTCAGCAGATGCTCAGGATCAGGAGCAGAAGGAGTATTGATTGATTTTCATAAATGCTGACAGCTCATATATGGAATGGAATTATTCCCTCAGTGGTGTAGCATGAGCAGTGAGAGAAATGTGAAAAATATGATGCAAATGGAAAAGTTCTGAATCTCAATGCTGAGATTTTTTTTTCAACTTTGTCCCTCAAGACATAAATGGCAGATTGAAGATCTCACCATTGAGTGGGGACTACAATATTTCCATGCATTTGCATCTCATCAAACGCCAATACACCTTATTTAAATGCCACTTCCAAACTACCCATCCTTCACTGAGGAAATAGATGGCATAAATTCCCAAACAGAAAATTAGATCAAATACCTGCCAGTTGCAGCTTGTCAAAAGTTTGTCCCAGTAACCATGTAACCACATCATTGCATGCTCCCTAGCCACCATCCTCCTTGATCCTTTATTGACAAACTAGCAGCCTTACCACATCACCAAGCCTGTTCGACAAGCTCAGGCACAACTTCAACATGCTACTTTGGAGCTTGTGGATATCTAGGACTGCATGTTGCTGCGAGGTCACATTGTGTACTTCAATCCACAAGTATCTCATGCATCAAAACAGGATGCGTCTTATGCCTCTTTACTTGCTTTCTTAGTGCACAATCACGTTACTCCATTCTTGGAGGCTGCCAGCCTCTGTCTGCTTCATGTTGCTTTCTCAGTGGACACTTAGCACAATGGACTGCAGCAGTTTAAAAGACAGCTCACTGATGCTTTCTCAAGTGGAACTAGGCTTCGCCAAAATAGATATGGAAAGGACATTTCCTCTTGTGAGAAAATCTAAAACTAGGGGTCACTGTTTCAAAAGAAGGCACCATCCATTTAAGGCAGATGTGAGGAGGACATGTTTCCCCTTCTACAAAAGGCTCTGGAAGCAGAGTCGTTGAATATGTTTAACGCAGAAATAGAAAGCATCATGGCAGGCAAACAGCTGGGTAGTCATTTGGGAGGCTTGAATGTAGAATCAGATCAGCTGTGATCTTATTGAATAGCGGAGCATGTTTGAGGGACAAGAGACCTCCTTTTGCTCCTTATTCCCAAGTTTATATGTAAATTCTGAAATATGAGCTCAGGGGTAGCATTCTTGCTTCTGACCAAGGAGAGCCCAGCATAAATATATGAGCACAAAAATCTAAATAGACATTATTGTGCAGTATTGATACAGTGCCGTATTGTTAAATGCACCAGTCTTCAAATGAGTTGTTAAATCGAGGCTTTGCCTGCACTGTCAGTTAGCTGGAAGACATACTGTGGCACCATTGGAAGAAGAGGAAAGGAGTCCTCTCTGGCAAGCCAAACATTAATAACCTTTTAACTAACATTGCTGTGAAAGATTGTACTGATCCGATAGCCTGCCCTGTTAAGTTTCTTTAGAACTCACAGCTCACCAGTCCCTGAAGACCAGTCATATAAAAAGGACCTGGCTTTGCACCAGCACAGCTGTAGAGTTGGATGGTACGTGTGCCAACTAGCCATCTGAAAATTACATGGAAAGAGGGCTTTGAATCCAAAATTTCCCAACTCGTTAACTGAAATTTGATCCAAACAAATCATTTTGTTTTATTGTTAGACAGTGGTCAACCAGTGTGGCAGGAGGCTGACTTCTGTCAAGTATCCTTATTCAGTGAATTGACTAATCTCCTGACAGGAAGCCACTCATGAAGGAAGGATTGGTTGCAGGATAAGCTTCCAATGGACTTGCCCTATTGATAGATTACACTTCCTTTGAATATGACCAGTTTGTCTATACACATAGAACGCAATATCCACTTTCATGAATAGACAGGGATAATGGAAAACAAATTTTGGAATAATCACTCCAAATTAATATACAAACATCACAAAGTGCTCATAATTTATCTTGACAAATGGATCATGCAGATATTGTATCCTAATACGGCTTGTCTTCAAGTATTCTTTTGTGATGAGCAACAAATTCCAATTAGGGGAAGAGACACATAATGTGAAGAACTTGCCTTAAAGAAAGTTACAGTAGCTCCATCGCCAACAGCTCCATACTCTATCTTTGTTTGTTTCGCCAGGTCATCTGCCGAGTCAATGGGAGATTCCATGCGCTCCACTGTCAGAAAAGCAGCCAGGTTAGCGGTATACGACGAAATGATGATCAGTGTGAAGAACCACCAGATGCCGCCCACAATCCTAGTTGAAAGGGCCTTGGGCATTAGCTCGGAACCTGACAAGAATGGTGGAGAGGAAACAAAAGTAATGGCATTAAAGAGCACTGGGTAACACGAGTGGCAGGTTGTGGTCAGAATCACCAAGATGAAAGTACTGAACCTTTGGAACAGGTAGTGCTTTTCATATAGGATATAATCAGGGGTTCAATTATTGGTGCTCAAGTTTCCAAGCACTGAAAATTGTGATGTGATACCAAAAGGTAAGGCTGCACTTCTTATTTGGCAACTTATTACAAGTTAAAGTAATTTCTTCCTTTTTTTTTCAAATGAAATGTGATTGCTAGCTGAGCAAATCAACTTCTTCAAAGAACCAATTCAAGATACTTCTGCTAAGCAAGGGAAAGTAAATGTGTTTCCCAATTTTTTTGCAGCTACTATAAAAATAAGATCCTCTATCACCAGTCCAGCACAATTAGTGCACCAGAACACCCCAAGCTTTGTGCCATTAATGTGCCTGAGTTCCTTTATCAGAACAGGGTGGTACTTTTTTATTCTATGCTGACTATCCTTGTTTGAAAATTGAAATTGGCAATTTGGTGCGAATTGTTCTGGAGTTGCATTGCGGATTTATGCCCACCAGAAATTTGGTTGAGATAGGCCAAAACTCATTCACTTCAAGATCTGCAAAGAAATTTGGCTGAAAGGAATTTTTTTTCCCCCTCAGTGAGCTGACTTAGTTCCTGGAAGATGGCGTATTTTGAGTTTTTGATGTTTACAGATTACCTCACAAGTAAAGATTGGTCACGTGGACAAGACTATGATGACTGCAACTGGAACAACTTCATCAACTTGTGCAAAAGGCAACTCTACATCATCTGCACCAGATAAATTAAGTGGCAACTGCACAATTCAAATGAAAAGCACTCCATATGACAATTAATAAAGGGTATATCAGCATTAAGGATGTTTGATAAGTATTTTCTGAAATAAAACTGACCATATAACTTATGAATAATAAGTCACTGCCTGTACAATAAAAACCGGCCCAGCCTGAAAAGCCCAACATCCATGAATGCATAAGGTAAGAGTCACAAGCACACAAAAACCCAAAGCTTGGAGCTGAAGTATAGGCTTTATTTTCACACGAAACAAAT